>NW_010972587.1:7347205-7529011 GCF_000737465.1 Haliaeetus leucocephalus
GCACTCCAAAATGCTGTGGTTAGTAAAACTTTAATGTTTGTGGGTAGAAGAGGAGAAAACATCTGGATTATTATCACAAAACCTTGCAGCAGTTTGAATCCCATTCCTTAGGTTGTTCTTTTTGAGTTTATTTTGGCAACACTGAAAATGTAGGTCTGACTTTTCTACCCTGTTTCTTTTTGAGCCTTTTGTTACCTGAAATAGTTCCCACCAAGAAATACTACTGAGATCTCCAGGACTATAAAAGAGCTATTCCTGCCTTCATTATTTACAGTAAATTTTGTTAGGCACTACCTCTTCTCTGATCTTTGTGACCAATATTGTCATGGAGAAAATTTGGCATTTATTCACCTTCCAAACCTCTGAATGTGTAGCTCCAGAATAGAACAACAGATGCTTTGGTATTGCTTTACAGCAGTAAGACAATCAACCAAGAATGGATTGATGTTTTTTTCTGGATTTCATTCTTCCCAAGGATATTGACTCAGGAAATAACCCTTGAAGTACATCTGCCCTGCACAGTATTTCTATCATGGCTTTGCTGTAGGCAGTTTCTTAATGGCAAGGTATGACCTTATACCTTTAGCAGAATAAACTGCAGGTGTAATACAGAGAGTGTTTATTTCTGTCTGTCTTCTATGGAATGGAAAAAATTCCCTTTTGAAGAATGCAGATTTCTGTAGTGAACTGACATTCATTAGATAATACATAAGAGCTCCGGAATTCTAAATCTTCCATTGCTTGTCTGGGATTATTTTATTTTATTTTATTTTATTTTATTTTATTTTATTTTGATGTGCGGAACTAGAGGTAGAACTTTGAACCAATAAATACTAAATGACACTAAGAACAACCTTAACTGACAATATTTGTGTTCTCTTAACAGAATCTGGTTCTGCAATTACTGCTTCCTGTATTGGTTTGGGGAACTCTACAACACCTCCACCTGGACAGGCAGGAAAACCAGTGCCAGGATACAATGGTAAGACTGTGCTAAACATGATACTAGGAAAGGATATTGCTTATATTCCAGAGTTAAGTGCTCTTTAATTTTCATACCTCATAGAGAATGCAAATTACAGTCTTATTAACACATTTTCCTCTTTCCTGTAACAGGAAGCTCTGCTTTTTTGTGTTGTGGAATGTGATTGTGACTAAGAAATTCAGAGTTACATTTAAGAAAATTGATCAGCTACTCATACCTTTCTTATAAGAAAGGGCTAGCACATATTTCTACACTGGATATAAAAAAGATAGATATGAAAAAAATACTGTGCTTTAAGGCTTTTTTTATAATTGCACTGTTTTAAATGACCAGTAATAAAATTTGTATTGGCAAATCAGGAAGAAAAACATTAGTAATAACTATCAGCAAAAAAGGGAATGTTAACTAGACAAATAATTGCTGTAACTTACACTTTGAGTGTTCTGTTATACCTGTGTTTTCAATTTTCAGAGGCTAAATAGTTTTGGTTTGGGAGGTGTACATCAAATAATTATGTCTCAGAGATACACTGATTAGATTGATTAGATTTTTTTTGGCCCCACAATTTTATATGAGAAGTATTCTGAAATACATAAAGCAAATTCTTACTGAGGTCTGTGTCTTCCACAAATACATCATAGTGAGCTAACAAGCAGGTTGGCAAGGATATAAATCTTCTATTTGGACTCATCTCACACTTTCTTGAAGAAAATCAGTCGGGTTTCTGCCTTTTTGTACAGGTATAGGGGCTCATATTTGAGAGAGTTGTTAAGCACATTATCTTTCAGTACTTGTGGAGCATTTTTACTTCCAGCTGGGAGAAATGATAGGCTATGGACCAACATTAAAAGGATGAGAGCTCATTGTCTGGAAGGTATTTACATGCAAAGGGTGCAGCCACAGGATTAAGAATGCAAAAATATTTTCATACCTGGGAAACCTGATTTTAATACAGTTTTCAAGAATTACTTGAAGTCCGAAAAATAATTACATTAAACATCAAACCATCTTCAGGAAAAGTTGTTACATCACTTGGCAGAAAGAGCTAAGCTGTTTTTTTTTCTAATTACATACAAGCGGAAGTGAACATTAAAGAAAAGAAACTTTTTCAGCAGCTCTGGGTTTTGGCGTTTACAGTTATGGCATGAAGACAAGCAGTAGCTTAAAAACAACATTAAAACAAAGCTGCGAAGTTTGTCCAGAGTTGTAATAAATAGGGAAGAGTGGAAGAATGTAACTGCATCACATGTGCTATCAGATGATAGTCAGGCCTAGAAAAAAGTATGAATAGGAAAAATATTAAAATTTCCTACGAATTTTTTGGAACATTGGGCCTAGTGTAAGTAAAGAATTTCGTCAGATAGAATGAAGGAAATGTCTTTAGCATGCCTTAAAAGGGAAACATACAATGAGCACTAAAATTCACTAACAACTTATGAAAGAACTTTACTTCTCTCAGTCTTTGGTTTGAGGCCAATTATGTCCTGTAATGCAGCCAGTCATAAAATAGTGGATCTTGAAATTACCCTGTACTGGCAGCTGTCTTGCTGTCACTCACTTCTGTGTTGATGTTGTTTTACTGCTATTACTATATTAATTAGAAGAGATCCTTATGCCATTTAGAAGATAGATTCTGTATTTTTAGATGATACATGCAACTGTTAATGGTTTCGGACATTGCTAAAGTTATGTTGTATTTATGCTGTGCTATAAATAGAAAGTTTCAAAATCTACTTTTTTTTTTTTCCTAAACACAGCCAAATTCTTTCCTGTCACAGTATTGCTAAAATAAACTGATTTCTTTGCTGATTTTTTAGAATATAAAGAATAAAAGCAGTATTTAGCTATGATATCAAAGTGCAGTGGCACAAATTGCATTTAAAAGTGAACCAAGATACCATATTAATTTCTAGCTCTGTTGCCTCAAATCAGACATTATATTGTGCTTTCCCTTTGATCTACTTTGAACCCTTTCCAGCTAATTTCATTGCACTGTTTTCAAACTGAAACAAGTCCCACATTTTGAAGAATTAAGTCAGTTCTTCAGTAATCCAGGAGTGAGCAGTATAGTACATTTTTGTACATTGAAATACACTGCTTGCAAGGAGGACAATGAATGCTGGAGTTGCTACCTTGATAATAGTTACAATAAACTGATTAGATTTGACTTTAGCATAATAAAAATAGGAAAAAATAGGAGAGAAAGCATTGAAAGCTACTTGTGAGTGGGTCTTTTTCATTGTGTGTTCTGAGCCTAAATTCTCTAAATCTAACAATATTATGTTCTTATGCATGTTCTTATACCATCTAAAATGTATAAGTAAAAAAAAAAGTGTTTACAGATTATAAATGGGTTTTATTTATGCTATTCTTGCTGTTTTTCATAAGTTTATTCTGTGTGTCCATTCATCCTTTTGATTTCCTATCCCAGTTACTCCTTCCAAGTCACTGATTTGTAAAACTGGCCTTGCGTACTTGCTTGTGTCTATGTGCTGAGCCATTGCTTTCAGCAGGCTCTTCAGTTACTTAAAAATTACCATCTTTTTTGAAGGAGTGGCTTCAGCCAGAAAGAGTAAATTAGTCGTTGGCATTCTTTGGACAGATAGGGTATATTACTCATAAGAGTGTTAGCAGGGTTTTAATCAGAAGTCTGTCATCCTTTTTCCCCATTTCCTCTGGAACCTTTTAATACAGAATGTAAGATTATTTGTAGTACTTTAGATCGAGCTGAACATTGCTTTCTTTGCTTGGGCAGGCTTCAAAAACCATGTTTTTAAATCCTTGTCAGCCCAGTCTGTCAAAACCTTCCCTCCCTGTTTTTCCATGGTTTAGTCATTTGACTTTGTTTAATTCCATGTATCACAAGCCAAGCTGATACCTGCCATTCCTTCCTTATGCCCACACCTTCAGGTAGAATGGGTGGTTGTAGTAGATTTCCCAGGTGACTGCATGGAAGAGGCTATTGCAGGTGTTTTTCCTCAGAAACCTCAGTACCAGGATATGATGCTTTCAGTGAAGGCGATGGGCCAGTGTCATCCAGGGAAGAGGCTTCTGTTGGGAGGTCTGGATTCTTCGCTGTCCTCTAGCATTACCTGCGCTGCGGCTTTGGGTGGTTCACGAGTTACTTTACCTCTTTGTGCTAGAGGAGAATAAGCCTTGTCAGCGGGGGAGCATTATTCTGGGTATCCTGAGAACCTTTGAAAACCAGACACACTTACCTACTGCTAATAGTATTTCTCATGTTAACTGGGTTAGCCTCCAGTAATCTTAGTTGTTACTTCTACTCATGTTACCTGCACGCTTTTTCTTGGATTTGTCATGTATCTGAAGGGTCCTTTGCTGTTTGGAAGTTTAGATTTTCCAGTATGAAGGTATCTTTTAATTTTCAGTTCTATGTTTTTCCCTTTTGGGACCTTGTGCTATTTCTGCTCCCAAAGCACGAGTATTATTCAAGACTTTTTATACTTAAGGCTGAATGTTAATTAGGTCATGAGATTATCCAGTTTGGCACTCCCAAATTACTTAATTCCTTTTGTTGCTTGGTGTATTGCCATTCTGAAGTGTGACATAAGTTGATATGCATGAAGAAAGACGCCGTCCTCCACCTGAAAATACATGACTTACCAGGAGTCCTCTTCCTGTATTACTTTTTTACAGTGATGATTCTGGATGAAAATAAGGAACCAGTGAAGGCGAAGACTTTGGGAAATATTGTGGTAAAGTAAGCAAACTAAGTATCTTACAGTTGAGAAGCTTCCTGCATGGGTTGATTGTCTTTTGACTGAAGTTTTTATATATATGTATTTTTATATATATATATATAAAACAATAATTGAAGTAATGAGGGTTGAAAAGCATGCCTGCCTCTGATATTGATACCAAACTGCCAGAACTTTTTACGTCCATTAATGTTGAAAAATTGCAGATGAACTTGTGTGAGTGAATGAGTGTGGATTGCTGGGGTTTTTTTTCCTTAGACTACAGCAAAGTTTACCATTTTCTTAATTACCAGCCTGTCGGCACAGGATGAAGCCTTCCAGTTGTGATGTATGAGCAAGATATTGAATCATTCTCTTCGCTATTTTATCTTTCAGTTTAGTGAAATAGTACAGCAGTGCAGATTGACGTGCTTTGGTTTACAGGTGTGATGCTGCCTCCTCTTTCACTATCTCCTAATCCCAATTGATGCACATTCTTAGAGGGAGAATGTATATTTTCTGTTCTCTGTAAAAACAGCAAGATGTCTCTGCATGTGCTTTGCATGAAACAGTGTTCAGTTGTGGTAGTACTTGGACAAAATACATACAGGAAAAGACTCCAGCAAAAAGAGAAATCAAAAAAAGCCCTGCTGTTCATCATGTAGGTGATTTTTAGTACCATTTACCAGACTCCTGTCAGATGAGTTCCATAAGCTTTAATATTCTTTTTGAAAGTACACCTTTCTTAGCACCTTGTCTCGGATAAAGGGGCCTCTGTTTAGATAACATTGTGAACATCAGTTACATTTCTAATATCTTACTTCTGCTGTCTCACTGTTGCCAGAACAAATCCTTACTTCTGTAGATCTCAACAGGCTACTGCTCCCCACAGCCCATGCCAGCTCTGGATTCTGGATGTTTCACAGGCTTCTAGGGAAATGACATTTTTTCTCAGACAGATACCTACTTTGTGTTTAACACGTTAGCTGTAGTCTTCTCTGTTTTCAGTTACAGAAAATACTTCAGCTCTGAACACTTCCTAACTGCCAGCAAATACAAGTCCCAAAAGAAATGCATTCATCCACTTCTTCGGTCATAAAATTTAGGGGAATTTGGGGAGTCTTCACTGCTTGCTTAGTTGAATGGAAGGAAATATGAAGATTAGCATTAACCTTCAGTGAACCGAAATTCTGTCAAAAGCCAAAGCGTTGGGAGAGGTGTACCAATTCTGATGAGTTGTTGAAGAGAGAAGTTAGCCGAGGATTGAGGCAGTGGCCACGTGAGCTGGAGATGAGATGCGCGAGAGCGACAGGCGCCGGCTGAAAATGCAGGCGGGCTGGCTGCAGAGCGCTTCCTTGGGAAGGTACAGAGGTTTTTTGCTCAGCTGTACTACTGATCGAATGTGACTAGACCCCCGTGGAGACTAAGACAGTCTCACGTTAAGTTATTGTACTGTGTGACACAAACGTTTGTTTTCAGGATGAGGTCTATACCCTGCCTAATTTTCAGCATCTTGGGCTAAGCCACCAGACACACAGGCATGTGTTTAAGTGCACACATGGTCTCCCCCGAAGCAGCAGACTCGTATTTAGACGTAGTTTTCCTGTGACATGTGTAAGATTGTGCATTCATTCCATTGCTTAGTATGAATAATTAAAATTGCTCCAGGCTTTAATAAGCTGTGGTTTGCAGTATCCATAATCCAGGTCACAGTGGAGGGCTATCTTTTGAAGCTCTCACCTCTGTAGTGCCTGATGCCATAATAAAACGTAAGTTTGTAATCAGTGGAGAGAGAGAAAGATACTTTGTAAGAAAATTGATCATAGCTGTCTTAGGTATTCAGCTAGGATGGAATAAATTGCCTACCTGTGCTCCTGTCTCTCCACTGACTGCAGGGGTGATATAGCTAGCTTAGGATAGATGCTTAGCATTATCTACCAAAAGCAAAATAAAATTAACTCCATCCTTAGCAACTCTGCCAAACAACCCGAATTACATCTACTAACAGGTAATGTTGGTAGATGTGTGCATACGTTTCTGAGTTGTCATTATCTTTAAGTGCCTGTCAGGAGTAGATATTGCCATATTAGAAGATCCTGTTTGGGCTTATTGTCAAACTCTTAAAGCCAGAATTTATTTTCCCTAATGTGGCCCCACGTTTAGGCATTTATCTTAAGGGATTACAAATGTGTTTATATATTGACTTTTGTTGTTGTTGTTGATGTTTGTTTTGTTTTGTTTTATCTTGACTTCTGCTGCAGTCAAATAAATTGATAGGGAAAAGGGGGGGATTTTGGGGTTTGGGTTTTACTTTTGGTTTTGTTGTTTTGGTTTTTTTTTTATTGGATCACTCAAGAAAGAATAATGGCACAGGGACACTATTATTTTATCATGTTCATATGTATTGTAATGTCCATTCTGAAATAGGGGGGAGAGCAGGGGGCGAAGAAATTAAATTGTATCATTAACATAGTTGATATGAAACCAAGTGTGAGGTAGGTTAACTATCACCCCTCTTTCTCTTCCAACCTTTTTTCTGACTTACTCTTTTGAGAAAATAGGCTCTCTTAAAATTCATTCTGCAGCTTAACCAAAAAAAACCAAACCCCAAAACCAAGGCAAAGGTATTGATCAGCTTTAGGAGGCCAATTGTGGATTTTTTAACACTTCCAAGGTTTCAATCTGTCAACTGTTAACAGAAGTTGGTTTTAGGATATTACGGTTTGCAGCATCTTAACATTTTGTTCCAGGTTTCCTGGTAAGTGACAACTTTCTGCAGTGTTCACTTGGTTTTTTTGGTCATAAAAATCTCTGTCCGTTAGGTTAAGGCATCACATATTTTTTTATCTTCTGCTTCATTCAGCTAAGCAGTTATTTAGCTGTAAACTTTTTTCATTTTTTGATTAGGGCTAGTTTTCATAAAGCCCTCCTGCAAAGAAGCCTTTCTGCTCTTCATCTCTTCAGTAGGCTTCTACAGGTACAGACCCCTTAAAAATAGCGGGGATCATCCTTGTTACTAGCAGTGTTTGTTGGTGACCCCAGGGACATATCCCCATGCAGCTGGAAGAAATGGGGGACTCAGGATAGTTTCAACTACTACTCTGTCATACACTCAGCAGCAAAATACAGTGTACCATTTTAGAAAAAAACCACAAGCATTTGCTTTATCTGCAGCATATGTGAGTTGAGAAATATTCCTCAGTATTTCTTGGATAGGAGAGTGGCCACACACTGCCTACAATACCAGCTGTGCAAAAGTGGTGTGATGCTGCTGCTCTTCATTATTTTTATCCCAGTCTAACTCCCTGTAAAGACTACTGGGGGCTGCTTGAGGCCTGTGGTGCTCATAAGTTTAGTATTTAAAATATGCTTGCAACAGAGTTTTAAACTTTAATTTTATCCTGCAGGAGTCAAATACTTTAGATAAGTAATTCTTACACCTATTTAGCCCATCTTTCTACCCCAAGTACGTTCTTTTCTTTACTCATCTACCAACTGATACCTGGGGTTTTTTTCATATAACCATCATCTGTGCCTTTTGGAAAGATTTTTGCTGACAGGAACTCTCATACAGGCTAATTTACCTAGACAACACAGTAAACTTTTTGACTTCACAAGTCTCTCAGGATAAAGTAATCAAATACAGTGTCACAACATTTATGATGAAAGGACAAGGGAAAACGAAGACGACTGCAGCTCGTGAGAGTATGCTTATATGAATTGTTTCTAAAGTTACATTTTTTTGAGCTAGAATCTTTGGACATGAAAGATAATTAACCGAGGATTTATTCTGAAGTGAAAATGATAGCAGCAATGACCTCCGCTTCCATTAGTAAGACCAGTCTGATTTAGTGACACACTTCTGCTTGCATTGTTCTCACCTGCCTGTAATTAATACACACTTGAAAATGTGTGTGTGTGTGTGTGTGTAATCATGATTAGCCATGAGAATTTTTAAAGTTATCTGTTCTCATAAGGAACATTAGCAAAAAGAAATCCAATTTAAATTCCAGTGCAGTGGGAAACTCAGTTTTGCTCTTGTACATTATAAAGATCACAAACCCATTACGTTTTTTTTATGAAGCAGTTGTTGGCACTGTCTCATTAGCTAGCATTATTCTTTATGTTCACTCACAACAGCAAGAGGACTACATTTGCCATATACTCATTCTATCCAGAGAGTAATGCCTGTCAGTAAATTTCCTGGTAGATCCTGGTTACATTTCCTCTAGTGTTTGTATAGTTAATTTTGTGCCATAATAATGGAGGTTTATGGGATAAGTATTTACAAATTTCTTTTACTGATAAATATTTGTGTTCCATATTCAGAAAGAGGTAAGACAATGTAGATACATCATACAACGATTCTGAAATGCTTTGCTTGTGTTGGTTAAATTGCATTTAAGAACAGTGACTGCATGAAAGGTGCTGCAGACCATTAATGTTGTGGGGTTTTTTTGTGAATTTGGGATTAGTGGAGGAAGAGGAAGGAAACTTATAATGTTCTGTCAATAGTTAATATGATTGAAATGATGACCCACCCCATTATATAGAGTAAAATCATGCAAAACTTTCTGTACAGTGCTCTAAGAGTGTAAAGTATTGGAAAATAATATTTATTCATGAGGTTTTATAAAGAAAGGGTCATGATAAACTTAGAGCTTTTCATAATTTTAGATTTTAAGTTAGCTGAATAGAAATGTGACAGGAGTTTGAAGCAAATACCATAAAGTTAATATCCTTTGGTGGAAGAGATATTGTTCAGAATCAAGCAACCTATTCATAGTTTCACTATTTGTGGTACTGTGTTCAATCTTTATACAGTATTCAGAGAGCAAATAGACGTTCAATAAAAAGCTTACTTATTTAGTATTTCTTATAATGCATTAAAAAAAAAATAATCAGTGTCTACATGGAAGTCTGAAGCAACCAGAAGCCAGGAATGTAGTCATTAAGATGCACAATAGAAATGCTAACCAAAAGAGCTTAAAGGAAAGAAAAGGGAAAGAAAAAGATGTAATCTTTCGTAGCACAGCATAGTACCTCCGTATTCCATTAAAGAAAATAAAGAAAAATCTTGTAAGACTTGATGGATCAGCATTTGGGCATTCTAACTTGGGATATGCACATGAGAGAGGTCACAGCTCTCGTTTGCACTCTTCCCTTTCCCAGGAAGAAAAGGAGGTCGGGTGGCAATGGCAGTGTTTTTAGATAAGGAAAGTGAGGGGAGACTTCATCTGAAGCCAGGAGAGGGGTATATAGCCTTAGCTCAGAAGACAGACGGTTAGATAGAAGCTACCTGAGATGCCAAAATAGCCACTGAAGATCTTATCATTACATAGTGTCTCAGTAATGAATGTTGTCAATTTTTCTCTTTTTGTAAGTGTGACACTACTGCTGTTCTCTGCTTTTAAAAGACTCTATACTTTTATCATTAATTTTATCCAATGGTAAAAAATAAGACTCAATATTCTGAGATTTCCTTCTATGAATGTAATAATGCCCAAAATTCAAGTACTTAGATGTGCTAAGAAATGTCTCTCTTTGTCATATGTGATTGTTCTAGACTGTCTGAAGGGGATTAAGCTATATCTCCATTGCTTGATGTATTGGGTCTGGCTGAGATGGAGTTAATACTCCCCATAGCAGCCCTCATAGCACTGTGCTCTGCATCAGTAGCTAGAAAGGTGTTGATAGCACACCAGTGTTTTGGCTACAGCTGAGCAGTGCTGGCACAGCATCAAGGCTGTCTCTCCAACATTTTTGCCCCCCCCCCAATGGCAGGCTGGGGCAGGGCAAGATCTTGGGAGGGGACATAACCAGGACAGCTGACCTAAACTAACCAAACAGATATTCCATACCATATGACGTCAGCTCAGATATAAAAGCTAAGTAAAGGAGACGGAAGTGGGGGGGGGCATTTTTGTCTTCCGGAGCAACCACTACGCGTACGGAAGCCCTGCTTCCCGAGAAGTGGCTAGACATTGCCTGCTGATGGGAAGTAGAGAATAACATCATTTGTTTTTTTTCTTTGCTTTCGCGCGCGCAACCTTTGCTATCACTTTATTAAACTGTCCTTATCTTGACCCACGAGCCTTTTGTTATATTTTCTCCCCCCCCGTCCAGCTGAGGAGGGGGAGGGATAGAGCGGCTTTGGTGGGCACCTGGCATCCAACCAGGGTCAACCCACCACACTTGAGTTGTTTTTATTTTTTGTCATTTTAATGATGTGCTTTGCCATTTTGGAAGTGGTGTTTAATGTGTTGGGTTGGGTTTTTTTAATATAAAACAAATTAAAAAATTACATAAGGTAGCAGAAAATTAAAGGCAACCCAACAGAGGACATGTTGCAGACTGGTCTGAGTAGCTTGGCCCCAAGGAAGATTACTGGAGGGAGAAAAGTGTTGCTTGCAGAATCATGTAAAGCAAGCATGTCATCCTGCACAGACCACTTGCAATACATTCTTGTAAGTAAAGGCCATACAGTTAGGAACAGTGAAAAGTTGCTAGATTTATAAGATGAAGGACTGTGCCCTAGGAAGCAGTGACTTTCAGAGGAGCTTTTTATGTTACAGTGGATAAACCTCTGAATACACAAGATCTTTGAATGAAATGTAACTGCTAGTATGACTAAGGCAATAAGATTCCTTGTTATTCAGTAGGGAAACTGAAAAGGAGCTAATATTACTATCTGTGGATATGATGTTAGAAAAACCATTAATGCATTATGTTCAGTTTTTATGGCCATATTTCAAAAGACTATTGAGAAAGTGACTGGGTTTTAGAGAAGATATGAAAGAGAGTGACTTGAGTGCTGGACAGCTTGGCTTAAAGAAACACAGATTAACTTGTGGTATGTAGTTCATCCAAGATCAGGTAAATGATAACTTTATCAAGGTCAGGAAATACCTACAGGACAAAGAAATCTCTGAGAGTTGGCTGTTTAATCTAGCATAAAGAGATTGGAAGCTGAAGCTAGATATATTCAGATGAGAAACAAACCACAGTTTTAACAGTGAAAGTATTAAACCATTGGAACAACTTATTGGGAATAGGGTGGTTTTCTTTGACACCTCTAGGTCAAACCTGCATATCCATTTTAACCAAAAGTCACAAGATTGAGGCAGGATTTAGTAGATGGCATCCTTTAGCCTCTGTTACATGGGAGGTCAGATTAGATGATCATGAAGAATCTGTGCAAAAGATTTCTCTCCCTGCCAGCCTTCCACGTTTATCAGCTTTGTCTTTTCCCTTTATAAGTGAAACAATGAGTAGGACTTTCAATGTGAGAGCAATTTGGCCCAAGATAGGTTTTCTAACAGATCTCTGGCTGAGTACGTGTGAGTAGCATTTGAACTTTCTTTACTTTTAGCTTTTTCCAAGCTCTTTCACTAGTTTTTGATGGCTTTCTCTCTTCCCCACTAAACTGTATTTTTTTTTTCTGCAAAATCCACACTGAGACCAACTACTTTTGTGACCCTCTTCAGCTAACTAAAATAGTGCTTCATGCAGACTAATGAATGTTTGAGATCCTCTACTCTTCTCTTACCTCTGCTCCACTCTTTTTCCTATGCTGTTGTTCCTAGTGTCTGAAAAAGCTTCTAGATTCCAGATGGCTTTAGAACTTGCAATCAAAAATTTTTTTGAGTGATGTTTATGCAAGCACTACATAAATGCTGAGTAATAATATAGCTGCCAGTCAAGATGATTTAGCTCCATTCACAAGCCCGAACTCATTTAACAATGGCTTATACTTGCTTTGACTGGCTGTAATGAACAGCCTGTAAGTACCATTGTCTACCATAAAATAAAGGGATGTTTTTTCGGAAACTCAGCAAGGTAGCATCTCTAATAGTTTTTGACTTTCATTTGTACTTTCAGAAATCTGCTTTTCTGTGTAAATTATCTTTTGAGTGCTGTGTCTATAATTGCTTTGTTCCATCAAAAAGAAATCTTACACCATTTTGATGAGTGGCATCCTGAAAGGATGTGTCACATGGAGTCAGACTTTCTTGGGCTAAGCTAAAGGTGGGCTGTTCTGTGTAAGGTCAGCCACCATTGTATGAAATAAATGAACTGTGAACCAATGCTTAAAAAAAAGATAATGATTGTCATTTAAAATTCTCTAGCAGAAAACAGTTACTCTGAAAGTACTTCAGACTTTTTTTGTGATGCTGCCAAGCTCACCTAATCTGTCTTAGTTTCTCCAATTTATAATGAAATTACCTTCTTATCTTTGTAAAATGTAACCGGAGTGGATCCCTGCAAAATGAACCCATATAATTTACATCATTAATTTACACAGTTTACCTAGCTTTCCTGATGCTGTTCTAAATGTATTCAACCTTGAAGTGAGAAATGGACCTGGATCTGTATTCCTGTAGTACTATAATTGTCATCTTAATTTCACTGGAGTAAATGGAGAATAGCATAATTTATACTGCTGATGTTGTACTGGTGAAAAATTGGCATGAGTGAGATCAAAATTCAGACCTATTCATCTTTTTTGAGGTTTGCAATCCAAAGGTAAACTTTTCTCAAGTTCACATGTTTTGATTCAGCTCAGTGTTGGTTTTTTGGCTTGAACCTCAGCTTGGGTTTGAAACTGCCTATTCTTGCTAGTTAAACAGGATGAGTTGACTGTAGCTAGACTGATCCAATATAGTTGGTAACACATTCATATTTTAGAAAAAGGTGGCAAGCTTGTCTTGAATTTGTATTTGTTGAAGCTTGTGACTGTCCCCTCCAGAAGGAAGAAGCAATGAGGAGATAGAAGATGCTACCAGAGTTATGACAATATGAAAAATCAAAGCAAGAATAGTGTAAGGGTGGGCTTATCTTGGAACTAATTGTAGATGCAGAGGCTCAACACTGACTGGGTTATGGCTTGGCATGCAGCATGAGAGAAGGTAACAGCTAGCTAGAGAAATACAGTAAATATGGCCCAAAGGGAAACCAAGCAAAGCAACTTTTTTGTATGTTGTGGAAATGATGATGAAGGAACCTACCTCCTCCTGTCTTGGTCTTCTGTGGTCCTGTCGCTTGTGAAAGCAAAGCAGGACCATCTCTGGGGCAGTCATGCTTACTTATGCATACCTGACATTTTTTGGTCAATATATCCTCTTAATAAAAATAACCCCAAAAGGCCTTGAGCATCAACTCAGTGTTTGGACAAAGAGGCAAGAGTTTTTCAATACAGAACTTTTGTAGGTGTGTGCTGTTTCCTAGGGAGAATAGACCCAAAGCCAACATCTCAAAATGTTCCTTTATTATGGGGGGGTTGAGGAAAGGAAGAGGTGTTTGCTTTCAGGTTGCCATTATATTCTGACTATCTCATTTTCTCTCTTTGGCTCCTTGCACATAATTATGATCCAGTTCTGCTCTCTTTGGAATTCATGGCAGCATTCCCACCAAGAGCAGTGGGATGGAGGTATTTTTGGCTCTGGGCATTTTAATTCTGATGTCCTGGCAAAATTCCAATACATGTAATTATGTTCTGGCAAGCTGAATTCTACCTTTATTAATTTTATTAATTATTTGTGTTTGCACAGCACCTAGAAATTCTAGTCAGTCATAATGCTAAGAACTTTGCCATCATGGAAGAATTGTTATGTGCCTATTGCTCTGGAATTATTTTGCCTGAAAGATGGACACATGGAAGATGGCATTCAGTTTTTGCTTTGTATATGGAATGGAGTCCAAACTGCAAATAATCTTTTACAGAAAGCCATGGAAGCACATTTTCAGATTGTGTCTGTATTGTGCTATGATTTGCACTATGGACATACCTGTGGTAGCCAGTAGTTTAGCAGTCTAGTTTCCATAGACTTATGAAATATGCACTGTGCATGTATTTATCAATGCAATTTTCCTTTAAAAAAACCAACCACAAGAAAACCAAACACTGTGGCCTCCCCCCCGCCCCCAAAAAAAACCCCACCCCCAAACCAAAAAAACCCGCAACTAAAAAAACCAAACAACACCAAATGGTGGGAGCAGGAATTATATTTTTGGTGATATGTTACATACTTCTGGGTTTAGATTTCTAAACACTTGCAGTTACAGAAAGGAAAGTGCTTCTCTGATTTCAGCAATGAAATTGGTTTTTCTATTTAATGACTAACCACAAAGTACTGAATAGAGCTGTGGAGAAATTATTAAGGACTTTGTCAATATGAATTGTCCTTTCTCTCCCATCGCAAGGATGCTTCAGACTGTTACATAAATTTAAGTGCAAAATGTGTAGTGACTGAGGCTGTTACGAATTGCTGTGCTATTAGCAACCAGGCAACAACCATAGTAACTACCATTCTGTAGTGGTTTTTCTTGAATCTAAACAAGAGATTTTTCTTTTGAACTCATACATACACAGACACCAGGATCAATATATTGGTTTTCTAATTTATTTTTTTCCAAGGCAAATACTCTATAGGTCATGTTTGTGTATCGTGAAGATGCGTACTAAGCTTGAAAGGCTTAAAATAGGCGATTGAATTCCCTCTAGATGGGCAGAAGCCAACCTGCCCTCCTGCAGCCTGGGTGACTACCTGGGAAGTGTCTTGCCATTTCTGGCCTTGCTTTAACCATACTTTCAGGGAATGTGATTTATAGAATGTGTTGAGCCAGAACCCTCAGAGAAAATAGTAATATTTATAGTAGTATATTCTATTATGCTAATTGAGCTGAATTAAACTGAAAAAACTTGGGATTGTAAAAAATAATGGATTTGAATCATTACTAGATAATACGGTCTTTTCAATGTAGCTTGTACTATTTACAGCTGTGCTGGTTTCAGCTGGGATAGAACTAATTGTTTTCCTAGTAGCTGGTTTGGTGCTGTGTTTTGAGTTCAGCATTATCAACATTCTTCGCATACTGATGTTTTCAGTTGTTGCTCAGCAGTGTTTAGACTAAAGTCAAGGATTTTTCAGCTTCTCATGCCCAGCCAGCGAGAAAGCTGGAGGGGCACAAGAAGTTGGCACAGGACACAGCCAGGGCAGCTGACCCAAACTGGCCAAAGGGGTATTCCATACCATGGGACGTCATGCCCAGTATATAAACTGGGGGGAGTGGGGGCGGGGGGATCGCTGCTCGGGGACTAGCTGGGTGTCGATTGGCAGATGGTGAGCAGTTGCACTGCACATCATTTGTACATTCCAATCCTTTTATTATTGCCGTTGTCATTTTATTAGTGTTATCAACATCATTATTAGTTTCTTCTTTTCTCTTCTATTAAACCGTTCTTATCTCAACTCACGAGTTTTACTTCTTTTCCCGATTTTCTCCCCCATCCCACTGAGGGGGGGGGGAGTGAGTGAGCGGCTGCGTGGTGCTTAGGTGCTGGCTGGGGTTAAACCACGATAACAGCAAATTTAGGTTAAAAAAAAAAAAAGTGTGTGTGTGTATATATATGTATATATAAATATATATATATATTCTTTTTGTAAATGTGATGTTAGAAATGTCCCTGTCACTGAGCTGGTAGCACCTATTCTTGTGACCTGAACATCATAGGAGACTTGTAATGATTCTGGTATTGCTACACTGCAGAGGTGTGTTTCAGTGCTAGAGAGAGATGTTGCCTTCTGGTGTCACAGGGAGACTACTGGAGTAGAAAATAAAATACCCCTGGCTAAAGATTTGCTGGTTAGGTATGCAGGCATATGCTAGTAAAACCTGTATAAGGCACGTATGATTCTATCTGCATAAATATGCTTGCTTGCATGATCATTCTCCCTCTGTTAGTAGGGTTAAGCTTCATAAAATTTGTGTTGATATCCCCGAATATGGGTGTCTTGGGCAGTTCAAGTAAGCCATGTTTAACTCTATCAGAGCTTTGAAGGAAGAAGCAACCACTTCTTTGTTAGCTGAGACTTCTGTAGCTTTTCTTCTTCTGGCAGATATGTATCTGGAGCGTCCCATATTCTGTCATGCCCGTGTCCTTGACTGAAGAATGAGTGTATAATATGCATTGAAAACTCAGCGAATAAACCCATCCAGAATTTTGGAGCTTCGCTTCTTAAAAAAAATAAAAATAAGTCCAGTTATTTTAGAAAGTTCTAAAAGTGACTTGTATCAATATACTTTCAAAGAACTCCAATAATTCAAATAATATTATGCACAGTTTAAATAAAGAAAAGCATTTTTGTTCAGATTCCCATGGCTGAAGTCATTTGAGTTATATCTTTTTACAGAAACTGAAGGTCTGTGTGTCTGATAATTCAATTAATATGTCTATGCATGTGTGAGTGTGTATGTGTGTTAGAGAAAGAGACACCTGTAATAACAAAGTTGCCTGTATCATAGCATATATGCACACATTTCTGACATACTTTTTCCTTGGAAATGTTGAAAGCTGGATGCTGATAACATATTTATAGTACGGTATATAGTGTTTACTAGACCAAACGTTTTGCTGAATGCCAGAGATGCTTATGTTATATTTAAGGTATGGCCTGGATACAGTTCAGAGCTATATGCATGTGATCACAATAAATATATGGTCTTTGTGATCTGTTATCAGCATATTATTAAGTTGATCTGTTTTCTGATTGTATAGCCAATGACTATTTATTTGAATATGAAGTATGAATGGAGAGCATGAGTTGTACCTGTTATATCTGTGTTTCTTACTACTTCCCTCTGCTCTTTTTAATTTAAGGTTGCCTTTGCCTCCTGGAGCATTCTCAGGTCTTTGGGAAAATCAGGAAGTGTTCCAGAAGTTGTATTTCCAAAAATTTCCAGTAAGAATTACGAAATGAATTATATAAACTTTTGGTAATCCTGTAGGACTGAATGATAGTAGATTTAAACTGGAAAATATAGAAAATTATCATATCTTATTTTAATGGGAGATCTTTGATAAATGTTATACAGTTAAAAACACTTCAAGGTAAAACTTTTGTCATCCATACTTTAAGCTTTTGGGCACACTTTTTTTTTTTTAAGATCTGAAACAGAAGTAGTAAACTGCAAACTCCTGAGCCTAAAAGTTGTTTCATGTCATTTGATCTAATAAAAGAAACAAGCCTCGCTACCTTAGACTAGCATAGCTTCAAATATGCTACTGCTGTTGACATGCAGTCATTCTAACTTAGTATCAGTCCAAAATATACACTTGGTCACTGTGCACCTAAATACATTGAAGGCTCCTTACTGCATTAGTTATGTTTCCTTGTCAGATTGACTATCCAAGGACTGGCTTCCTCCTTTCCTTACAGGAATAGATAGATTGGTCCTATGTGAATTTCCAAAACGGAAGGTTTGCCTCAATGAAGGTAAATGAGTGAATTGATCAGGCAAATTATTTTTTGTGTGCACTTGCATGATGATGATGATGATGTATGTTTGGATCCAGCAAACAGGAATATCCTTTGGAGCAATTTGACAACTGTCATTATATTGTAACCATTCCATTCTCCTTGTGTCGATTCAGGCAACATCCTTCTCCAAGCTGTCAGGGATCAAAGTAAGCAGAGTTGGAAAAAATCCAGGTTTATGTGTTGACTTCTGTTCTGTCTTAAAAAAGACTACAAAACCTTTCTGGAAAGGGAGCTGCATGGTATATTATGATGTAAGAAAGGTGAAAAATATTACAGAATTAAATCTTTCAGGCACCAAAACTGTATTTCATTTGAAACAATCAGTTTTGTTTGTTGGTTTCATGGGAGATGAATGGATGTTCCTAGTAGTATTTCTGAGTTTATTTTTGGTTGTGTTGTGTTTAGGGATATTATGATACCATGGATGCAGGTTATATGGATGAAGATGGCTATTTATACGTCCTGTCTCGAGCTGATGATGTGATCAATGTTGCCGGACACAGAATTTCAGCAGGCGCAATTGAAGAGGTTAGTGTTGCCTGACAGTAAAATAGAAGAGTGAGAGATGAATAAAGCAAGCTGAGACTGAAAATCTCACAAACTCTCTCATTTTCTTTCTGCTTTCTTTGATTGCATTTCCATTGGTACTTTTAAGCAAAACACTAATTGTTTCAGGTCCTTCCTGTTAAGGTGCTTTCCAGTACCATAATAAATTTAGTCAACAATAAGCAGTTTGTACCCTGGGATTGATAAGAGAGGCATGATTTGATATTTGAAGGTGGAGTTAAGGGGCAATATGGTAGCATGGGAAGCATTCCTGTAAGCTCTGATAACATATTTATTTGGGAATACATTAAGATAATGTAGGGTCAGTGTGCCAAGTAGTTTCACCAGCTACTGTAGTTACTTAGGAGTAGAAACTTTCATTCCTAGAATACAGATTTTAGTTGTGGGTTTTTTTAAAGAGCTTGGTGTTGGCTGAATTCTTTTCACATAGACTGGCATCCAGTGCTTTTTCTTGATTTGAAGAGTTTCCTTTGCAGTTTCTTGAGACCTGTTTTGTCTCTTATTGTATGAGCAGTGTTAAATGAACAATGAAAATTTCTGTAAAAACCCCCTGCTGTTAAATTGAAAGTATTAATGTAATACCCATTCAACTCAAAAAGTTGAAAATAGTGCAGTTCATAATAGTATCTGAATTTTATATCATTGTTCATTCACCTCTCTGGAACCACTGTGATTGATTGCCAGTTACAAATTTCCCTGATGACATATCAATTGCTTATTCAGGGAGTATAGGAAAAGGTGTGCTGGGCATGTACAAGGGAAAAATACACTTTTAAGAACTCAGAATTTAACTGTTCACTGAATCACAAACTAATCTGTTAGTCATTTTTTTTTTGCTTTATAGTGTCTATTAGCCTAGTGACTATTTTTTTAAAAGGCTAGAAAACTTAAAAGAGGATAGAAGACATTCTGATTACACAGAAGTGAACAAATTCAGGTAAACATAGGCAATCCTTTGAGGATCGGTCAGCCAGGGAGCCGAACCAGCTGCTGCCCTGACTTGGGTCTATGGAGACATAAAGGTGGTTTTCAGTCCGCTTAAACCTCTTTCCCTTTGAAGTCAGTTTTCTGTGTTGCTCTACTAAAGCGTGGCAGAGAATCTTATCCCCACCCCTGACTGCTCGACTGCTCAGGGGCTGAGCTGGGCAGTCTTTCTTCACTTCAGGCTGAATCTGAAGCTCCTTTAACAAATGACGAATTGAATCCCCTTCTCAGCTGTATTACCTTTGTATCCATCATCCCAAGCTCAGTGTCTGTTTTATCCCTGCTAGTTAGGTCTTTTCCCTAGAAGCAAAAAAATTTTCATCGCTACAAAATTCTAGAAGCTTTTCTATTCACCTTTTGAACAAAGCTAAAAAACAAGAGTGTTGTTAATGCATGCACAGCAAATTGCTAGTTAAATGGGAAAGTATTAACAAGACCATGGTTAGCTCTTCAGTAAGATCAGTAAATACAGAATTAGAGGTTCATTGAATCGCCATCTAATTAAGTGACAGTCACCTTGTTAAGCAAGTATATTATCTGCATTTACATTATAGCTGCATTACAAGCTTAACAAGCTTTCACTAAGAATTTCAGCATTACTATGTTCCAAACAATTAGTTTCTTTGTCTAAGGTATCTATTAGTATCATTGGAGCTCCATGTTTACTGCAATGCAGTAGGTGTTACTGTTTACCTTGCCAATCAGTGAATGTTAGCCATTAGGGTAACCTCAGCTTGTGTTGATCTATCCATCTCTTTTGTCTGTATATCTATGGTGTCCCTGCTTGCCTTGACTCTGAAAAAACCCAAATCAATTCTTGCCTATCTGAGGCAACAGACTTGAAATTGAGGAATTTAGCATGAGAAATCCTTTTTCCTACTTTTCTGTGAAAAAATATAGTTACTCTAGTTGTAGACCTTACTAGTCTACATTTCCATAGTGTAAACTCCATAAGAGTTTAAGATATTAGTGCTACTGTCTATCACTTGTATAATAGTGTAAATGTGTAGTAGGAAGGAGGGGACTCTTGTTTAATTCCCTTTTTTGTCTAAGGAGGCTGAGACGTAGCGTTTCCAAGAGAGTGAGCTGAACTAGGCTAGCTGCAAGCTGAGGCTGGGCCTGTGTTGCTCTTTGGTTGGAACTATGCCTTTGTGCAGCAAAGAATTGAAAAAGACAGGATTCAGAGAGCATGAACCAATATACTTTACAGCCCTGTAGTAGGAGTGCTGCTGTGGTTTTGGTCCTTACTCCACACACTTAACTTCATGTTATTCGTAACGTTAGACTAATGTTATTTGTTCCAGCAAAGATCTCACTAACAAAACCAAAGATGTGATACCCTACCAAAGCTGTCAGGAAATCACCTTTGCTTTGTTCTATATTTGTATCTTGTGTTACTGTAGTTTTTATTTCTCATGTTTGTTTGAAAACTACACATGTGTATGAAAGTATACACACATGTGCATCTGCAATGTGTAATTGGAATCCTGAGGTGTACTGATTAAATACTTCTTGCTGTCAAAATGTAGGAAATAAGTTTATTTTTTATGTCCATGCCTATGGAATTTCTTCACTGAAATGTTCAGTTATTATTAGTTCAGTTTCGTGTTGTTTTCTGACCCTCAGTGTGTTCTCCTCCATCACGCTGTGGCAGACTGTGCTGTTGTGGGCCAGGAGGATGCTTTAAAAGGACATGTTCCATTTGCGCTGTGTGTACTGAGAGAAGGTGAGAGCTTGCTGATGCTGATGTTACTTAGACTTGCAAAAGTCCCAGAAAAGGTAAAGTATGTGAACTTCTTCACTAGGTGTAAAGACAGAAGAGGAGAAGATTTTGGAAGAGGTTGTTGAGCAAGTTCGAACTAACATTGGTCCAGTAGCAGCTTTCCAGAAGGGGGTGTTTGTGAAACAGCTACCGAAAACACGCTCTGGCAAGATACCACGTTCAGCTCTTTCTGCACTTGTCAGTGGAAAGCCCTATAAGGTAAGCTGGAGATGTATGCTTTAATGAATTAGGCACACGTGCACATCAAAGACACAACATCACGGTTTCGATTCTCTAGACCATTCTGCAACTGGTCCGTGACTTCAGGTAGTACATTGTATTTTATTTCTACTGTAGCTTACCCAAAAGATTTTTTTGTTCCAGAGCTTTCCAGATACTTTTTTCTTGATTGCTTTTGATGGCTAGATTTAGAAGATTGTCTGAATGAAATTCTGTTTTACTGTTGAAGGACCACAATTTACTATTACATGCTTCTGTATATTCTTCCTTTTCAGATAACACCGACCATTGAAGATGCTAGTGTGTTCAAACACATTGAAGAAGTGCTAAAGAAAAATTAAATGGGATAATAACGTTGATAACAAAGGTGTCAGTTACTGAAGTTAAAGAGACTTTCTGTTAGGAAATACCACATTTTAAAAACTAGTAATGATTTGGGTCTAAATGTTTCTGTGTTCTTTACTATATTGTCACAGCCAATGAAGCATACTAAAGTCTCTGCATTTTGTCATTATATGCTGATATTAAGATTGCTAAGAATTACAAATTGAATTCATACATTTCTGTAGCCTTAAAGGGAAGGAGTCACTGGATTATCTGTCTCATATGAAGTCATGTAACCTTACATTTCAATCCATTATTGTATAATGTGACCAGTAACTTGAGTTTGGCTAAAACAGTTTACAAAAGGTAAGTCATGAAGTGAGGATAGTAATAAATAGGAATTCTACTGTGAAAATTATTGCAGACATAAATTGTCCTCACTTCTAAATTATAAGCCTTTATATCTTTTAAATTTGTACAAATTTTAAAATTAGTTTTCTTGATCCACTGTTGTTTTTTCCTGAGTCTTTCTGCTATAAATTAGATTTCTATAATTTTTTTACTCAATAACTTTGTGAAGTGTCTTTTTTGTAAAATGATAGATAATTTCTGGCTTTCAAATCTGTGAAAATCTTGATTTCTCCATAGTAATATTCAATAAAAACAATGTATTTTAAATGAAGGCAGGCATTTACCCTTTGCATTTTCTGATAATTTGGTTGTTGTGGCTTGTATCACTTATGGTAAGGATAACCAGAATGTGCTTTTGCTGACATAATCAGACATTTCAGGCTCACTGAGCTATATATATAACCAGGAAATTTAGCAAATACAGATACTAGGCAGCCCATTCGTGACTTCATAGGCTATTTCGTAATAGTTAGGGGGTTCTCAACAAAGCAGGGGATGGAGGATACGCTCCCTACATGCACTACTTCTCAAGCTGCAGGTTTTTAATTGAACAATAAATGTAAAAATCCTATTTAAAATACACGGTCACAGAAAAGTTTAAAAGCAGAGAAGTTACTCAAACTCGACAATGCTTTCCTGAGGAAGAAACGGTAAGCCATATGCAAATTCAGATGATGTTGGTATAAAAGAGAGGTTCTGTACTTAGGCTAAGCTAAGGTAGAATTTAAGTCTAGACATATTTTGCTATGGCAGTGTGTCCTCAAAAGAGTCCAGAAATACTGTTACCTCCTGTTGCGTAGAGGTAAGGATAATAGCCCTGTTAATGGGTAAAATAAACCAGCAGATTGATGTAGGAGCTAAAAGGTGATAGGTGCTAATTAACATGAGCCATACTCCAGTGTTGCCTTGTGCCTGTAACCTTTTTGTAAAGTCAATGAGCTCTACCAGCTACATAGGAAATAAATAAAATGTCCATGTGTTTTTTCACTAGGGACTGCATGCAGCTGGGCCAACCGTGTTGAAGCAGGTCATACAGTCATATAATAAAACAGCCTAGTTTGAGTCCGTGCTGTACTTGTTTTTTTGCTAAATCATTGCATAAGGTAGCCACCCTGTTCAGCTATTTGATTTAATTGAAAATCACAATCTGAACAAGGAGTAAAAGCGTTTAAAAACTGAGTAAAGGCTAATGATGTTTTATGGTAGATACGCTAACTATACAGGTTGGTGATTTGTATGTGGGAGTAATTTTGCTCCTCAGAGATGTCCTGAAAACTTTCTTTAAATACTTTTTATATAAGTTGCAGTTAGTTGAAGATATTATTTTCTTCTGGATGGATTATTTAAGTAGCAAGGCTTTAATAGGAGGCCTATGCCAAATAATGGAGTGCTGTGCAGAGACTGCTGAGTATTTATCAGTTTCACAATGCAACAACTTAGCAACCTATGCTGAATAGCTACAGGGCAAGAGATTGATTTTGGGAGTTGTCACTGATTTTTTTTTTTTATATCAGTGAGAAACTACAAGGGTCTTATCACAGAGAAACAGGCACATTCACAAGGCGCATGGCCATTACTGTTTTGTACAATGAAAGCTGAGATGTTGTGTATGTTTGCTGTAGTTATCCTGGCTGCAGCCATCCCGCTGTAATTGCAGAAGCAGGGGAGGGGAACTAATTAGTGAGAGCACAAGCCCTCTAGTAAAGATACTGCAACAGGATGTAGGAGAAGAGAATTTATTTCCTAGATCTTGTATAGTTTTCCCAATGACATCTCATGTTCTTACAGCAGTTTCTCCACTTGTAAGGAAAGGTAACCCGTTTTCTAGTTTGGGGCTCTCTTTTTAAGGAAGAGAGAATTAATATCAAACCTTTTAAACAAAACAAAACCCCCCTTAGTAACGGATACTTAGGCACTTACCTTTCTGAGGGGCTATTTGCTCATTAATATTGACAAAAAACAATCATCTGTCCTCTGAACTGTTTGTGAAGAGCTTGAATAGTTAGCATTCTTAGAGTGTCTCCATGATAAAAATATTTGTAATAACTTCTGCTTTCTGTGCAAGTCTGAGCTTTTTTTTATTTTTTATTTTTTTTTTAATTTTCTTCCTCTTTTTTTTTTCTTTTTTATTTTCTGTTTTGGTGGGAATCATTTAAGATCAAGTCTGGGATAAAGGAGAGGGGCAGAGTGGTCAGGTGTACTCACTCTACTCCTGCCCTGGTAATGTGGAGGATTCCAGAAATGCCAAATGTCTCATTCATCAGCATTCAGAAAAGCCAGACAAAGAAAGCCACGTTATTGCAGCAGTACAGTATGGAAAAGTAGTTGTTTCACGGGCATTGCTTTTGTTTTCCAGAGGAGCCTTTTGCTGAGGAACTGTGATTGCAGAATGCTTTGTCTGCAGCTTTAGCTTTGTGCCGAGCTGGAGGAAGGGAGAAGGAGTAGTCATTCTTGTGCATGGCTCTGGTGCTGCCCAGCAACCTGGTTATACCATCAAGGAAGAACAAGCCTGTTTAATAAGTGGTAGGAGAGCACTGCTTTTCTTAATTTTATTTTTTAGAGAGAAGCAGCATGTGGGTAGATTTGAATGGTCAGGGAGTTACTGAAACTTGGCTGGAAGAGGTTGATGTAGTAATTATTCCCAGCGTAGCAAAAGGGTTGGAGCCAACTAGACAACATTTAGAATAGCCACAATTTCTAGCTGTTGAGACTAGAGCTTCAGCTCGTATGGGGGAGACAGGCATGTACTAGGAGATTTTATATGTGAACCTTAGATCAAAACTGAAGTCCACAATAATCCTCTTTTTAAAATACGTTTTTAATTCTTCTGGTTGGTTTTCTTCCACTGTGAAATAATTTGGGGTTGCTGTACTCCTGGGGCAGGATACCTGCAGCTTTGGTTGCAAGGTCTTGCTCATTCTTTTCCCCAACACACCTCATCCCCTTCTGCCCCCTGAATTTGAGCATGAGCTGTGACAGCGTGGGCTGAAAAAGAAATTCTGTAAAATAGGAGTTGGTGTTTACGAGGGGAAGTGTACTCAAATGATACTGCAACCACTGAAAATGGTGTTTACATTGCTTTACTTCGCGACATTCTGGACTAAAATAATCCAAAAGGAGGTTGAGGGAGGAGAAGACGGAACATCAGCAAGGATGTGGGTGAAACCCCAGGCACTGTACGTGAAAGAGCCGTGTCTGTACAGAGCTGTGCGCTAACCCAGGCCATCACCCATCCGCGAGTTCCGTGCTCCCTCTTGTGGCAGATTCTGACCAGTAACTCCATCGTGACTCCCACCTGTTAGTGGCAAAATGTGCTTATGCTTAGCTATGAGAAGTATCTGGCATCCAAACTATTTTAATGCTACTACGTACCAAGCTTAATAGACTTATAAACACAAATAGCACTGAATTCTTTTTTATTGACATTGGGGGAGAAAAATCTTTCACCATCTGATTGACTGAAATTTGCCAAATGAAAATAGACAAAACAAATGTTTATGTACGTGCAAACATTGCAGATCAAACTGCTAAAAGAAATAACTAAAAGACAGGTCTTGAGCTAAGATCAAGCAGCAGAAAAATAGCAAATAGGTAAATGACTATTAAGTAGGTCTTACTTTGAAACTTCCCATTTAAACAAAGAATAAACAACAATAACACCACCAAATAAAGCCACAGCAGGTAATAGTTGCTCTTCTAAACTTTTATACACTATATATTAATCACTCTGTCTTTCAGTTATTTCCTCTGATAAAACTGACTTCTGTGAAGTCTCAGCAAGGCCATCTTGGCTAAAAGCATAACGTTAGACAGGAGCCTGTCTAATGCCCTGTTATTATGAAGAAATGGTGGGGGTTGGCTTCTCTTTTCTTTCTTTTTCTTTGTTGACTATATCTGGAAACAAGAATTTGATTCTATGCAAATATTAGATTTAATTTTCCAATGCTGGCTGGTGTCTGAAGATCCTGGAACGAAAAGGTGGCTCTTGGTAAAGCAAGATTCGTCTTGGTCCGCAGGTAACATAGAAGAAAGTTTTTGGTTTTTTTGTATAAATCATGTTTTATTAAATTGCTTTTTTTTTTTTTTTTTGTAAACAGTTCTTCTGGGTTTATTTGTTTGTTTTTAAGAGGTGAGCCATTATGGTGCTTCTCTATAGATATCTAACATTTCCATTTTGTCTTTAGAGGTCCGTTTTGGCTCCAGTTCCAGGTTATGTCATTCTATTATACATCATCAGAGGCAGGTGTTCAGCTTTAAATATTGACAGATTTTCTCAGTAGGAACATGTTGAAGCTTCTAACTCTGCTAAACATATTCATTTGACTGTTACAATCCAAAAACTGTAAAAATGGTGGAATGGAAAGATACAAACAGTATTATTGACACTGTATTGTCAAATGTTTGCACTGAGACCCCATGTACCATAGATTTTATTTTTAAAAAATCATATTTATATCCATTTACATAAGACTTACACATTTTAAAAGAAATACATACACAGTAAATACGTAAATGTCTAGTATTTTACAATAAAACAGATGGAACAATGTAAAAATGAGTGGCTTCATTTGATAAAAGCTTTGGATGTGCACTACTGCCAAATTTCTGATGACAGAGATGCTGAGAGGAAAGGGGGAGGTTGTTTTATTTTTCTTTTTTTTTTTTTTTGTAGTAATTTAGGTATTTTTTTTTTTATTCTTGTTTTAAACTAACCAATACATGAAAGGAACATCATATCTGTTTGTCTGATAAACCTTATGTGTTCTCTTCCCTATTACCCTGTTCTTGTAGAGAGTTTTAATGCTCTTTTTCCTAAGTAGTGGTAGTGCACTTCAGGTAAAGTAGAAGAAAGAGATGACATCTAAGGGAGAAAACAAACAAACATTAATTAGCGAGATGCTTTGATTCTAATTTGGTCTAGGATGCAATGACACCAGAAAATATTATAGCACTAAGTAAGCTAGTGCATGTTTTACTAAAACACGAGACATGCATTTGTTGTTTAATTTTAGATCTGCAACATAAATCTATTAATAATGCATTTTAATCTTTTACTAATGTATACTGATTTTTGTCCTAGATCAAAACAAACTGTGCTTATGTTCATTTTACAGTTGTTTTCTTGCTGTTTTGATTCAGCACTGGGGTTAGTTTCCTGCACCTGGAGACCTTTGCCTGTGTGGCACAAGGCTGAACACACATTTTAAGTGTTATAGACTTTGTTGATGTACCCTGTGAGTCTTGTTCACTGCAGCTTGACAGCATTTGCCTTCATCACCCTGACAATTCCTTTGCTATGGAGCAGCTGTTTCCAGATTATTCACATCTTTTTGGAACTCTTCTCCATCTGTCTTTACAAATCCTCTTTGGAATCCTTCATTGATAAAGTGCATTGCTGATTTTGCCAAATCCCCTTTGACATTTCATTAGGATAAAAGTGAAACTAGTATGTTCTATTGCCCCAGCCTGTGGCAACAAAACTGTCCTGGCTGAAACTTCTCACTTGGTGGTGACAAGTACTTCATAAGAGAAAGTGTTGGGAAAGCTTAGCCAGTGTGACTGCCCAGTCCTCTGGCTGTGTAATGGCATTGCAGAGGCTCAGCTGGGCAACCTACACCACAGCAGAAGGCTTGACCTGTCCCATGTGCCCTACGGCAAACTTCTTTGTAAGATTAAATGGCCAGACACCAGCAGTGTTAAATGTTCTTAAATTTCTGATCTTCAGAGTGCTGTGCACTGGGCTGCGCAGAGTATGCTCATGTAACTGTTCTGAGAATGTCAGTTCATGGCTTCTGGCAGCTTGTCAGGGTGGTTTCAACAAATGTTTAAAAAAATGCCTGAAATGCAACTTGAAAGCATATGAATTGAACCCAGCTGTTGTGAAGAAACACCATAAGACACTGTAAGGTTGTACCCAATTGGTATTGTTGGCATAAACTATTTTGAAATACGAGGTGCTGACATTCTCTGTAAGAAAGGTGAGTAGCAGAATGCAAGAATCTGCAGCCTGCTGTGATCACAGGCCATCATCTCATTTGTTCCACATGCAACCTGTTTACAGCTCTCTTTTCAATCTGCTCTTCATATGCATATTCCCCTTTACTATATTAAAAATCCTCTTATATTGCTATTGTGTGATAGCTCCTCCAGCTATCCATCCCCTCTGCTTCTTAGTTAGAATCAGTCCCTGATTCTATGCATGCAGATAATTTAGTTACCAGAGTAACACAGCTACTGATGTATTCTAGGCAAGGTGTTACAAGCCTGGGTCTCAGTCTGACCTGGATCTGGAAAATTTCAGGAGGCATCATGAAGAAACTGTTACTCAGGAACTGCAATCACAAAACTGTTCTGTTGCCCTTCAACCAACTTCACATCCCCCATAGGAGCAGTTTTTGTTTATGCATTCATCCTTGAGATTCAGGTAATTTTTTTAAGTTTTCAAGTTTGATATAATAATGAAGGAAGTCTTTTCCCTGCCTATTTTTTTATGTAATTTACTGAAATCCAAAATTATTTTAACTTGCTCTTTGGTTTCTAACCTGCATGACATTTTGAAGTTGCACTTAGGAACAGCGCATACACTAAAGTTGTAGTTCGCACCATCTTGTTGCTTCTTTAAAAGGAGTATATGGTAAGTGAAAAGAAATAGTAGTATTTTAGTGTCAGTCTTCCTCATTTATAAGCCTTTGCAATTTAGATGTAAATTTGATATTCTTATAGAGCTCTCAAGCATTTAAGATTAGAATGTAATTGGCAGAATAGTGGACAAGCAGCAAGTACCAATGATGTGATACGTATCACTGATACCTGAAACACTACTAATAACTCCTGTAGAAATGGAAGTTAACTTGTACAGCTCGTACAACTTTGTATAAACATCTTTTTGCTCAAAATGCGTAACTCCCATATATATATATAGTGCCAGCAAAGTTTGCTACTTTACTTCTGTTTGTGGATTGCTACTCTTTAGACAGTTTTTGAATACAGTGGGAATAAACAGCTTGGATAATCTTAAGTTAATTTTTGTTAACATACCAATTTTCAATTTCTGCCCTTGCTGCACTCTTCAAACCTATTGGAAAATATCACCTCATGTGCCTGGCCCATTACTATTGCCCTACTAGATAGCTTGGTGTTTGAACTTAATTTTTGGTCATACTTTATTGCTTTCAACAGTGCAATTCTGAAGCATATAGGAGAAAAGATACACATCTCTGCTATCAGTTTCTACCCCTACTGAACCCACTGAGAGTACTGTCATTGGCTTCACTGACATAACACCAAGTTCTAATCTATAAATATGTAGACATTAAAAGATTTATATAGTTCATGTGCTTCATCATCATCTTTGTTGGACCAGCGGCTAAACATATTTAAAAAAAAAATCTCCTGTGCTTATTTTTCAGAATTTA
Organism: Haliaeetus leucocephalus; assembly: GCF_000737465.1. Lineage (NCBI taxonomy): Eukaryota > Metazoa > Chordata > Aves > Accipitriformes > Accipitridae > Haliaeetus > Haliaeetus leucocephalus. The sequence continues at coordinate 7,376,914 of NW_010972587.1, forward strand.
TACTCTTGCAGTCTCCTGAAGATCTGTGAAGTAATGCTTGTATCATCGGTAGGATCCTGAGCAATCTATATTTTCCAACTGGTAACATTTGCTGTTCCTAAACACGTTTTGAACCTGCCCAGAATTAGTAAAATCTCGATGGCCCCAAGCCTCTCCCAGTCTTGGGAGTCTAAAAAAAAGGACTTTCTTGCAGATCCTGGCATATCTTGCCTATAATATGTAACAGCTACCAAAGCATGTTTAATACCTGGTGAGGTTTTGGTGCTATCCAAATATTCTTTCCAGCTCCCCTACAATCCCCTGAGTAACTAAATGGAAAACAAAACTGTTTTACTGAGAAAATATTAGCATGAAATGGTGCCATATTGATGAAAGCGCTCACCATGTTAGTATTTTGCAAAACTTGTGATGTAGCAGAAAACTGTATTTCCTCAGAACTCTGGAAGAGTGCATTTGTGAGATTCATAGCCATATTCAAAAGATAAGTGGTGAGAAATGCAACATAAATTTCAGTACTAAATCTGATCCAAAGTTGCATTCAGCTCAGAATATCCTTTCTTTGTCAGTAGTCAATTCTGAATGATTTGATAAGTGCAAGAATTTCTGTAATAGATAACTTTGGAAGATTTTCTGTATAGGGAAAGTTTTGTTCTAGCTTTGTGCAGCTACCTGATGTTCTAAATTGAGCCATATCTCTCATTAAAAAAAGAAAAGTAAATCTCTTCTGCTTTACTAGCTTTCCCCCCACCCCCTCTCCTTAGCTCCTGGTAGAACTCCTTCAAGTTCTCAAAGTAAATTCAGGCCCTGTGCCTACTGCTGTCTCCCCAGTTCTACCTTTAAGTTTGAGAGCGTACAAAATACGTTGTGGTTGGTGAGCTATCATATGTACAGAGTTCTCTGAAAACTTTTATCTGCTAAAGTGGTTTCAGCAGAAAGAATCTGCTGTTTGAGATGGGGAAAAGAATAGCATAGCCTCTCTTAGACTGAGCTTGAGACTGTTGTCATGATCAAATGACCACCCTAGTGAGTCTGAGTTAGATCCTCTGCGCCATGCTGGCTCTTGCTTGAATAATGCCAAGGAATATTGGGTGTAGTGTACAGTTTTATAAGGAGCTTTCATGATGGCCCCTTATGAATACTCACAACAATTCAGTGCTGGCTTCTTTGCTAGGCCTTGTCAGCATGAGTATGTGCGAACTGTTGAGCTGTCTAACCTCTGCAGTCGTGATGAAGCAACTGCAAATTGCAAAAAAAAGAAACAAACCAGAACCTCTTTAGAATCAGGAAGAAAATAAATCAGTCTGTTTCCCACTGGACGGGTGGCTATTAAATTGCTCTGTGGCTTTCTATGACATGATTGGGGCATGGTCTAGTTCAGAAGTGAGAGTTTCTTCATGTCTGGTGTACTATTGAAATGTCTTAAGTGACTACAGTTCAAAACTCAATTTTGTCTTTATTTTGCTGGAAGTCCTAATACTGTACCTATCATGCTGTTTAAATTCTATAGTGTTCTTAGCACTGGGAGATAGGAAGCCAAATCCTGGATGAAGACATTTGTCTTCAAAGCTACCTGCCTTTAAGTCTACTGAGTTCAGTACCCAGCTCAATAATAAACTGTCGAGAAGACCTCAAGTAAATCACTAAATCTCCCTAGTGCCTTAGTTCCCCATCTGTAAAATGGCAATAATATCCTCTACATCATAGCATGGCTAGAAGATGAAATCCATGAATGTTTATAAGGTTCTTGGCTACTACAGTAATGTGGGCCATGGAAGTGCCTAGGGAGCTAGTACCTTTATTTGTACATGGAATTTGCCTTGGAATGGATTCTTGTCTTTTAGCTTCATCATTGCTAAGAAGTACAAGATTAAAAGCAAAGCGTGCACATGAGCAGTGGAGTCAATGGAATTCAGTGATGCAACGAGTAAATTATTCCATCTGTGACTGCAACTATGAAGTCTTGTTTTTAAAGGTGAGAAACTAATGGAATTTAGATGGCTGTAATGGAATTTAGATGGCAATATTGTCATACCAAGTTTATTCAAGAGTTACAAAATGTAATCACTACAAGCAGTGTATTAAATTACTTTGAGACAAGTATATTCATAGACCTAAATTCTCTCATGAGGAAATGAACAGCAGTATTTTTAAATGGCGCAATCTGTGTACTGGTACTTCTCAGAACTTCAGGCAGATATACATGGCTTTATCATCCATAAACCTGACAGAGTAGCTGCAATGGGATTTGTCCCTTCTGCCTGCCCTCTTACAATGATTTTAAATTTGACTTATTTTTTAATTATGATCTGCTTGTTACTTTTCCAATCATTGCTGAGTTAGTATATCTTTTGGAAATTAAATTTTTTCCAGAGAAAATGAAGACTAGTATACAGTAACTCAGTTAGTACCTGAAGTTCAGTATTTGCTAACTACACTACCCATCTGATTGTTATTAATTACTAGCAACTGGAATTATTTGATGATCAAGGCTAAGCTAGTTAGTTTGAAAGTCAAATAGGAAAATAAAGGTGATAGCCCTTTCTAAGTTCATTCTCTAAAATACATTCTACCTGCTGGAGAGGCTAATGAGCTGAAAAATTTGCTTAGATATTATATGCAATCTTAATTTACTGACTTTCAACTAGAAAGTCAGTAAATTAATTCCTCAATTTCTAATGTTTCCTTTGCATATCTAGGATGGCTAGGTGGCCTTTTTTATATATATATATATATATATATAAACACTGACACTCTGAAGCAAACCTGAAAAAATCAACAGTATGCCAAGTCAGTGCTTGTCCATTCCCCAATTAATTCAACTCTCCCAGACTATGTTCATCCTAGTTATGTGAACACAGCCATTCTGGTGCAAGACAGACATGCACAAAAAGTCAATTTAGCATGCTAGACTAAGCTGCTTGCTTTTCAACAGTAAGTGCAGAAATGACTGCATACCATCAGTCGCCATCTTCCGTGACTGCCCTGATGTTGTGGTTAATCTGAACCCAGCCGGCAGCGTTTCCGACGAGCCCGGCATCATGCTGATCCCATGAACCTCGCGCGGAGGAAACTGTCGTCGCCAGGAGGGGCCGCGTCTGAAGTTCTTGTCATCGCTCTGTCAACACAGAGTTGTACTTGATAAAGCAAAGTGAATTTTTTTGATTAATTATCCTGCTGTCTGCTGCCTCTCCCAGTGTCAAATGTGTTCTACAACTACCCTGCTCTGTTGCCCTGCATCCAGTAGCTGCAATGCGTTTGAGACACTCTTGTAAAAGTAAATGCTTTAGAAATATTAAATGCTAGGGTGGAAAACTCTTCTTAAACCTCTGGCTCCATATAGTAGAGGGTTTTAGTATCAGCTGAAATAGAACTTTCTTAAAAGTCAGCTCTCTTCCAAACACAGTAACAGAAAGTAAAGTGGTTTGTTACTGCATTAGGAGGCTTACATAAAGTGCTAAAAAAGAATTAAACATTCATGTGCATGCCCAGAATTCATAGGTATCTCACATTTTCAGCAAGTCCTTAAAAGTTTTATTCCTCCTCACGTGCAAAAATTCAAGACTTGAATATTTTTGCACTGGACTGTTACCTTAACATGCATATTTTCCATAGGTGGATGTGAGATTCTTTATCGTAGATAACTGCCCCAAATCCCACTCTATTACATGCAGATTAACTTTGAAGAACCAAAAAAAAACCCCCCAAAACCAAACCCACCAAAAATCCACCTTTCTTCTTTCTTTATTTTTAAATAAAGGGTGTAAGTGTCCTAAAGAACAGGTTGCACAGGCATCCACGTCACCGCCACTTGCTCTGGCAGTGAAAATTCTACTCCTTTCTGCATGTTTCCTCTATGGAAAATGTTTAAGGTAAGAGTGCAGTGCCAAATTTAGCATCCAAAATGATATGAATATGTAGTCATACTGAGGTTACTTTAAAAACCTTGACTGGCATTTCCTAATTTTTTTTTTAAAGCTGTAACTGACTCTTTTTAACAGTGTGCAACTTAACATGTCTTCATGCATTCAATTTAATTTTTATTTTTTACTGTGATACTCTATAAATACTGAAAATAAAATCAATTACTTCCTCAAGTCGTCTTTCAGTTCCTAGTGCTAAAAGGTTGTTGTATTCTCTCTCAAGGATCTGCCGTGCCTAGGGATACCAAAGTAAAAAATTAAAATAGTTGAAGATGAATCAAAGGCAATAATGTGTACAGATTAACCAGAAGCAGCATGAGCAAACTTGCCTGGGTGTTTTGTGTTGGAATCTGTAATAATAAAGCTAAACTGCTGTAATCAAAGTTTTCATCCAGGGCTATAAGTGAACCATGTACACCGCTTTCTAGGATATTATTTGCATATTCCCGGAGGCCAATAGCTTGTATCCAGCGTATGACTCGATCATTGCTCCATACCAGCACATCTGTAAGGACATAACACCAGTTCAGTCTCCTGATACCTGTCAACTTCCGAACTCTACAGGTGCATGCATGTAGTTTTGCATGCACTGTGGATGTCATACTGCTTTATTAAATGAGGAATGCCAGCAAACTATTCATAGAGCTTTAATATCTCCAAAATCCTGTGTGATTTTTAGCTACCTTCAAGTTAAATGTTTAGTCCAAATGAGAAGGGTGCCTCCAGAGGGCATCTCCAGAGTGCAATTCCTCCCACCTCCTATAGAGATATCCTTTTCAATTCTTAGGCAAAATTTTACAGTTTAACAGTGCAAGAGCACAGGAGAAATATCCGTTCCTCAAGGCTTCACTTGCAAGTTTTGTATTAAACATTTTGAGACTCGGGTCAGCACCCACCATTTCATAACATGCCATAAAGCAAATGATGAGTTCACGATTTTAGAGCCTAAACCTATTTTTGGTTCAGAAAGCTGGTTGAGCTGTTAAGGTCCATGCCAGTTATAAAGCTGAGGCAGCAAAACAAGCTAGGAAACCATTTCTGAGGATTTGGCTATTATAAAAAGAAGTATTCTACCCTGCCTGTAAGATTAAAAGACAGTTACTTATACTGATCTTTATACTCGTGAGTAGGAAACATAATACTGACTTTTGTGTTACTAAGTGATGAGGCTTTTTCCTGAACCCTTAGGAGTCCCGCTAATGTTGCTGTCCTGGGAGCAGGCATTCTTCATCGCCTGACCAAGAGCATCCCAGACTTTGGGGTCAGGATCAGCTGAAACACAGCATGGCAGCCAGGGATCCCTGAGACCAAATCCCCCCTGGGACCGTGTCTAACCGACCGATCCACGACCGGGGGAAGGTTGGGTGACGGAGGTGTGGGTTATTACCCTTGTCCTAGCAGTGACTAGCCTTGAAGCAACACCCAAATTTGAGACCGATACCCAATTCCCCCATGTCAGTCTCCAGCTATACCCACTCAGGCTGACTGACACTGATGCCTCCACATCCAAAGCAAAGTCTTCGCCTTAGTGCATGCCACCATCTGCCTTCAGCAAATGCACGCTTTCACTGTAGCCATTCCCCCTTCATCATTCCCTTTTTTTCTTTAGCTCTTCCAATCAGCATTGTGCTTGAGAAGTGGTAACTGCTGTATTTGCTAGAGCTGGAAATGCTTAAAGGAATCAAAGGATTCACTTCTGGTAATGGAAAAAAACCCAACAACACTAATTGTTACATATAAAAGGAACCGCGCAGCGAGCCTGCAACTGCTCTAGAGAGCTTCACACAGAAAAATACTTTAAAATCAAATGTTAAATCTTCTAATAAGGCCACTTCTGTTAGGAACTATTCTTACATACCAACCAGCTGTCTCAGCAGCCACCTCTCAAAGCAGCATTTTCTATGGTACATAATTTGAAGCAAGAAATCAAAGGCAAAGTTTTTCAAAAGCAGGAGCACAGTGTTAGGGTCCTGCATGCTGCCATTTCCCAGCAATGCCCCCAGCACATCCCACTGAGCTGCAACCTATTTGGCCGCCTGCTTCTAAAACCGAAAGAGGCAATGGTAAGCTCTGTCCCCAAAATCCAACTTGGCAAAATGTATGTATCAAACCACCATTCGGAATTGCAGCCCCAATTTAGCAAAGTACTTAACTGTGCCTAATATAAGGAGATATTTTGTGTTCTGAAGACAGATAGACTTAGGTTAGTTTTACTTAAAGCACATGCTTAAATGCTTTGCTAAAATGGCATGACAAGGGGTTAATAGTGTCAAGCTTCAAAAGAAGAAACATTCCCAGTATTCATTCCCAGGAACTATCACCTTTTATTTCATGCTGACTCATTTCTCTTCGCTTTTCCAGTTCTTTTCTATCATAATTCAATCTCTTTAAACACATGATTCCATATTGCAAGCTTGTTCTGTTATTTAAAAAGAAACATTTACAGAGTTAATAAAGATAATTTTGAAGATGGGAACATATGTAGGATGTATTTCCTGCGTGTCACATGAGGTGTTTCATGGTGCCCATGTAGCAAATCTTGAGGACAGAGGGCAGAGCAAAACCATTAAAAAAAACTCCACAGACTTCAAAAATGAAATGGATGAAACCAAAATGAGTATGTTTGAATAAATGTTCTACCATAAGAAACCCAAAACATTAAAAATCGCATTCAGAAAAGGTCAGCCCTTGAGAGCCGTGAAACGTTTTGTCAAATCAGGCCTCAAAAAAGTGACAGGCAGTACATTAAAAGAAAAATCCCTTTCCTGTCACAAACATCATTCTCCCTAAAGTCTAAATGCCTTTATTTCCATATTTCCAATTTAGCTTCCTGGCTATATCCCTAGATAACGCGAACAACTGTCAATTTGCTTGTACTGTTAACAGCTTTTATGTGCTACACACAATAGCTTTTCATTATTATGAGATCTCACGGCTTCAAATCTTAGTCTGCCGCTTTCTAATACTTTAAACCACTTAATAAATTATGACTGTTTCTGTAGTGTCAAGGTTTTATTTATGTATTAATGGTTCCCCACTCGTTATGAAATTTATCTGTACCAATATCTTAGTTTTGAGACACATAACTGCAATGCAGTTGCTATTACTAAAGGAATCTCTCTCAATTCAGATTTCTGACACTCAGCATTCACTTTTCTGTGTGGTTTTCTACCAGAACAACAGAAGGTAAGTTTTTTTTCTGTGCAGCACTGAACACTACATCAGACTATGTGTGTCTTGATAGGTATAGTCTTTATACCAACATACCGATGAAAGCTATCCACCATTTTTAAGTGCACACGCAGATCTTTCTTTGTCAGGTGATCTAACATCCTCGCATCTACCAGGCATTCCATAAAATAACTTCGGTACTGAGGTAAACCCAGACTGGGGAGCCATTCGTTACCTATCCATTCGTGGTTCATATCGCCATAAGCCAGGGTCTGCAGGGAAAAAAAAGGGAGAGGGCAAATAAATTCTTGAGTTTGTTCCAGGTTGCACCACAGACTGAAGACAGAATATCTATCTCTCTGCTCTGCTCGTTTCTAGCGAGACTTTCTAGCTTAGAAATCCTGTCTAAAAAAAACCCTAACACTTCATTTTTACATCGTTTTGGCCTTGGATGTGGAAGCCACTGTGAGATATTTGTTACTGATAGCAGTTTTGCCTGTTGTGTCTTGTTTTCTATCTTTGTAAATTTTAAGCAATTTTTTTGTAATAAGAAATAGTAGTTTCAATTTTTACTTTTAAATCCAAGCAAACTTATTACACAATCAAAATGTGTTTACTTCATAATCTTACTTGTGTTCAGTTGACCTTCTAGAATATTTATGCTAGGCAATTCCTACATTGAACTTGGTAATACAAACGTGGCCTCAGGGAATCCACTGAAGTTTGTGTCATTGTTTAGTGGGGGCTAGGATTTCCTAAATAGGATCTAATGACACTTCATTACAGGTTACACACCTGTAGTCCTTTTGGGACTAAAAGTTCATTTCAGTTGTTTGTCAGCCAAGCTTACCTTCCCCATCAGTCTTCGCCATCAGTCAGAGCAGGTGACCAAATACATTCTATTAATGAGATATTTTCAGCTGTGAACAGCTTAAACCTAAGTGCATCATATACAGAGCTCAATAAATTGATTCTTTAAGGTACAAGCAAACCGGATTCCTCCTAGAAGCTAGCATTCAGGCATTAAGCGACTTCATTGTTCAGCTGAAATTTCAATAGGGTAAGGAAGAAAGTATATGAAAAAAAACATACGCATGTAGAGCTATTTTTATGTGGGTTGCACAATTAAGATGCAAAATAGATTTTACATCTCACTATTGGCAATTATTTTGTACTACTAAAACTTAACAGAAAAGAGAACTCATACTCTTCAATAGGATCGTGCTCAGCTTTGAGCATCGCTTTCAAGCCTAATTATCTTTTTGGTTTTGTTTTTAATGTCTTCTGTCATTATAGACAAAAGGATAACCCAGTGTGAGCTGGATATATTTTCTATGGGGGAAAATATAGTCCCCTCATCTCTCATTCCTGAGATTTTGAAGAGAAAAGCCATGCCATAAATACAGTAAGATTGTGTAAGAGTGTGCATATATTAGAGAGAGAGAAAGAAGCTGAAAAATATAAGTAACTGTTAGTCTAACTAAAGTGAAAAATTTTGTTCCTAATTATACAAGACTATTTGTAGACTGATACTTGGGTGTGATTTATACAATTGTTCTAAAAAAAATATAGTGTAATTTTAGAAATGTTAGATCTCAAACTGTTGGCATATTTAATCAGCCTGTTCTCCAAAATACTTCTTCTAGATTTGGCTGGGAGTTAGAAGATGTCTCTGGAATGTAGTTGTTTCTTTTAAGAAAAATATTTACAGCATATGTACCTCTTTGTGCTTTTCCTAGGAAACCTGTCCAGAGAGTACTTGCTTTGTATTAGAACTCTAAAATGTGTAAATCATAATTCAGTTGAGATACTGTCACAATACTATAGTGCTCCATGCATATTGATACACTGTTAATTATATTATTATTAGCTTTCTGTTCAAAAAAATCATGTGAAAGGGTCATACCTGAGCCCAGCTGCCTTCTTCAGACTCCTTCTGTGTTATCAGCAGGAAGCAATTAGTAAAGCAGGTAAAAAGACAATAAAAAAGAGTTATAAAAAGATGTGGGTTTCACGTGTATGTTAATCTTAGAACCAATGAAAACATACATGTAAAATGTGCCGATAAAATAACTCCAGTCAGTGGCAATGTTCTGGGCTAAACTACCTTTTAAGGTAGTTTACAAGACCCAAACCATAAAATCTTAGCAGGGCAAATCTAGCTAAGTTTTTAAGATATAAAATCGTTATAGCTTGGTGAACCTTTACAGCATTATCTTAAACACTTTTTAGGGTTTCACAATCCATTTACTTACAAAATTGGGCATTAGAGATGCCATTTTTTGTTTCTAGTTAGATTTTGCAACATTCACAACAAAAAGGTGTCTTCCTGTGAATGTATTGTAAAGGAGCTTTTTATATAACATTTTTAATGGCAAAACTATATTTTTCTGGCTGGCCAGTTAAACAGGATCAACTCTACTACTGGTTAGTTGAGTGTTATTATATTTGTATTTATCTTTGGCAACATAATAAAATTGAAAATGAGCTCAGCTGTAAAAAAAAAATTATTGATGAAAATCTGCTTCATGAATGTTCATGAGAAAACTTAAAATAGTATAGCAAGCGTAAATTTCTAAGAAATAAGTCTTTATTGCATCAAAATTTAGCTTCAGTACCTCCCCCACCATTTATGGACTGGGCTGACTATACCATTTTCTAATCTGAAGACAGATTTTTCAGACATCTCACTGTAGGATTGTATTATGTTTTATAAGCACTGTTACGGAGTTGTTATGATGTAATGCTAAAAACAAAACCTAAAATAACATATGTTCCAAGTAAAAGAAAAAAGTCAGAACTATTGAATAAAATCTATTAATATTTATTTATGTCCCCCCAAAGCAGGGAGAGGTTTGACAAAAATCAATAATTAAATGACACAGTCCATGCACCCTAAATCAAAGAGCATGAATACACAAGTATGGACATGAAAGACTCAGTATTAATGAAAACACTGAGTTGTGTAAGGCACCATTCTCAAGCCTTTTCTTAGTTCATTCTGGTTTCAGCAAATATAAAACTATATTTAGAAGAGGTACTTCTCAGGGAGTAGAGTACAGGGGAAATGTTGCACCTGTAACCGCAACAATTTCATTTCATTAAATGAGGTTTCACACTGGCAGTGAAACTATTATGTACTGTAAAACTCCAATACTGGTTTTAGGTTCACACAATTTTTGTGATCGCAGTACAGTTTGTAATTTCTTTTGCTGAGAAAGGATGTAACTGTTCTTTAGATTCAATTTCACGACTCCCTGCAACCTTCTAATGGCATGCTTGGGAAGCATCCTACAGAAGATGTTAAAGGAGACGAGATACATCCTAGTTCTCTTTCAAGCACTGAAACCATTTTAAATGGAAGTGGAAAGACTAACCGTCTTTGCTGGAGCAGCAAGATTTTCCATTTCTTCATGGGTCACCCAAACATTGCCTGAGGGCTATGGACAAGGCCCGCAGGAAGGCAGGTGGGATCCACATTAGGTAAGCAGTGGTAAAGAAGAAAGGCAGCACCACTGTAAGTTAACAGCGTATAGCATCACCATCAGCACAACCACGTCCTTGCCTCTACCGAGCTGCAACTAGAGACAACTTTAGACAACTTGGTTTGTATCTTTCAGTTAGAGGATTCTGAACGGACTCGATGGAGTGTTTCAACTAGAACTGATGGATGAAATCCGGCAGACCACCGTCACAAAGGAAAGAATAATAATTAAAGCTGCGTTTCACACACAAGTGGCAAATACAACCTTTAGCTCATAGCTGTCTGGAGGTAAGCTTCAGTTCTCAAAGATTTTCCAGCCTACATATTCTGCACACATCACATGCTCATACTGTAATCTAAATAATGATTACTTCCGCTGCACGTCTGTAAATCAAAAATGTCAAGAGAATTCACTTGTAAAACTATTTTTCCTCATCCTATTGTTTTCAGTCAGATTATTACTAGGACAATGAGATGAGGCAGGGAGGGGGTGTGGAAGTCTGCTGTGTTTTCTTGAGAGCTGAAGTAAATTCACTCCTTTCCTGAGAAAGAGGGGAGGCAGAAAGACTTGCGACTTGGAAATGCACATTCCAAGGCAGGGCAGCTTTGTGCTGCCAATTACTCAGGGAGAAATAAAAAAAACCAAGGCAGAATTATTCCCAATGTTTCTAGCTTGAATGGACTGTTTTCTCATTTCATAACTGTCAATGCTCTTATGCTTTGAAATATGCTCTTATGCTTTTAAAATCAAAATTAATTTTGTTTAGTAATTCAAATTCCTGTTGAATCTATACTGCTTTACTTAGGTGAAATCCATTATGATTCATAGTATTACCATGGTTATGACATATATGACATGAAGATAAAAGGCCAGTCAACAGGAACATTAGAGTCCTGTTGCCCAGTTGCTTATGTCGCTCAGTGGATCTGGTACCCCTCATTTCCACCAAAAGATTCTCCATGAACTCCATGAAGAGATTAAAAAAATAAATATTATTACTATTATCATCATCATCATCTTACTATTAGAAGTCTGGGCTGCACTACTTGAGTAGTAGTCTTTGTCCTTCACTTCTATGCCATGTTTCCCGTCTGATCAAGACTTTTTTTTTTTTTTTTAATTACAGTCTCTGTTGCCTCCTTCATAGCCATCACCATCAGCCTTTCAGCATGAAAATCCCCTTTTGTTATCTTGTTTCTTTATCTCCTCATCAGTTTGGCCTGGTTTTCTTCATTTTCCACTAAAAGGTGCTTTTTATCTATAGCACATACATTCTTACTCTGCCCTAATCTACTTTCTTGCTCTTTTTGATATATTGCCCTTTCCTTTCAGACTTGTATCTCTGTATTTCTTCTTTACTTGCTTCCTTCCCGTCTTCTGTGGCTTTCTCTCCCTTCCTCACTGAATGCACACACTCCACTTCTCCCTTCCAGACTCTCCTTTCACATCTCCAATCACTACTTCTCTTAAAAGCATGAAGAACCCAAAGCCAGCCAACTCAGATGAGATAACATTTGAAAGGATGCAAAAAAGGAGAATGGGAACAAGATTCAAAGGAGCTGTGTTCCTACATAACATCTCCCCGCTCCTGCCTTGCTCCTCCCCATCCCACCCCCACCCCCCACAAAAAAAAAAAAAGAAGAGAAACAAAAAAAGAGAAACACAATCTGGTTTGGTTGGGAGAGATGACTTAAAGGAAGAGACAGGCAAAAGTACAAATAAGATGCTCAATACCGATCATTTAGATAACATCAAGGTTAATCAAAAGCACAATTTAAAAAAAAAAAGAGTATCTGCTAAGGATAAATATCAGTGATCAACAATCAAGCGAGTGATGAACAGGTCCTTCTGAGTCTCTATAGGGCAGTTCACACTGGTTGGGAAGTGAGTGTTACCACAGAGCCACTCTTGTACTACAAAAGTCTTTCTGCAGACTCCTGCAGGGTGGTGGGGAAGAAAGAGCTGAACAGGACTCACTGTTCTGGATGTTGGAGGTGCTGATGGACTTGTCAGTGACACCATCTCTTGGATTGCTAATCGGAGCTTTAAGCGATGAAGAGGATTGCTGATTCCAATTTCTCTTTGGATCTCAGTATCGGACAAAGCAGACATAATAGCTCCGCTCTTCACGTTGGCGCGGCAGGCAGCAACGTACCAGGCTGGCATGCCTAGCCAGAGCTGTTGAGAGAAAGGACACGTTCACCCAAAGCATTGCTTCATTTCTCAAATTAAATTAATCATCAAGGCACCTATCAGTCTGAATCAGCATGGTAATACACACAAATGAGTATGAATATCATAGTCTTTAATAAACCAGAATTGTTTCAGAACTTTTGAAATTGCCATGGCTTCATATGAACTCTTTTAGTTGCTTTTATTGTAACCAGAACTTTAAAGCAAGGGATGCTTTGAATTATTTTTAGAGCTGTGCCTCCAGCACCTCCTCCTTTCCTAGGCCTTTAAGGAGCAAGTAGTGGCACACATCAGTGTTACTGCCCATTTGATAGTCTTGTCTTATGTACAGAAAACAATCTAAAAGGAATTAAGTAATTTTTTCACTTTTGGACCAAAATGGCTTTCTCTCTTTTTCTGTTTTAGTCCCCATGGTGTACTCATGGGGCACAGTCTTACATTTCTCAGCTTTTATTTTCTTGGTAGAGATAAACAAAGCACAGTTCACATAACCAACCTAGTGAGGACTGAGCTTACTGTAAATTTGGGAACAGTCTGGTATGGCGTCACATCCCAGCTAAAAATACTGGTTAGAAGTTGCAGCAAAATGTGAGCACAGCTACACCACCTGTGGATTTAGAAGATATGTATTTGCGGCTTCATGATTTTCCTCTCCTTACGTTAGTCTTACCAGCTGAGGTCAGCAACAGCCCCTTGCGTCACCACTTAGTCTTTCCTTGTAAGAGGTACTCGCCACTCCTGGCGGTCTTTCCTGGGACCTACTGGGTAAGAATTCTTCTTGGTTTTCTCAGCTTTCTCATTTTGTGCTGCCTCATTAATACGACTGTCAGTGTCTACAGCTCTTTGCTCCCAAAGGAGATAATTCCATAGCAGGGATACATACGTGTGGGAAGTTCTTGTCACAGTATGAAATACATTATGCTGTAGCAAAACCTGGATGTAAGCAGCGAATGCCATAATCACCGAGATTTTGGGGACAACGCAATGGAAAACAAAGACAGGCCTAGCTAGGTGCATCTCGAATAGGCCATCAGAATTAGCTCATTTCATTATTTTAATTTTCTCTCTTAATAATGGCTTACTAAAAGAGGACACAAGGTCACGGAAAGGAGTCAAGGTATGCCATCAGTAAATTCACCAACAAATCTGGAAAGCAGAGACCAATTGAAAGGATTTTTATTTAATTTCTCGCAGTACAGGGAACTACTGTGTGGTTATTAACAAGTCTATACCTTATCTGGGAAACATTTACTTAAAAGACAGCTGTTAGATTGCTGTTATGTCACAGAGAAAACAGACTTGAATGTCAGATTCCAAAAGAGCTCAGTCAGGCTTTTCTGTACTGACTGCTGATGTACCACAGAGCTTGACGAATGACTGCATCATGTTTCAAAAAGCCCTTCCCACTGATGGGATGAGCCACTGCCCTCCATCCAAGGCTAGTCTGAACCTCAAAAATATGATCTAATTCCAACTAACTGTAACAAAATACAAAGTTTCATGAAAGTCCAAAAATGAAAACAAAAATCACGTAGATTACACCCAGCTGCACTTAAACAAAGGCCATGAGGAAACAATGCATAGCTTTAAAATGTATTTAATATTCTCATTTAATTTGCCATTAATTTTTTTCATACGTGCACTTGAAAGCAGGAAAGCGTAAATACTGGGAGTTATTCACCCTGCAGAAATAGATTCAAATGTTTGCCACTCATTAGGTAAATTAGTTCTTTAACAAACAGCTGTCTCTACCAAAAAGTGCAGTTAGATGAAAACAGTCTCTAAGAAGAGGGCACAGTAATTTTTCTATGCCGAGAACCCAGATATCAAGATTGATATACTCTTCCAGAATTAGTTAAGAAAAGCCACAGTTCTTAAAATACATCTCACCTACATCTGTGCTACATACAAATGACCAGAATAAATGCTACGGCTGAAAAGTCAAGCCCTGAAAAGTTTGGAAATGTCACGATTGCTATCACATATACTTCTTTATTTGGGGCCTTTGTCTCCTTTAATATTATTTTCGTTCTTTAGTCGAAGGGTCACACGTTATGTATTCCCCAGGAGAGTATGAAATGCACACAGTGTCCATCTGCTGACTGAATGCACTGATGCTCACTGAAGAAATACAGTACTTGTGTCCTCGTATCTTTTTATCATCAGTATTCAATCTGCATTGAATACCGCAACATAAACTTCCTCATGGGCTTTCCTGTGCTACTCTCATCATATTTCCCAAGAAGTTCATAGACATCAATTTCTCTTTACAGCCCCTCTCTGAGACATACAGGAAGCATATCCTATTTTAGAGCTAGGAATCAAGGAAAAAAAGACTAGGGCTTAACTTGTCAGAAATGTCTTCAAATTTTGGGTCACCCTGGAGGACATCAAGGGCAGATTTTTCTCAGTATTCAGAAATGTATAGACCTTTGTATGTTCACATTTCCAGCAAATCAGCTTTGACTGTAATATTGTATATTTCCGACTGATACAAATCTGGTTACAGAACTCTCAAAGTCATATGAAAAAGTCAGGTAGTGGCCAAGTTAATGAATGTTCCATATTAACAGAGATATTTTGGGGGAAGGAAGATACCATCCCATTTTCCAAGGTCATACGCAAATGCTTGAACTGCCTTTCTGCAGTTTTTGTTTCATCTTTTTTCATTAGGTACCTTCAGCAATTCCAATATGAAGCAGAAATTTTATAGACATTAGCTGCTTTCATTCCTCATCCTTCATTTATTCCCTGAACATACTCCTGTTAAAGCTTTGGAGAGGAACCTTTTTTTTTTTAATTGAAGGGAAAAACTCTACAAATTCTATCTGATGACCAATGGATGGATGATACCCTCAGCAGACCTGAGAATAGGTGAGAATACATAGAGATGCTTGGTATAGACAAGGAATAGAGACGCCTGTTCCTTGAGCCAACGAAGAGCTTGTATCTCCGCTGAAGTGATACAGCCTTGTCATGTAAAAGTGACCATGTATTTGTATAAGAACATCTTTACTTTCTGCCTTCTCCTCTCCTCAGCATCTGGGTATTTTTTGAATAGTTCTTTCACCTAAAACATTCATTGATTTTTGTCAAGATTGATGGACAGCTCTGCTGAATGTTTCTCCGGATGGGTTCCAAAATCCATTCATTTAGGCTCTCCAAATCAAGGAGAACTCTCTGCAGATTAGATTCCAGAGGTGAAGGCACTGCCTGTCAAATCAGACAGATTTCAACCTAGATCTCCCACACCCTGGGTGAAAGTGCCAAGAGAAACACCTCTTCTTCCGGTTCTGAGTGATATCTAGGTAAATCAGCTCTTTCTCATTATATTTTAAAAAAACCCAGAAAGTTACAAAATCTTTAAATTTATTAAAAATTCTGAAGATGTAACTTCTGTGTTAAGCTCAAATAAAATTTGATAGCTAATTTTTGTTTTGTCCTTAGCACGTCACCCTACATAAACTCTGTCTGTGGAGTTCCTAGATATTTACAGACTGAGAAATTATAAGATTTCATAAATTTGGGGTTTAAGTGTGTTTAATAAGCCTTTTTTCCTGTCCTCATCCCCCTGTGTAATCCTGTCTTACTTTTTTCAGCTCTAGTCTCTGCTTTACGCCATCCAGTGTCAAAATCTTCTTAGTGCTCATGGCACAGTGCACAAGGGAGAGAGAAGGAGACTTTAATAGTCTCCTTTAGAATCTGTAAGGACGAGCACACAGAAGCAGTCTACAAACACGACTCATATTTTCAAGTTATGGCCAACACTCACCTCCAGCCAGGCAACCACTGTTGGGCCATCCCACTGTGCAAAAGGCAAACCCTTTCTCCGAGCTTCTTCCAGAAGTTCATGTCTAAAAATGGATCAAAAAATGTTACATATGCAGAGGTATGTGTAGGGACAATACAGATGCAACCGTGCCTCTTCGTTAAGGGTAACAACAGTGAAACTTGCCAACAGGCATAGAAAAGACCAGTGAACAATACAGCTCCTTCCCCTTTTTGAATGTATTCCTTAAACTATTCCCAACTCTTTTTTTTTTTTCTTGGTGCATTTTTGCATCCCTTTAAACACCTAACATACAAAAGGCAAGGCTTCTGCCTGTTCTTAGCTGAAGCAATATAGAATTGGGATAACCTATATAAAAGGATCACCCATATTATAGAAGATATTGGTGAAGAGAGAAAACAGAGATTCCTCCCGAGACTAGCATAGCGCTGCTCTGGTAATGACCCAGAAAGGCCCACAAAAGCCAACTTCTAGACCTGAGCCAAGCATGGGTGTAACGCAGCTGGGTCTGAGTGGTCTCTGTGTTTGAAACACAAAACGTCCTGGACCAGCTATGCACAATTCTAGGGTCTCTGGAGTACAGCTATTCAGCATTTTAAATAAGCCATCTGTGGCTAATTAAGAGTTGGTTGTATCTTTAATAGTTCCGTGTTAATTTTTTTTTTGTTATTGCTTATATACAACAGAAATCCATGTGGTTTACTGGTGTATACATTTTTATAATTATGGAATTGATGTGGTTTCTCAATTTTATACATATATACATAGATGTATATCTATTGAGTTGATCCGATACCAATCCAACTCCTGCACTTGCAGCTTTTCTGGACTGCAATGAGTGTGTATGTAAAACATCATGCTCAAAGCTTAAAATATACTTTTAATACCGTGGTATTAAATATTTGGTAAAGTTAGGTATAGGCCAGTCAGTTAGACTATCAGGAAAATGCTCTATATTAAACACATTCAACCATTTGATCAGACGTTTTTATTCCTGGAGCAGGCATAAAGAGCCCACCGTGGTGGTGGCATAGAAAAAACAGTCCTTCAAAAGTCCTTTTTTTCTGTTATTTAACAACATATTTTCAGCTGCTTCCTACTGAGTGAAACACCAAAGAAGGCTCTTAGCAACAAGCAGTAGTGAGAAACAAATTAGACAGGGACTATGCTAGTGTAGTATTAAAATTTGCTTACATTCCCACATAACAAAGAAAGCTTGGAATTACAGCTTCAATTTTGCTCGGTCCTCCTTTATTACTACAGCCTTTGCGGTTCAGTTATCCCTTGGCAATACTTCACTGCCTTAGCAGCCTTTCAAATATATATACTACAAAATCACAGCAGATAAAAGCGATGGAGTCATCTTACCCCTAAGGAGTATTCCTTCTGGGATTTTTGCACTGCTGAGGGGCCAGACTGAGAGAATTCAGCTTTAGTGGAAAATGGAACTCAAGTATGCAATTTTGCATATGTGTTTAAATCCCTGGCTCTGAATATTAATAGAAAGACAGCTGCTTTACTTTCTATGTTTATGCTGTAGTAATATGTAACATTACAAATACTTGACAGCGTTACTGAAGTTTATCTAGCTTCTCCTCCCACACATCCTTCGCGGCATACCTCATCCTTTGTCACTCAGATTTCCAACGACTTTTGCTTTCTGTGAAAGCACAATCTTCAGTAAAACGAGGAGAAGTTGCTCTCCGGGTGCATAAACACCATGTTACCTTCCGTAGCTGGTGGAGGTACGGGAATGTCATATTCCCGGGGAGACCAGCAGCGAAGGCCAAGAGAGACGTACGCGCTCGGCTGCTTAGGGGAGCGGAATCAAGGCACGGCCAGACGCGACCACCTCCTCGCTACCTGCGGACGCGGTGTTTGGGCTGCAGCCCTCCCCGGCGCCGGCTCCGCAGGCTGCCCGCGCAGCTACGGCAGTGCTGTACCTCCCGCCGGTGCCGCCGCGGGGCTGCGAGCTGGCGTGGCGGTCCGCAGGGACAGCCAAACTTTCAGGGATGCCCCTTCCTCACCTGGCCGCTGTTGGTGTCCCACGGCAGAGCACGGACCCTGCGGAACCCTGTGTGACTTGCTGCCTTCCCAAAGCCGGCGGCTGGGAGTCTCATGGAGGCACCGTCCTTGGGGGAACCTGATCCCAGGTTTTTCCTCATCTGGGGTATTCTCGTCACCCATACCAGCTAAAAGAGCAAGGCTGGCTATCACGGTAAGAAAAAAAGAGATTATGGCTTTGAGGGCCAGGGGCCCTCCTTGCTTGTGTTGGTCTCCTGCTCCAAGCAGAAGAGCAGCATGTGGTCTACAAGGCGATGGGGTCCAGGAAGAACTTTTGGCTTATTTCTTTGATTTGGTGTTAAATCCCTGCATGGCCTAAGCAACCGAGGTGCCTGCAGAAGAGGCATTGGCACTTTAAGTTCTCACTTCCATGAAAAACTTATTTCCTTTATGCTGGAATTATAAAGTACATATTTCTGGGGAGTCCTCTGTGACTTTGCAACATTTGAACTGGCCTGAGGCGTGGTGTGGAGGCTTAGCATTATTCCAGTGCTTCACAAACAAAAACACTCTTCCAGAGTAGGAAAGCACTTCTGTTACTTCAGAGGCATTCTGGCTCACAGAGCTAAAGGAAAATATAGTCGTGGTTATTGATTTTGGCTGAAGAAAATTGGGCCAGGCCAGAAAAGGGATGCCCTATATATGCTATAGCCAAAGACTACAGCATGATAAATATAATCCAGAGGGTCTTGGCATGTAGAAGGAAAGTGTTTTGGTTTGAAAATATTTTTAGTGTAAAGTTAAAATCCTTTACTAAGACACGCACAGGGAATACAGCCATCATAAGGCCTGTGCCTCACTTATTGATGTGGAATACTAAAAGGATTTTTATAATATTTCTTTCCCTTAAAAAAAAAAATGTTATGCTTCAGAATTTATACTTCCTTCCCTCAGAAGTTTCATTTAAACACCTCTCAGATATTAAAGTTTATTTAAATTATATTTTACTTCTTGAACAGTATTCTTTGACTACTTCTTGATATACACTAGGAGATCTGCAGAACCTGAATTTTCAATTTCTAAACCAGAACTAAACCCAGAATTTCTATATTTTGACTAAGAGAGATATTCTTCAGTTGGTAGTCAAAGAAAACTCTGGGTTTTTTTAACATGAACTAGCACTATAGAAAAAACTCCACTCTTTCAAAATAAGTTAAAAGTGTCACGTAGGAAAAAAACATGTATCATTTGATCAATAGTGCAAATAATCAGAAAAAGGAATCCAGTGATCTGCCTATTTTGGAATATAATCCTTATATTTTAGAACAGCCTGAATGTACGGTTGTCCTTGTGGGATAGTCACTGGCTTCCTGAAAACAGGTCCCCAAAGCCCAACATTGGCGACTGCAGTTCAATTTTCCTTACAAAAACATAGAACTGATCACAGGAGGAGGAAGACATGAATACCCTAAAGCTCATCATTCCCTCTTCCTTTCATTGCAAAGACAGGGTTTGGAGATCGTGAATAGCATTAGATAGTTTCTCTAATTTAGAAGATGCTTTGCAGGGGAACATGGGGATTTTCTCCTCACTAAGGCTTTTTCAGATGAGTACTATATGTTATAATGTGGCCACTTTGCATTGGTAAGGGGGTAGGGAATTAAAACGTAATTATTTCCATGCTCATTTAGTTTTTTGGCAACATATGAAAACAAGCTGATAAGGAATAATTGACATTTATTAAGCTTTATTATAAATGCTATTATTTTACAGATAAGGCTTTAAAGCACTTATTACCACTGGAATGAATTCCAAATTAAAGCCATATTTTTAAAGATAACATTATTACTGTTCAAGAATAAAATCCTCTTCCTGGAGACATTATGGGAGTAACTGCAATATGCTATTTAAAATATATCACTACCCTGAGCCTGGTTTTGCAAAGTCAGGAAATTTAATGAACCTCAACTGTTTAGCAGTCATCCAAAATTTGAGAGACGCTTGTATTGGTCTGTTTCAGAGAGAGTGCCTCGAAGTGGGCTGTCTTCAATCTTTTTTTTTTTTTTTCCCAAAGACAGAGGGAAAAAAAAAAAAAATCACATGTCATGTCAAGTTGTGTTGTGGAGTTGTGTGTCAGAGAAGCGGGGCTGCCTCCCCAGCACTGACTTCTGATGCTTAATCCTCCCCAAAATGACTTTCTAAGTATATTGTTACATAGGACCATTTTCTTTAGCACCATTTTTCTGAGACCCAGGTACAACTGCACAAATCACCATCAACCTACCAAGCTGAGAGCACAACTATCTTATACCATGGGGACTACGAATGCTTCAATATCCCTCTAGAGAGCAGAGGTACATGGGAGCAAAAGGCAGGGGGAAATGATAAGAGCAAACTTATGTTATTATCCTGCAGATTTTCTCCCTCATATATATCCTTCCCTTGCACCAGGAAAATTCTAGCTCTGTATCAGCAGCCCTCACCAACTCATTGCATAAAACTCAATGAACTTTTATTAAAAATAAGAATAATCTTTAAATAGACTTTGTGTCGGAAGTTAACAAGATCTTGATTTAAAGTGTGTCACTTCAGTGACGTTCAATTTTCTTAATGAAGGTGAGGCTCCCCCCATGAAGCAAACGAGAAATAACAGCTTAGGATTTCTGGCACACATAATGCAAAGACTCAGTGTAGTACACAAAGTCCACACACTATCTTGATGAAACTTGAACAATGTTTCAACAGAGATCTTCATATTTCTGCAAATAATAGCATTTACTCTGATAGTTCTAGTAGCGTTCACATGAAAAGTCCTCAGGGATATTATATTACGCATATTATAATGTCTCTTAGTTAAAATGTAATCATGAACGTGAGATAAATTGAAAATGAGGCACAGTGAAGTCAAGAGCCAAATCAATCCAAGCAGAATTTAGTTAAAAATTTTGGCTAACGGGCAATTTAGATCCTATGAAATGGCCTTTACTCACAGACATTTTCTTAAAAAGATAACAGACAAAAGCATTTACCCTCTGATTATTATTATTATTACTGACACTATTGTGATTATTGTTATCATGAATACTATAATGTTTAGTTTACAACAAAATATTATACATGATTGGTTTCTAGAAGAGATTTAGACAGAAACGGTAGGCCAAATATGCTGCATTTATCTGAGTAATCCTATGATTTCAAGTTAAGATTAAATACATCTGCCTCTCGAAAGCTAACATACTCACATTCAAAGACTCCAAAATTCAGGAGAGAGGATATCTAATGAATTAAGCCAGATTTGGATTTTATCTTTTCTATTGTCATCTGCTAAATATTTAAGAAAGGGTAGAATCCTGTAGCTAAGGTCATTGTATGACAAAATAAGGTAGCTGAATTTGTATAAATTAATAATGATATTAAATGTCTAATAAAAAAAATAAGTTACACTTTATCTATTTATTTTTCTGCAGACTATAAATGTTTGTAAAGTAGGAAGTAGAAAAAAAAAAGAAAATAGATTTAGACTTGATATTGCCATATAATGGTGATTTAATTTAATCTGAAAGGATCCATCTGACTTAAAGACTGCACTAATTAAAAACTGGGTCAGATCTTGTTTCAACTTTGGTACTTAAGTGACCTGGCTTTTAAATATTTGAAATCCTCATTCTTTCTCCTTTTAGATACTTGATATAATAGACTGAGAACAATAGGCAAAATTCAATTTCCTTTTCTACAAAATGTTTTGTATCCAACTTTAAGGAGTTTTCAGAAAAAATGACTGAAATACAGAAATCAAGATGCAACTAATAAATAAAAGTTTTTAAATCTAGAAAACAAGGAAGTATAACTCTGAATTTAATAGCATCCCAGATAACACAGATTAGCAAAGCAGATTTAACAATGCTGTAATTATTTGATATAAGTGTACATTTTAAGTATAGGGAAACTGAAGGACAGCATTTTTTTTTTTTCTGAAGACATATTAAGTGAAGCATGTTCAGGAATGCTTAATAAAAACCCTAACAAATTAGAGATGCTGAGAGCTACTACAAAAAAAAATAAAACACCTGTGAAATAAACAGACTTGCATAATACATAGCCTTGCAATCTTGTATGTACTGTCCTGCATTAGAGACCCCTGGAGTTCCCAGGTTGATTAGATGTTATCAAATCTATTTTTATAAAGCCATTTCAAAATCACATATTCTAAATGAATGGGGTAATCCCTGTTCTCTTTGAGTTTTTTGTCCTTACACCTTTAGAAAGTTATAGCTCATACATGCTTTGAACAGATGAAATTTTCTCCCCAAGTTCCAAAAATTATTCAAGAAAAAATAACATTTGTATGATAGATCAAAGAGGAGACGAAGATTTTAAAGTTGATATCAGGTTAACAATTTTTTAAAAAGCCAACCCCAAACATAAAAAAATGAACCAGTGAAAAAGAAAACAGTAAAATTGTAAGCATAAATGAAATATTATTGTACAACTACTACACAGCATGAGGGCTCAAACAGGAAAAAAAGAATTGTGTACTCTGGATTACTAGAGTGTTTACAAATTTGAGTCCTCTATGATTTAATTAAACAGAATTTATGCCTTAATAGCATTTGTTAATCTAGGCCTTGACTCTCACGATTTTTTCAGTGACTTAAACTTTCAAATGCCTTTGTGATTCTGGACTTTAGACCTCCCCAAATGTGTTTATTTACAGAAATTGACAGAAGTTATCTCCAACTAGTTAATCCATTCTGTTAAGCCCTACAGGAGCAAGTCCTGACCTGAATTTGTGTATGTTTTCAAGGTTTACCATTATTTTGAATGCTTTGAAAGTTTTCATTTGGGTCAGTTTTATGCATGGTTTTGTTACATAAGGTTCACAGAAAAACAAAAAGAAATAAAACGAAGAAAATAAACATGGTGCTGAAAATGAATATGTTCAGCAGCCATGGTGTTTTAACTTACCCAGATATGCTTTTCATGAGATGGAGAGAGATGAATGGAAAAAAAAAGCACATAAATGTTAATGAACATATAGTCATCCATAAAAAAAAAATAAAATCATATGATAGATAAAATAATACAACCATTATAACTTTGAAAATCTTTCTAAGTGGTCTTTGAATGCTTTAAAGAAGTTAATGTTCTTTTGAAGAACAGATACATCTTTCAAAATGAGATTTTCATTAAACTCATGTTGGCTATTTATTAGGTAACACTCAGCACAGCACTTCTACTATCTAAAATACATATTTGTGGCAAAGATCTGTAAACACAGTGAAGGTGGAATAGATTTTCAAATCAAAGCATTTTGCCCAGATTTGAATAATTTCATAATGATTTTTGTGTAACACCAAAAATTCTGAAAATCCCAAACCTGTGGATTTAAGCAAGTTACTATAGAGACACAGAAAAATTGAGTGGACTACAAACCAAGGTTTACTTTTCTACGCACGCTTTACTAATACTTTAGCAAAATATCTTACTGTAATCATAAATGACCCAGACTCGGGTTTTTGTGGTGGGGTTTTTTTTAAGTATGCAGATTTCATGCACATAGGACTAACATTTGTAATGGTGATTCTTGCTGTGTGGTATTTTAATTTAAGCAGTCATAGTAATGCTAGATTAGTAACAATACTGGTACGAGTGATTTGCCCTCTAGGTAACCTAGTCTTGACAATATAATTGGTAACAGTATCTGTAGGAGAAAGCAGGATGCCATTGCCGATAATAAACTTTCTTCAGCATCCTTTAATTGCCGTCATAAAAAGAAAATTATATGCCTGAATGAAACCCAGACATGTCAGAATATTATATTTCTATTAACGAAGGATTTACAGAGATATAAAAATGCTTGGTAGACACAGCTGTAGAAAACTTGGGGGCAAAAAAGCCTGTGCTCATTAATTAAGAAGAGGTTGCAGACATTTCAGTGAGTTCAGGAGGGTGCTGGTTTCAAGATCTTAAATTTTGTTTTCACATGTGTGAGATCAGCAGAACAGCTGGGAGAGAGGAGAGAAAGTGTGATACAGAAAAGTAGATGGAAACAAATGACATTTATACACAGAAAGTTTAAGAAAGGAAAATTAAGGAAGGGAAGGACAACGAAGGTATGCAGTATAAATAAAGGACTAAGGAACTATTCAAACAATTACCAAATCTGATGGAAGTAGCACTAGAATTGAATATGCATTCATGATTCATGCTCATTTTCTACTGAGCTAACTGTAACGACTGGCTTGAACACCTTTGCCGCAGGAGATTTTAATTTTGGACCTTTCAGAGTCTATTGAACTAGAACTCCCACTTCTTACATCCTCCTCAGAATACTCCTTTGGGTATGGGTAGAGAGAAATGAACATGGGGATTAACTGGAATGCGAGTCATTTTCTGGCAGCTTTAATGAGTTGGCAGTTTGCAGTCGCTTGGGGATAACTTGTGGGACCTGAAGGCTGTTCCAGTCTCCCCCATCATAGAAGCAGAGGATGAAGGGATATTCCTTCACTGCCTGAACATTTTGTCCGCAGACCGCAGAATAATAAAATACAGCAGAAAAAAAATGGATCTTTAAATTGTAGCTTTCACCTTTTCATAAGGCAACCATTTTATCACCATTTTATTTGAAGGAACACAACTATTTCCCTTTGACATATATTAAACTAAAAGTTATGTAGCATTTTTTTCCTCTGCCGTGTTTTATCCATTCTTCCCTTAAACCTTAATTCTACAGTTAATCTGACAGGATATTTGCATCTGCTGGAGACCATCATTTAGAGAGCCAGCTGCATGCATGACGGTAGTTGCTTATATTTATCCAGAAATCCCAAACTGCAATAGATAGGCCTATATGTGTACATAAGGCAAGGACTGGGGTCTTGTTCTGGTTTTGTTTGATTAAAAACTTGCAACTTGTTGATACAAATATCCTTATCTTTTATGAGGAAAACAATAAAAAGAACTTGGCAAAGGATAAAAACATTATTTTTAAAAAGACAAGATTTTTAAAAACATGAGTTAGATCTAGAATAAAATGTTGTATCAATCCTTTCATCCTCAGAATAATGGGTAAGGTTTAGTAATCCTCTGCAAGATAAATACCCATATATCCTTACATTTGTAATGCTAAAAAGGCTCCAAGTATCCAATGTAATACCAAGATACATTTTTAACATTGCAAAAGCTTTGACTGACTAATGATTTGAAAGGGTCTTCCAGTAAGTGTTAAAAATGTTTGCTAAAGGAATTAAGTTTAAAAAGAAAACTCATCTTTATGTATGTCTCAAGGATTAGACACCAGTCCGGCCAAGAGAAAACCATGGTGGACACAGCAGACAATCCTAAACTGTGTATCAGAACACTGAATACTTCTCTTTCCTCCACTGGAACGAGGAAATAGAAAATAATAGCTACTGAACACAGTACTGTTTGCTGGAAAGGGAGGAAGAACTAAAGATCAGTCTGAAAGCTACTAACAGCATCAAGTAGTTTCTCATAGATGAGGTAGGAAGGGAAGAAATTAAATGCAAAACTCGAATCTTCCTAATGATTTAGTAAATAAAAGATTGGGGGGAAAAAAAAGGCATTGCATTCTTAAGAGATACTGTAAAAAAATAAAACATGTACATTTAGGATATAATGGTGTTTAATATGCATTAAGTATACAGGAACATTAGATGGATGGCACAGAAAAAGACCTTAATTAATCCAATTGGATTCATTTTTTCAAAATGTGTGCAATTAAGAAAATCATTAGAAACAGCTATTTGTATACTGCAGAGGACAGATTATCTGTAGTCACAAATACACTATGTCAAATTCTAATTGCAGCTGCACACATAAAACTTAAAGGGGCATTGTGTGGATTCAAAATCAACTAAATGATAACTACAGTGGTTCAAACTCTTATTCCACAAAAAGGTCTACCTAGACACTTTTTCAAGTAGCCTGTTAACAGAGATCTAAAACTTAGGTTCGCCTGTAACAAATGGAAGTCCCAGTGTTCTGTTTTCTTTTACTGATTTTATTTAAGTGTGGATTACCACAACATGAAGCCTATTTTTTGTGATTTCTCTCTATCATCTCCCAATTTTTGAAGGATATATACAAATGAAAACCAACAAAAGAAAAGGACTGAAGCATTATTAGCAATTTGTCAAATCTGTCAAAGGAATTTATCAACATATATCATTCTTTCTTTTTCTAGGTAGAAAGGAAGAAGAGTCAATTAATACAACATGCTCTTCTGTTCATATGAAAGTTACTGCTCTTTAATATGTACATCTCTGTAGTCAGCTGAGACTTAACAGCACTGCAATTCTCTCTGCAAGGTTAATTATAAGGCTACGAATACTAAGAATTTCTTTTTACACTGTAATTTTACACATGAGAATTGCTTAGGCCTTGATTTTACAGGTCTTTATTCGTGTATGTAAGTATATGTACGTGTCCTGGCATATCAAGGCTTTCCTGCAATCCACTTGAAGGCAGGAGGCTGTATCTGGCAAACAAAAACCTGTACCTGCGGAGTAAATCTCCCCAAAACAGGTTCATAGGAAAGAATGGTTTACCTCGATTTTCCTTGGAAAACATAAACCTCACATCTTAAGCTTGTTTTGGAAATGTGGAATTAATAGATTCTTGACCAGAGTCAAATCAACAAAAATTGACGAAAAGCGTGAAGCTAAAGCTCTGCTCTTGACCTACCCTAACACTGCCAGATGACTAGGAGCGACAGCATTATGACACAGTGCAGTTATTTCACTGGCTATGAGGTACGTAATGACTGTTATTCAAACATTCATATTAATAAACCGGGGAATTCATCAGCTTCTGGGCTGGAATCCTGTCAGTATGATCCAGGCTGGCTGACTTGCATGTGAATTTTTTTCATGGAGATAATTTGTATTTGGGATTGCTGAGGATGCGATGGCATAGGCCAATCTCAGACTGTACTAGCAGTGTGCACAAGGTCAAATCCACCTCCCTGTGACAACCTAGGACTCCACAGCACTGAAATGTCTCTCAAGCCTTGCCTTACGTTGATGCCTTGCACAGGATGAAATAAACACATCCTGTGAAATATCAGTGATTATGACCAACCATTACACACTTTTACAGAAGATATATATGACTTGTCTGTCTTCAGCATGCCTCCTTCTTCAGGCAGATACTTACTTGCTGCAGCATTGCATATTGTTGCAGATCAAATAAAACTTTACATTTGAAAAGGATATATATTACTGGTGCTCAGAGCTATGCTGCACTTTGAAAGACAAAGCAAGGCTCTTCAGAGCTGTATTTGCCACCAGTGTGGCTTTTGGGTAAGGACAGTTTGACATCACTCCTGAGCAAAACTGTGGACGAGGAGAATACAACTGATATTCACTAGGACAGTTATAGCAAAAAGAGAAGTGAACTTGACTCTATTTCTTGATAATATTTCAAGTTTGGCTGAGTCCATTGTGTCCATTGTTAAAGAAGATTTTTAGAAAGGGTTCATCATATGGTATTTTAGTTAAAAGGACAGAAAAACATTTATAGAGCTTCTGTTAAGCGCCTTAATTTGCTACCTGATATAAGGTCAGTGGGGATATGTGTTTTTAAGGGGGATACAGATAATTTTATTTTAGGCGCAGTGTTATCTACTCTTTTTCTGAGGTATGAATTGTCTTGTGGGACACATGCTGATCAACTTCTGCTGTCCCGGAGGACAATATGCTTGTATCCGAACCCTCCGCAAACCTTTATAAGTTGCGATAGAAACTGAAATGACCTGACACTTCCTATGCTGGGTCCCGGCTTGGGCTATCACAACACCCCTGGGTGAAAACCAAGGC
The DNA here is from genome assembly GCF_000737465.1 of Haliaeetus leucocephalus. NCBI lineage: Eukaryota > Metazoa > Chordata > Aves > Accipitriformes > Accipitridae > Haliaeetus > Haliaeetus leucocephalus. The sequence continues at coordinate 7,405,316 of NW_010972587.1, forward strand.
CAAGTTATTGTGCACCGTCATATTATTTGGTGCAAAAACACCCATAAAGGATGATCTTATGAACAGCTGGAATAGAGTATACAGAGTCACAGAGAAAAGGTACCTACAAAAGTCAGAATTGGGAATTAGGTAACCATTTTTCACAGGGAGACTGATTACTTGCTAGAAAAAAAGTACTAAGAGAAAAGCTCCATTCCTCATTTCAGTGATGGCTGCCTTCTGGAAAGTATATCTTAAGCAAATAAAATTTATGATTCAAATGAGTGCAAATTATTTGAATCATTAGGGGACTCGAATGTAATGGTGACATAGAGGGTATCAGCACCATTAATGTTTTTAGTCCTAAACTGAGTTTTCTTGAAGTTACTCATTAGGCAAACAGGCTCCGAGAGTCAGACAAAAGGCAGAAGATACTACATACAAAATATTAACAGCTTTTGTGTAGAACAAGTGAAGTGGAATATAAAAGCTAGTTTAAATAATAAAAATGCAGTGCATTATTCTTTATCACACCCCAACATCACTCATTTTCACCAAATAATGGAATAACAACCTAAATGCTCTAAATACCTCTAACATTCATTTTTTCTTTTCTAGGACTGCATGCTCGATTTACAACTAGCATGACTTAAAACGTTTTAATATTAACTAGAGCTGTCATATTTAATGTCTGAGAGCAAACATCTATGGATGATTCAGGCAACTTAAGTTCATCTTTTCAGATGATTTTAGGAACATGTTGGGTCTAATTAACAAATTCTACACAGCTTCTAATTTCTCTTTGATGCCTTGGGACAAATACTTGTTCCTAATAAATCTACTGTAATAACCAAATGTTGGATGAATAGGGACTCTTGTTTGAGGTTTATAAATGTCTGGCATATCACTGAGACAAACTGTTAATTACATTTTAATGATGCCTAAGTAGTCAATTGAAACTGAAAGAAATTTTACATCTAAATAGCATCTTCTAAGCAAGAAGCAGGAAAACTTTGAAAGCTATTTTAATGACACTATAATCACCAGAGAGGGTATTGGTCTCCAGAATTACCATATTCTCTCATGAAACTTTTCAGAGTGAAATGTATTATTCAGTAATCTATTCTATGCATGCAAATTGTGCTAAAATAGTATAACATGATGCAGTGTGTTTGTAACTCCATGAGGCCAGAGCAGGGTCAATGCACGTGCTTGCTACTCAGGTGGCCAGGACACCTGGAGGACCACTAGTACCTACTGCCGGCAGCAGCTCAGAATTTGAAACATCGTGCTGCTTTGTCCCTGGGGTAGGGGCATCCTTGCTGCATTACTGATGAAGTTGAATACATTAAAAAAGGCAAAAGTAGAATTTTAGCATTTTAAGGTATTTTTCACTTAAGAGATTAATTCAACTGAAAGAAATACCATGGATAACATTTTAACAGGAATTCATCTTTTTATAATAACTTGTACCCAATTTTAATTTACTAACTCAAAGCTAATTGCAAACTCTGGTGAGTTAATGAGTACCGCGAGAATGTGTTGATCACAGTGATGATTCAGACCTCTGGTTTCACGTCAAGGAGAGAATCCTTGCTTTCCTGCACTAGAACTACCATTGATCTGAAAGAGAAGTTTGCTGAGCTGTTAACAGGGCTGAAAGCCATTTCACTTGACTTATGTGTGTAAGAGAGAAACACAAGTTAAGTATGTGGTATTATTCCTGCTTTGTAGAAAAGGGAATTGGCTCTGGGATCACTGTTTTATGGGTATTTTTTGTTTTGTTTTGGGTTTGTTTTTTTGTTTGTTTTTCCCCTAAGGAAGTGACAAAGTCAGCATAAAGAAAGCTCTCCCAGACCTGAAATGTAATACAAAGGAGTCCTTCCCTGCTTTAGCCTATCCTCTAACTATCCTTCTGGTGGGCCTGGTTCTCTTGGGGTGTTATGTCCTAATCTAAACTAAGCCACAGAAATGCTTACAAGGTGAAGTGCTCCGCTCCCTTTGTTCCAGAGACAGGGCTCAATGTCTCTGCAGGGTTTGTAGAGCCTGTTTAGCAGTAAAAAGGAACCAAACACTTGGACTTAAATCTTACTGCTACATCATGCGATAGCAAATTATTCTCAGACTTCTCTTAATACGTCTTATAAAGACCTCATACACATTATTGTTATCCTTAATGTTACACAGCATAGTATTCTCATTTGCACTACCCAGATCAGCAATCTTGCAGCTACTGCAGGTATTTGAAGGCTCTACTTCCAGAGGGAGTTATGTGTTGTTAAGTATTGGCAAAAAGGAATCTGACCTACTGAGACAAACTTTTCATTTAAACGACTTTCTGGACTGTTTCAACGTAATACTTTCCAAGGTAAGACATGCAAATACCTGACTGCATTTTTTTACAAGGAAATGTTATTTCTATTACACCCTATTAATAGCTTGCCACCCTAACGACTATCATATACATGAGATTCTACTGAATTATCTCTAACACAAAATGTTACATTTTTCCCATATTAACAGTTCCTCTACAACTATATAATATAAATATAAACTAGCAATGTATGTTAACTTTTCTCAGATAGTAACCTAAGAGGAATCCTAAAAGCAGTTGTAAGGATTCCAAAGTAAGAAGACAAACAAATCTAAAGGAACAGGGAAAAAATTAAAAATCTTCATGACACAGGTATATAACATATACTTAGGATAAATACTATACAGTTCAGACTAGATGGATAGTCATAGCCATGAAGGAAAGATGCCTTTCCTTCCACCAGAGAACATTTTGAGTATATCTAATCCATAAAGAACCAAGGACAGACAGACACAGGAGAAAGAAAGGAAAGACTTGAAAAGCAGAAAGCATGGAAAAGTCTAATAGTGTGAGGTTAGACAGAAGTCTAATAACAGGTTACCTGTACACCTACTATTTCCAGACCCCAAACTTTGTAGCCACTGTCTTATATGAAGTAGTCATGTCATGTATGCAGTAGTACGTGTTAGATCTTATGTTATTTTATCCAGTTTAAGGAATTAACATATGAGAAAGTGAACAAAGCGAACACATTCGTCCCTTCAAAGTGATTTCAATACTGTGGTACCTTCAGTCCTCAGAGCTGAAAGATAAATAGGGACTGCAAAAAATAGGCTGCTGAAGAATCAATGATGTTCTTTATGAATGGTAACAACAGTCTCAAAGATGCTTTCTAGATTTAGTAAAAAAAGCATAGTAATATACTCTCTACATCCATATATTTCTAAATGACTAACAAGTGATAAAAATGTATAGATAAGAAATACAGGAACATGACTCATCAACTACGATATCCCTGTGAATGTTATTGTGAGTTTCTTAATTGAATTTAAAATGTTTCTTCTCTCTCAGCTAGCACAATGACTGCTTCTCTATCTTTAATTGCTAAATTGAGGCTGATTTAAGTGGAACACTTGTATTTGTGCATCACATGGATGTGTGCATTTAAAGTTATATTTCATCAGGAGCATGATATGAAAGTAGTGATTAAAAATATTCTACATACAAATTTAAAGAGAAGCTGAAACATTACTCCTAGATTCTTTGGATTAGAATTGCAAATTCTCTTGAAACTTTGCAAAGGAACATTAAAAGACTGAAAGAAACCTGAAAACCCTACAAATTTAAAAAATGAGGCTTTCAGAATACAAATAATAGCACTAAAATTAATGGTTATGGATGAAAAATAAACCTGTTTGTTTACAGAATGAATCTGCAAAGCCATTTCTAAGTACCATCTTTTTTCTCTGACACCTTCTAATTACACTGGAACTGTGATGCTGCCAAGAGATTTCTTTTGTGTTTGTAGCTTTATTTTAATAGTTCGCCTTAGCTCCTGGCAGCTGCTATGAGTCAGTTTACTGGTTTTACAAGGAGGTGCACCAAAGACAGTGTTAAAGTATTACATAATTTATGCCAACAAAAACCTAGGTTGCCGTGTGCTGACAGGCAAAAAGAAAGCGAAGCCTTTGACTTCTATAGACAGAAATAATCATGTGTTCAATAGATAATGCAAAAAGTCTTTTCTTCCCTTCTGAAAAATCTATGTAGTGAGTCATTAAATGCCTGGCTATTTTTTAAGAATTGCACAGAAGGCAAACGGCACGGAATTAATGACAATGTGAAATAGAAAATGTCTCTCTCTCATAAACCTATGTTCTTTCACAAATGAAACACTATTGTACAATTGACAGACTCCAAATATTTTTCTCTGTATTTTATATGCAGCTATAAAAACTCTGACACTGGAAAAAAACCATGCTAAGTGGTAAACTGCCACAGTAGATGGTCTTGCTTCTCCTTACATGTCTGCGTAAAACCAACACAAAACCTGACATTTGAATCAAGTTTGAGCCAGTGAAAGTCACGTGAAAAAGGTACTCACTTTTTCTTTAGTCTTCGGTCCTTTTCTGCTTGGGTTCCAAGTTTGCCTAATCCCAGAGATTCCTGAGCTGCTGCCTCTGTTTCCATGTAACCTCCTGGAAAAGAAAACAACTCAAACCCCACTGTATTTTCCCACAGCCCTTTCCTAGTTCCCTTCCTCAACCCTTCAATCCCCCTCTCACCCACCATCATCTATGTTTGTTTCCTTAGGCCATGACATCTGGGGTTTGTGGAGACCATCTACCACCTACAGAGATAAATTCTGGCAAGCGTTTACTACATGGGAAAGAGTAGAAGTAGAGGGAAAAATTGTTTCCTCCTCCATGTGTTTAGCAGAAACGTATGAGAAAAGCACGCTGATGTACTTTGCCTGTTTTTCTTTGCCTCCTAAGGCTCAGGCTCTTGGTCCTAAGTAAGCAATGCCCTTGCCATTTTTTAATCTTAGTTGGGAAATATACAAATGAAAGTGCCTTCTCAAGAACAGTATCATTATCATTGACATAAGACAGCATCACTTGATGTTGTAATACTAAAGTCTTCATTTTGCTCTCACAGAGTCTTAGAGTCTACAATGTCGTTATCCCCGCAAACTCCCAAGCCAGAGATGACACAAAGAATCTGTCAGAGAAGTAAAAAGCCTTCTAGGTCTCTCTGGATGTGTCTCAGAGGCACCTAATTCCGGTCAAAGTCATGGGAACTTGAACAGCTTGCATAGAGTGACAAGGGAAGCTTGCAGTAAGCAAGGACACCTGGACCAAAAATCAGATCATATTATAAACTAAGGACACGACTGGTATTGTATGATCCATGCTGATCATACAATATGTCCACTAACATGACCTTCCCAGTGCAAAAGTGGAAAGATGCTCTGACTTTTTTATTGCTGCCTAGATTCAAGGAAGAAGGGACCTGCTCATGGAGCTGTCAGTACGGTCCCCTGGCTCTGGCTCCACACTGTCCTCTCATTTGCACACGTATGTGTGCAGACAGAGAGGCTGCAGCACTTCTTTGAAGGCTGCTTTTCTCCTGTGCTGCTATTCAGAAGGTATGTAACTGGCACAAGAAGGAAGACGAGAGTATGGTAAATGTTGGTGCTTGACTCCATTTGGCAATGGCAACTTCTTATTTCTCAGCTAACGGATAGTGAACAATTGTAGAGTGGACACTGGCATAATTAAGAAAGCACAGTATAAATTAAAAGATTTATATTCCAATTCATTGATTTTTAACCATAAAATAACAAGTAAATGTTACATAGTGAAATAGCATCACAGCCTTTTACAAGTCACATTTACAGGCACCTCAAACAAGCAAGAACAAAACCTACTGCTGTATCGTGTTTATGACATTAACTTAGAAAAGCCTGGTTTTAAGCTGTCCTTTCAAAGCAGGTGTAGTTTTCACACTCCTACTTGTCTAGACAGAATTTTTCTTTAATAAAGAGAACACTACTTCTGCAAGTCTCATGATGAGAATGATGCTTCCAATGACAAATGCAGGAAAAACAAATGTGTACTTTACTTCATCAGCCTTTCAAAGTTTTCCAGAATATCTCAGGAAATGTTTCTTGCGGACTCTGGAGTAAGTTTTTAATTTAGCAAACTGTCGTATCAATATATTGCACCTTTCTGAGAGAGCAGCCCTCAGTATGTTAGACAGAGATGGTGTGAGGGCAGTGCAATGAGGGGTTTATCACAGACTGGAACGTATTCTTGGCATAATGGACTTCACCGTAAGACAAACACATCTGGTCCTTTGAGTAATCCAGGGTACGTTGTACCGGATGAGGTGATTGCGCCTGTCAGTATCTTCGGCATGCAGATGGCCACAATAAAGGTTTCCTAGCAAGCTGACCTTTGCATACACCATAGAGATCAGCTTGCCTGGGCAGGGCTAAAAATCCCTGCAATGCATTGTTTGTTTTGGGGACTAGAATATTTAAAATGTAACATGGGAAGAATACGTAAGTGTCTAGTGTGGTATTCCCCAAGTGAGAGAAGACTGGATAAGTTTAAAATCAAACAAATAAATAAATAAACAAACCAACCCCAAAAGGCACTCGTGCTCCCTGTGACATTCCTTTTCCCTCTCCAATATTTAAAAGAAATCTTGAAGAATCTAGAAATCTTGAATCTTGATTCTAAGAAAGATCTCCTAAAGCATGAATTTGCCTTTGAACAATAACACAAATAACTTAGCAGAGATGGTAAAAGTAGCAAATTATAAAATAACAAAACTGTGGCAAGTTTAGCAGTTGAAAACTAATAATTTCAGAATTTTGCAGGGAATGCAGAGCAAGGAAATCTTTGGGGTGATAGCCTGGCTCTGTTGAAGTTAGTGATAAAACTTTGGAGGTTCCAATATTACTTCTTAAATATGAGTATATATTACATGTGATCTTAGAGATATTATAGAATTAGTTACAGAAGTATTATGCGTACTTAGAGTGTATAATACCACTGGGAACCCTAATATCCTCTGCATTGATGTGAACTTTTAAAGTGCTCCTTTAAGTGTGTGCATGTGCAAATATGCATTTAAGAAAACAAATTAATATTTCTGAGGCTCAGAATTACGTTTATTACCTCTTTGGTATTTGACATGCTATTGAAGAAAAGGTATTTTCCATATTCAAAAGTACAAGAAGTATGTAACTGTATCAAATTGGAATGTTTAATTTAAGCAAGGAATTAAATGAGATTCTTTTATTGATTTTGTATTATAAATTTAGGTTATGAAAACCATACAAATATATTGCAGTGCAGTAATGATAGGACTTACTATCTAGATTTCTGTGATATAGTATCTTACTATAAATAGACCTATTTAATTATATAGCTGCACAGATAGCATACCTGTCATTGAATTGATTCAAGTACTACCATGATTGCTATTTTTTAAATTTTGTTTTGTCTTCAGAGTACTGCCATTGAATGGAAACTGCCACTCAATATCTTTTGGTATCTTAAAAATTAAGACGAGAAAAACTACTCTATAATTCAGCTTTTCAGTGTCATTGCAATTTCTAAAAATATTTTGTTCCTACTTTTTGGTCAGTTAACAGTCCTACAATTAATTTTATACATGCCTGTAAATCTAGGTTGCTTAATTAAAATGTGCATTATACTGAAATCTTTGCTGTTGAGCTAAAGGATGGAAACCACAAAAGTTTCATTTAATTGCAAATCTTCACTAATATCTTTTTGAAATTTCATAAGCTATTGTTGGGAATTACAAATAGGGTTTATCCAATTATACATGTCTTATTAACCATGGTGGGTATTATTAAGAAATTAATCTTTTGCGAGATTACATTGCTCCTGAGATAATCTTTAAAGTTGTTATTTTTGTTCCACATTGCAAGGAACTGCAGGGAAGACCAACACATTTATTACATCTTTGTCCTCTATGTTCATGAGTTACTGTGAAATCATAGATTATTATGTGTAATCCATCAGTATCAATAAAACAGTTTTATGGAATGTAAATGTGAATTAATAACGCAGTCTAAAGTTATAAAATTCTCCATCAGTGCAGACAGTGACATGCAGGTGTATTTAAGACACTCGTTTAACAGATTCTGAAATACATTAAACTACAAAAAAGATTGAATAAATCAGTTTTACTCTTCCCATAGTGAGAAAAAGGGGAATTTAAATTGCACTAAGAAATTAGTTAACTTTTGCAAGAACACAAGATTCTCACAGGCAGAGAGGAGAGAGGCTAGAGTTTAAACAGAGAATGCTCAGTTACTTGATTTTTCTCTGATAATTTGACCTTAATATTACCTTATTTTATTCTGTACCATTTTAATGATGGGTTTGTTAGTTGTGATAAGGACATGTTTTAATAGCAGTTTAGTTTTTTAATTTCAGGCTTACATAGAGCTTAAGTGTTTACAGTTATTGCAAACCCTTAAAATTCTTTTACAGGTGTTAAGTGATCACCATGGCAGTAAAAATTTAGTGCCTCACAAATTTGTACTATGTGACATCTTCGTGACTAGAAAAGAGCTAGTATTTCTGTTTTACTGACACATCTATACCAATTTGATGCTTGTGTTGGCATGTGTACATATACTAATCTTAATCTAGCTAAATCAGATAGCCTAGCAATATAGACCGCAGCTAAGGATGTATTTGCCCATCTGGGGATGCAGACTGTAAGCCTTTGCTGAAGACTGTCACTGCACCTTCCATTGCGTACGCTACCTAAGGTAGTTAAATAAAGTTATGCTAGGACTGATTTTTTTTTTTTTTTTTTTTTTTTTTGCATGTGGTATAGACATATCCTATGGAATATCACAGAGAAAAATTTTTAACCAGGAATGAATTAGACTAAGGTCTTGGCAAGGGAAAAGGGCAGAAGAAGTAGGAAGAAAAAGCATCGCCGTGAGCAGCATAGCTAATTGAAAGAGTACGGTAAATACATTCAGTGGGAGGCACTCGCAGACATCTATTGACACACTGGAATGTGAAAGGCAACTACACTTACTTGCAAGGACCTTCCATATCATGTAGTTACACCCCTTATAGTGGTTTATTACTTACTACTTTCTCACCTCCTCTTTATTTTGGTTATTTGAGAATACACTATTAGCACTTTTACCCTACTTAAAGAGACTATTGAAGCAGTAGGTTCAGTGAAGAGGCTGAGTCTAGTAATTTGTTCCAGAAGTCTCCTTTCATTTGCATTATAGTCATAGCAAACTCCTGACAAATGTAATTGCTGAGAGCAATGAAGTTTAATGGGAAAGTTCCGCCAGACAAAAAGAGAAAAATAAGCAAATTGGAAACTGAAAAGAAGCAAAATTAAAAATGGAAAAATGACCGCGAAATGGTGACCTTGGCTTGTTACCACTATTTCCTTACTGAGCTGTCCAAGTCGAGCCTTCTCTTTTTTACCAAACAAACGTCCTATTGAAGACTTGATTCCTTTCTTCTTGGGAGCCTTGTGCAGGGAGTCCTGGCTGCTATTGATACTGCCAAGACCAATGCTTTCTGGCTCCAACGAAGCAGGCAAACTACTAGAAAATGATAATAAAGAAATGGCATAGATAACATTTGCAGATTTTTTTTTTACTTTCTTCTGAGCAGCTCTGCAAACAAATTAATCGGTTATACTTTAGGAATAATCTCCCAACAAATGGAACAATCACATCTTCTTCTTTAAATGATTTAGCAACATGTAGAGCAATACAAGATCACATTTTCTCCACCAGGCTGACTGGATCTTATTAAAAAAAAAAGTGGAAAATAAATATTTTTAATTTGCTAAGAACAATTGATGAAAAATACAGGAATCAGCCTGCTGTTTGTCTTTCTAGGATTTGCAGTATCACTGCTTCTTAGTAATGATCAACACTCTACCTCAAACCAGAAATATCCAGCATGTATTTTAGCACTGACAAACATTCTCAGGGTCATGTAAGAGGCAAAGGGTAAGGCTTTCTCTCTTATGGCAGAGGAAACAATTGCCAAGAAGAAACAGGAAGAAATCAGGTCATTTTGGAACAGTTAAACAATAATACGTGGTAAAACTGTGAGGTGCCAATTCACGTTACAAACATCTTACCTTCTGGCATCATTGTGGTATGAAGAAGGAAGGGTGTGAGTCATTCTGATAGCTCTGGGTGTTGGAGGAGGAGAAGTTTCACATTTGATTGTGGCTTTATCTTCACGCCCATCTTCTTCAACTACTGCAATCTGGGGGAGAGAGACTCCATTGAGAGCTGATTAGCTTTTCAAGAGAGTTTCAACATATGCTGCACCAATTTGTCAAGTGAATTGAAGCATGTATAGTTTCAAGTGCAATTTTTTGAGCCAATTGTAAGGATTCTTATTTTGAAAGAGGCTATTGGGAAAGAGCAATTGCCTAAATATGGCAGCTTAAAGTACGTATTTGAAAGAGGAGAGATTACACTTGGTGAAAAAAATTCATTCCTTTTATGCCAAAAAGGTTGATCCAGTAAAGGTCTAAACATGAAAATAACCTTAGACGTGAGCGGGTCTCTTGCATTAAACAGGATTATTCAAGTAAACAAAGTTTCTCGGGGATATAAGGGAGAAGGTAAATGCAGAGATGAACAGGACCACTCTCTCCATAGCTTGTTAACAGAATGGTCAGAATGCTTAAAAATAAGCCTGAACAAAAAGGAATTTTGTCACAGCATATAATGATTTATCTTAAATACTGTCTCTGCTCATGTAAAGATCCCATATTCAGTGCCAATTCTATAAGCAACTTGATATTGCTCCAGAAGATTTCAAGTAATCTGACTTTGGTTCCTCCAGCAAGAACAATGGCCAAAATACTTGTGTGTGTCCACACTTTTTTTTAACTATTCCTTTGAGCTTGTGCTGTGGAGGCTACTATTCCAAGGTATTGCTGGTGGGCCTTGATTCTGTGGCTTAGCTGCGACCTCTGCAAGCCTTTCCAGGTAGGATTAAAATGATTATGTTTAGGAAGTGAATGAAAAGGAGCAGAGGGGATGCAGTGGCTGGCAAGGAACCTGGTTATCTAAATAGCAGAGGAATATGACAAATGTGTTCTCCCAAACATAAAAATCCCCCCAGTATCATACCTTTCTCCGGTGTTTCCTTAGGTCGCTTGGCTTAGATTGGTAACAAAAACAGCAACAACAAAAAAAGAATGATTAATAAATCTTATTTGAGCATAACAAAATGCCACACATTCGTTCTTCTCACACTCAGAAGTGGGAAGCAGAGATTTCATTAATTTAATACTATCCATACTATATACTAATTATACATTGGTGTCATAACACAAGATAACTCCTGACAAATATGGCATTCTAGGAAAGGAGTTATTTCTATTAAAGTTTCAATCTCCTTCATTTTCATAAGCTTAGTAAAGAATAGAACATTGCAAGCTTATAGCAGCAGTTTTTATTTTTGGAGTTTTCATGTAAGTCCTTCCACTACCCCCAACACAGAATTTTTTTTTTACCTAATATTACAAATCTATCGGTATCTCACCAAGTATAAACACAAAATATCACCAACAAATACCATGTCTGAAAAAGTGGTCTTTCTCTCCAGTTATCCCATATTAAAGTGACGCATTTTCAGTCAATGGATACTAATTCACCCATCTTCTGTACTGCGGCATTATTTGGCAGTAGAAGGCTGCTAGAACGTGTCTTGTTCAATCCCCTTTTCATTTTTAGTTTCGGTAGATGTCTCATTCATTCAAGGAAAGCTGAAGATATACTGCAGAATTTATTTACTGCATGGACCTGGGCTTTGGAAACTCATGCAGTACTGCTTCTCCAGCCAGCTCTTACAGGATCATTTGGCAATTTGGGCTCTGGAGACCAGACCTCTACAGAACTCTTCCCAACTCAAAGTTTCCACTCAGAGGATGTCTAATAGCCTGTTGTAAGTACTCTAGCCAGTAAGGAGGAGATATTCAACACCGAACTCCTGCTGAAGCAGCACAGGGCAGAAGTGTCCTGACATAGTTGATGAGCGTGAGCCAAGTTGTGGGCTGTGCTGCTGAGCATGCCGTGGGGTGCTGCTTCTACAGCTTACGATATGTCAAGAGTTCAACTGAAACTCACACAGACGTAGCCATCTGAGCTTTAGCACAGCTAGAGCTGGATGCCAGTGAGGCCATGGCAACCTGAAGTGCAGAGGCTATGCTGTCATTTTGTATTTGAATCGGATGAACGTACTGACCCAAAGTTACTGTGTCCAAATCAAGGCAACCAGGCAGCGCCGGTGTCTGCTGGAAGGTCAGTTTAAACCATTGCCATTTATCTGTAGCCAGATTGCTTAGTTGAAATGGTTGGTGAAATGGAGCCAAACTGCGTATTTGGGAGGGTGCTGCTTTGGTGAAGCGGGTGGCACGCAGCAGCCTGCGCACCCACCTCCTCCACAACGGTCTGCACCACCGACATTTTCGTTCCTGCTGTTCTGCAGTGGGACCTGGGGGCAGCAGCAAAGAATCAGTGCTGCAGCCTGCCACAACTGCCAGCCCTGACCTCCTCTCTGCTGTCTTTAGTCCCTAAGAAGGCAGCAAACACCATCCTAAACTGGGAGGGGTAGAAGCGGATACAAGTAGTTGTCAGTTCCAGGAAAAGGGAGTACTTGGCTAGATGATAACGGACAAAAGTCCCTGCTCCCAGCCGAGCAGAATGAACAGCCAGGCTCCACTCCCAGCTCTTCTTAGCCGCCTTCTCGGCTAGGAGAGTTAACTTCTGCTTTCTGATTGAGATCAAGGCTCATTTCCCCTCTGCTGAGAGGCTCCACAGGGAACCAGTGCTGCTGCTTCCCAGGAATGGACCACAAGGGGACATTGGTGACATTACGATTATAAGAGAAACAGCAAATAAAAAATGGGGTTACACATATCCTATTCTTCTCCCTGTATGTAAAGATCAGCAGAGTGGGCTGCTTTGATTCTCTCCTAGTGCTTAAAGAGATGAATTCACCCAGGCTCCAGACTGGTTCGTAGCCCACAGTGAACACTGAACCCTGGGTCTGCACTCTTATCAACATCAGAGTTGTACATCTTGAATACGTCGACACGCACTACCTTCACTTACTTGACTGTTGTACTGTTTCTTTTTGTCTAGGACCAAAATTAATTTTTTTTTGCGAATCCCTTTTCAAATCAAACCAGACATTTCAGAATATGTCCTCAAAGGTACAGCAATGTTAGAAATACTTTGCATGATAATTTGATGGCTTGGTATCTATTTATGTGTGCTGCTTGTAATGTCAAAATATATCAGTTACATGAATTATTGGAAAACAAAGCAGTTATTTCAAGTGCTTGATATGAAGAATACACACAAAATTCTGCAAAGAGTGGCCTGAATATGGAAGTATACCCAAATGATCATACATATGAAGTAACAGAATGTTTTAATGTCTTCTAGACATTTCCTGGAGGTTTAAACTCAGCAATAGTCCCACAGACTACTGTGTAATAACTGTATCACTTCAGAGCTTTTCATTACTAAACATATTTTACTTCTGAATTGATTACAGTAATTTCAGTGATCAGTTCTGTTTCTTATTAATTCCACTGCCTGTGTGCTGAAGGCCCTTGATCCTCAGATCATTATGTCCCTGCTGAATCATGCAATGCTCAAAAACACAGTAACAAAACCCAAAACAACCCAAACGTCCATATTCTATGGAATTTGCTATCAGTATGTATGATGAAGAGGTGACTAAACAATTAGAGACATGAGCGATTCATACAGTGAAAAGTATTTAACCCTAGAAATATCACACCTAAAATTGGCATCACGAAGTTTCTTACCAGCGTCATAACCCCCATTCTGTCCATCTCCCTGGCTGGACTGCGAGGCGTGAGTTTAGGTGTTGAGTGTCCGCTGGGAGGGGATGAGCTTGCAAGTGACGATGCCGTCACCGAGCCAGTAATGGATGTACCTTGGTGGACTCTGGCTAGATTTAAGCCTTCCAGACTCACGCTGGCCACTCTGTTCTCTATCTCTTCAGCACGCAGTTCTGTCGACTCTTTCTCTTCTTGGATTAACCTTTTAAATAAAAGAAGAATGTGGTTGTATTTGTCTCTGAATACCCCAAAAGCAACACTAAAAAAATGTTTCCTTTCAAATGAGATTTGAAAATGAAAGAAAACAAAGATGAATATCATAGATCAACTCCAAAATAACATTGAAAAGGGTATTTTTTTAATCACCAGATTTATAAAGTTCTTCTTAATTCCTCCATCCTCAAAAACTCTTTGAAGAATCTGCCCAACAACAAGACTTGTCATATGACATTTCAGGAAGATTGGTTCCTTTGCAAAGGAGACAGTATAGGGGAGGGTGTTTAACAATCCGATTTACCATAGGAAACTAATTCCAATCTTAAGTTGGCTTCATCTGATTTTCTGTTGCTAAAGCACGAACGCAAATTTAAAGTCAAATGAAATTGGGCCTTTAAGAAGGGAATTGCTAAGATAATCCGTATTAATAAAACAAGAGAAGATGCAAACCAAATTGTCCGTTTCATCTCTACATATTGATGAAAAAATGACAGTTGTTTCTAAACCATCGAGTTTTTAAGTGAATTTAATTAAAATAGCTCTCTTGTTAACAACAAATATAAGCTTTTTAAACACATATAGCCTCAATGGGATGCTTCCACTGGGTTCTTTAGGTTTGGTTTTTCATTGTGATTGCACCTAGAATGAAAAAATGTGTTTATAATAAAACCTTTGCCCATGAACCCACGTTAGAAGGAGTCTTTTTTTGAGAAGAGGAGAAAAAAGTATGAGGGATCAAGGTTAAATGAGAGAATACAAAGTCTGGTGAGGCTGAAACCATGAACCAGGCTTTTCTGAGTGAAATGAAGCAAGTACAATAAACGAAACCATAATACATCAAAAATGGAAACCTATGAATTCCTGTGCTGTGATAGATCTTATTCCCTAGCATCCATTTCAAAATGTCTATAAAATGTCTACAGTTGTTTCTGAAATGAGGCGTGGCAGAAACTTAACAGCAAATAATATTTTGAAAGGGAATTATAACAATCTTTTTAATTTTAGTAATCTAAATTCTGAATCATCTTGTATAATAAAAGAAATCTAAGGCAAAATAAATTCTTAATCTCTTTTGACATCTCCAATCATTTGATAAACCCTTGTAGTGTTTGTCAAGAAAAAAACAAAACAAAACAAGAAAATGTGAAATGCAGTACAGTTTATAAGACTATCCTTGTAGAACCGTTTTTTCCTGAAACATATTAAAAAAAAGAATACAAAATTAGTTACCTGGTTCTTTAATAATGACAGTGATGGTAATGAAAGCCTATACTTCAGTATAAGCTTAGCAGTAGGGGAAATAAACTACTCTCAGTGGACCTCCAGTAAAGACAGCTATATACAATGTGCACCTTTGCTTCCTTTTTGAGACAAAACTGTACCTAACATCTAAGTCAAGATCCTCTGTTAAGTAAAACAGTGATCTGATTCAGGGTGGCATGAATAATATCCCACTATGTCACCTGCAGGTACAATTCCTTGTGAAAACGTTTTACTGTATTACATAATTACTTGTTAAATTGTCAAAATGATATATTTTTTAAAA
This sequence comes from Haliaeetus leucocephalus, assembly GCF_000737465.1. NCBI lineage: Eukaryota > Metazoa > Chordata > Aves > Accipitriformes > Accipitridae > Haliaeetus > Haliaeetus leucocephalus. The sequence continues at coordinate 7,420,804 of NW_010972587.1, forward strand.
CAAATATATTTGTTGCATCTACAGCTTCCTGAATCGGTCACAGTGCTGACTTCTTTGTAATAACAGAAAACACAGATAAGGGTCTGTCTCTTACATACACTGCTTTAAGGAGATTTACACTCACAACAATACAATTTCTCTTTTGACTTTCTATCTTGACAAGTCTAATAAGAGGTTTGAGAAAATAGCAGTGTAATCCTATCTGAATGAAGAAATTCTGGGAGAAGTGAAAATGCAAAGCTGTAGATCTGTAACAAAAAGTCTCCCCTGAACAGAAAAGTTATTCAAATTCAATATATTTCAATAGAGTTCTCCTTTTAAAGTTACCTTGCTCAGAGAAAAACTGAGGTCTGGCAAAAAGTAATCTGGTTTTGATTATATTTCACTAATGAGAGGATGGTTTTCATACACCAAGTTCTTTTAAAGTTACCCTTCCTGAAAAACATGTAGGAATGCTTTAAGTGTAAAATATGGTTTCATTTATAAAAATCACTTAATTAAAATATGTCATTGGATTGTCTATCACGCCATTAAATTTGCACAGAAATTATTAAGTTACATTCAATGCATCACCTATTTCCAAGCACTATAACCCAACTTGGAGCATGAAAAATCAAATTCTATGCCTCCATAGAAAATCAAAACCATGTCTTAGAAAACGTGGCTTATATGAGATGTAACACAGGAACAATTATCAGAAGAAAGCATGAAGAGCACTGAAATAAAATATTTCTGATATGAGATCATTAGAAAGTGGAGTCATGCAGAACAGTGTAAAAGACCTTGAAAAGAGGACTGTGAATAGTGATTTGTCAAATCTGCCATGTGCTAGCCTTCTCTAATGTATTTCTCTTTAATTGGCCAGCAGTTCTTCACTTGGAACATTTTTTGAAAGAAATTTCTATGGTTAGGAAATGAAGTTGCCATTGTTATCTTCACACAATCGATAATCACTTACGAAAAGCAGACACTTTATTAATCCCTTAAATGTACAAGTGGTTTCCTAATTGTTATGATCAGTACCTGAACTCATGCACTAAAGGAAGCTTGAAGCTGTATCAGAAATGCATGACAGCTGCTTCAGGCTACATACCTGATTTCTTTATTGATTGCATCTAGCTGCTCCTGAAGCATCATGGCCAGAGTCTGGGCATCGGAATGGCCGCTTGGTGACAGGAGGTCCATGGAGCTGAAAAGCGTTTCTCTATCATCGTCATCGATGTCGGACATTTCAGTGTCGCTTTCAAAGGGATGGCTGCTCAAAACGCCAATCTGCTGGGTTCTATTCCACTCGTGATCTCCAAGTGATTTTACCTGAGTAGGAATTAGGATGTGTATGGCTTATTCCATGAAAAACAACTGCAAAGTTGAACTTCTATAAAATGGGAAAGGAAAGCAACTAACATTTAAGAGTATTTATTCAATGATTAATTCTCCATTAATACTTGCAATATTACCATAGATGATGTAAAGTATTTTCATGTAATTTCTAATGCTGTGTAAAATTAACCATCAGGAAAATTTACGCAAACAAATACCCAGAAAAGACAGATAGTCTAGTATGTTTGAAGTTCGTTGTCTGAACTTCAATCTTTTCTGCCTTCATTTTAGTACAACCGTACTTTTGTTTGAGCATGTATAGAAAAATCCTGCTATTTGGATTGGGTTTTCTTGTTTGGTGGGTTGTTGGCTTTGTTGTTGTTTTCTGGAAATACATCAACTGTAAGCTTAACAGCCTGAAATACATTCTCTTATCAGGGAATATATGAGAAGAAATTGGGGATTAACCTTTGGTTCATCTCTGCGTACTCCCATCCGGCCTCTTCTAGGTCGCCTTATCACTTTAGTTGACCGATAGTCAGACTGGCTATCAACCAGGGACCCCACAGAATACCTCAGCTCTGCTGATGTGTCAAGGTGAGGCCTATAAAAAGAACCACATAAGTAGACTGAGAGAGTAATAGTAACAACAACAACAACGCAATGACCTTCAGTCTAGGAACACAGATTTCTTTTTTTAAACAAACAAATCTGTCATTTATTATGTGATACATAACAAATGACAAAAACACATCACAAAGTACAATTTAAAGATGAAAACTTGAAATCATATTACGAGAAAATTAAGGAAGAAAACAAATAAAACCTTTGATTTTTCAAAATGAAGGACTTGCACAGTAAAACTTATCATCCAAAACTTTAACATGATAAAACAAGTAGATTTCAGGATAATTAACAGAACTGGCTGCTGAATGTACTATCCTGTATATTTTCCTTCCATTGCTCGCCTGAATAAATACGCCTGAGGTTACTGTAAGCACGTTACATGTTCATGAGTGAGGATATCTATAACACTTTCCTACTGTAAGTCTGTGCTCTACATTATAAAAATATTAGTGAACTGGCCTGCAATATATAACATTGGTTATGAATGATTCGTCTTTATTTGATGATGCTTTTGAGTTTTAACCCCCAATTTTTCCTGTAGTCCTGGTAAGTCTTGGGACGTTGTAATGACGCATATACGTGATGACTTCAGCATATCTTTGCTTGGCTGCAGACAATGGTCCCTGGCCTTTCTGTCCTTGGTCACACAACAGCAGTGAAGTTCCCTGCACGGTGCAATAGAAGCATTCTGCCCACCTGCCGTGTAGCCGAGCCAGAAGAGCAAAGGCTCCGTGCACCATCTGAGCATCCAGACACAGCAGTAGAGACCTAAACAATTTCTAGTTCTTAACACATAAGCAATCTACACATGAAAATATATGAATAGCATGATTACAGTAGAAAAATGAAATGTAGCAAATACTATACTAATAAGACAACTAAGTATGTATTTGCTTATAGAGAATCCTAAAATGTGTTTGACATTTTACTATCTATAAGAGCATAAAATGAGAGTTTAATGTCATACTTCAATTTTTTTAAATTTTTTTTTTTGAACTTGGAAAAAATGCTTGCAATCACTTACAGACAACTTACAGGGTTCACAGCAATGGTAGTAATCAGTTTGGGGACACAAAATAGGAATAAGTTTTGGGTTTAAGCACTTCTCTCATTTTGAAAAGAATGCTGTTCAAGAAAATGATGGCTTTAATTCTAGACATAAAAAAGCTAAGTAAGAGAATGTCTGCTTTCCAAAATGAAGGAAATAATTCAGAAAACCACAGATATCTATGCTGAAAACTGCAGGTTGTAAGCATGACTGTTTTCCTGGGCTCTAATTCCGAGTCAGTTTCTAAAGATAGAGATCCACTTTTCCTTGAGGAGAATTTCATTTGAATGAAAACATACTCATACTTGGAAGACTGAAGCATTGGTCTCAAATTTCAAACATCACATTAATAAAGTAAAAGTGAAAGATAAAATATTACAACTGTGATGCCTGTATAATGATAAATGGGAGATACGAAAACATCACGATAAGATATGAAAGCCTCTGCTACGAGCTACTTTGACAGAGCGGAAGGAAGAAACGTAATTACTGTCTGGTATTATAAGTAATGTGACACATCTAAAATAATAATGGAAGGATTTCAAGCACTAATACAGTTTCTTTTATGAACAATAAATACCATAAGAAAACAAATTAAAAAAAAAAAGGTACCGGAATTCCTGAAATGTGGCTATGTGCCATAGCAATAAAATCAGATCCATAAAAATGTCACAGATATTGAATAATGTTTTAGAACTTAGTTTTGGGTAGAGCATACATCAGAGCTCATACTGCTGTCATAAATGTCCTTTTCTGAACAACCATCAGTTTATTTTCTCTTATGCTTCCTGTCATGCCTGGTAGGAACTTTCATAATATTAGAAAAATTATGATTTTACCTTTTAAAAAATTCTCTAAACCTCACTTTTTTCATTATACCAATAAGAAAACCTGACAACAGCTGGGCTACAGATGTCCTAAGCCCTCCATCTACAGCACCGGATGATAATCTTTTGGGGTTTTTGTACGTTTAGTTTGTCTGTATGTCTCTCATCTGTTATATAGTAAACCCTCTAGGGCAGTGACTGTTTTTTATTTTCTGTGTACAGTATTTGCTATAATAGAACTTTGCTCTGATAATTGGTAGTACCTAGTACTTGTGCAGTAAGTTGGCAGGAGAAAAGAAAGAGCCCAAGTTCCAGTCTCTGGCAGCAAATACCTATCTGCTGACCAGCTTCATCATTCTACTGCTGCAAGAACAAACTCCTGCAAACACAGAACTGCATATGGCTGAGAACAGCAAGTGTGTAATGCTGATACCTCCCCATTCATGAGAGGGCTGGTAGCTTTGTGAGGTGAGGTCATGGAAGGGGAAGTATACTGTTTTAGGGGAACCTGCTGGCTTCCCAAGACATTTAGACAGCTTACCAAGTTCAAACAGCCCTTTGACAAGGGCTAGTCGGACTCCTAGTTACAGAGCACAAGCTAGTGATACTCATCTGCCCAGCAAGAAAGGCTGCTGTTCCCCAACAACACTGCTCCAAAAAGTCTCTGCTGTTTGTTGCAGCAGTTCAATAGTCTGTGTCCTTGCGAGCACTCTCAAAAAAGTGTTGTGTGTGCCTGTAGTCACACTTACACTCCCAAAGGAACAAAAATTGGAACAGTTACAAGCATCGCATTCTGAATTTCATTGATTTACACTTCTCCGTGTATAGAAAAATATTATTCCAAGACACAAAAGGCTGAGGGAGAAAGTATGACAGATACTGAGCAAGATGTCTGAGGAAACAATGGGCAGACAATACCTGATGCAAGCAAAAAAATTATCCAACAAGAATAACTTTAGAGGATTACAGTGCTCTGAATTTAGTCTTGGTCCATGAGCTTTGGCTGGCAGCTTTTAGACATTAACATGTTGCTTGTTATGAAAACAGGACATGGCGTGCAATTATCAATAAAGTAACAATTTTATTTCGAGAGATACTTTTAGGCAAGAAGGACTTTCTAGGATTATAAATTAATTTCAGCTGTTAATAGCTATTTTTATGGTCTCTGTCTCACTATTGTTCCCATATTGCTTTTCCTCCAAAAAGAGGCAGAATATTTAATGTCCTGTTATGATAATTTCAGATCTCCCTCAATACTGCCTTCATCTTTAGCTGAAGATTCGTGGTTTTATGCTACACACTAAACAAAGCTGAGTTATTTCTTGCTAATAAAAAAATAATTATTAGATATACTTGATAGAGTAAATAAATAAATATGAGCATAAATATGCTGATCAGCTTCAGCATTAAAGATGATGATTTGAACTTTAAGGTCTCCTGGGAAAAAAAAGGGATATTTGCATATACTTTTGAAAAGATTCCATAATTTAAAAGACTTTCCTTAATCTCAGTAATATTTCAGTGCATACTCACTGCTATAAGGCCCCATTTACCTATGAAAAAAGTGAAAAGCAACAGTAATAATCATTGTACAGATTTTACATTTTTAAAGACATACATGACTATTTTTATGCGTGGTCTGAACACACCCCTGTTGTAAAGGCTTGACAGTTACATTTATGGTCTATTTCAACTCAAAGCAAGGAAACTTTTGCCATTAAATATTACCTTGACAAGGTGGGTTCGATTAAAGAACCAGCCCTCAATTTCATTTGATCCAGTTCAGATCTCAGTTTCTCAATTTCTTCAGCAAGTCTTTCCTGGAAATGAGAATAGTAAGACATACTTACTTGTGATATCAAATACATTTACTTTATGAGATATTGCTCTCATAAAGATAAACAAGCAGGATAAGACACACTGAATGTAGCACTGACTATAACAAGAAAAGGCAATGAACTCATTCAAGTCTCATTATTGCTAATAAGACAATATGCATCAAGAGGAGTCTGTAGAACACTCTACTGTTTTTCCACTAGCTGGAAGTAATGGCAGGACAGGTTTGTCCTTGAAACTTTTTTTTTTTCCCTTATACAGCTAGGGTGAGGAAAAGAAGAACCAGCACCGATTTGTGCATTAACTGCACTATCCGTGCCAGGCATAGTTCACTGTGCAACACTCCATTTGCCCTTTAGAGACCGAGATTGTGTCCTGACCTTTGTATTTACTGACAGAGACACAGACTTAGAGACAACCACATTTTAGGTGACTTGGTGAACTGCAGCTTTACAGCTCGCTCTCGGGAGTTGAAATTCCAGTATGAGGTGCTGCTAGTAAAAAATGACAGTGTGCCACAAAAATTGGATTTTTGGAACCAACTAAGGCTATTGGGCTATTGACAAAAAGGCTATTGACAGCAACCACTAGGGAAAACAGTGCTGTTCCCAAATTGTACACATAATTATCATCTACTAATAAAATGAAATCAAAGAATTTTAAAAGATATTAAGAGAGAACATGGGATGAAGATGTAACACTGCTGTTCCTAGAGTTTAAAATGTTCAGGATTCCAAAACGCTAGGAAGGAAAAGGATCTGCACTTAAGTAATATCAGATTCAGTAATTCTTATTACAGTATGTTTACACTATTTCTTGGTTGAATAGAATTACTGAGATGACTTGGTGGTCACTCTACTTGTATCATTTGCTAGTTATATAGAGATTATTAATATCTGCTGTTATGTCCATTTATCTGAAATTGCTTCATCAGTTTCTTCATCAAAGTGGAACAAATAAACCCTTTAAAGTGGGAACTTAGAAGCTCTGGAGTCAGATCTATGTGGTTGTGTGTGAAGAAAATTCATCTCCAATTGCACGGAGTGGTAACAGAGGTCTTCTATTTCTTTCACTTCCCACCCTTAAGCAAGACTCAATAAATATAATAAATAAAAATATCTTTACAAAAATACTTTTGATACAAATGTAGATTTTTGTACTGGATTTTTCATCTTTGTCAAGAGTTGATATGTACATTCAAGCCAGAAAACAGACTGAAAGAACAATACAGTTAAGTTGGAGATAACATTGGAAAAATGCCTTATTTACACAGACAAAATTGGTATCCGTAATTCAGGTTTAGATTCTCTGGTAGCAAAATCATAGAAACTTTTGTTTCAATTGACACAGCTTTAGAAATGTCCTTTTTGTTATCTAACTTGATTGTGAAGTATGATCCTGATTTTGAGACAGCTGAATCACCTTATAACTGTGGTAGTACAGCACAGAAATCTTATTTATTTAAAACACAGTACGAGCTTCTTTTTTGGACTTTAATCTCACTGCCTTTCTAAAAGGTTATCTGAATGTAGATAAAATAACAATTCATTTGATCAGATACTTTTTTTGTTATTTTTCTCAAAGTTCTTGATTTTGGATGTCATATGATATATAATTATATTAGTATGGAATGGAGTTATGTTTTTTATATTCTATACAATCGCTTTTAAATGGATTTGATACATTACAAAACCACTTCTGTGAATCTGAATGCAGATACATTTGTGTATCCTACTGCACTCAAGGCAAGTAAAACTTCAAAACAAAATCCTAACATTTGGGATTGGAACAAATATTTATAATTAATTTGACTGATTCACTAAACAGTATTAGGGGTTAGTTTGCAACGAACTAAGAAAGGCCACTTTCAGCTGTATTTAGCATAATGCCACTGCACCTGTTAAGAAGAATTGCATCACATCAAGCAATTACATTCTTCACTATGAAAGTGTAACCAGTTATGCATACATTTCTGCTAAACAAGACTTTTTCAGAATTAAAACTGATAGAACAAAAATTCCAGAGCCAGTAAAATCAATATGAATTTCAGTATTGAATTCCTGAGGCTAGGATCTCAACCATGTACTTGGCTCAGAACAATTGTTAGAGACCCTCAAAGACTAGTTAAGGCATGTGGGTGATTAAAGGAATTATTATTGATGCCAGGAAGATTTTACATGCTAGTTGGATAATTAATATACCATATACATATTTCCAAATAATAAATACATAACTTTTGATAAAAACAGATAAAATCAGAGTATTTTATAGTACCTTGTCATGCAAAGACTCCTCCAGGTTTTTCCTGAAACTTTCAGATTCTTGAATCAAAACATTCTAGAAATAAAAAGAAGAAAAAAAAAAGAGAGAAGGAAATTAGAGATATGTTAAATATCAGATATCACCATATATACATAGCCTCCATGTACAAGTTAGCAAAGTTCATATTCATTGGGCTTTAAAATTAAAATCCTTTAATGCTTCATTTGAGTATATATTAATTTTTAAACGCTGGAAATAATCCAAACATGTAGGACCATGTTTTTTCAACAACAACAAAAACTTTGCATCTTGCTTGAACTGAGCAACTGTCACACTCTTACACAACTATTTCTCCCAGGTTCTTCTTTTGGCAGGCCTATTTCTTGCTTCGTACGACATTTTGTTTCAATGATATAAACCAGAAGTACATCCTCTGAGAGGTTCTGAAATATCCTTCTGAAAGATACTGAAAGATTCCCCTTAGATCAAACTGAAGGTAAATACGTAGAAGAGGGAGGGATTAAGGAGGGTGAATGTCAAGGTTATGGGATTCAAATTTTGCAGGCCCGCTGTATCTCACATCACAGAAAACCTGTAAATAACATTTCCTTTCCAAGGGCAGATGCTCCTTCTCCTGTGGTGACAGCATTTTACTCTTCCCAGAGGGCAAAGGGAGGTAAAATCAGCAGGTTAAAATACAGGAATGACAGCACATCTGAAACGTGGCCATTCCTCAGTTCTCATCCACTTTCTCTCAGTGCCTCGCACCATGTCGTGCACTGGTCCTTTACAAGCTCTTCATCAGACTCCCCGCTGATGAAACAGGGACTCACAATATTCAGCATATCCAGTTTGCAGTAGTTCTGGAAAGATGCTTGAGCGCACTCTTGAATTAAGAGTGGAAGGTGTAAGTTAGACCATATTTGTGGTAATACTTGGTAATACAAAATTAGCACGATGCCTCCATCCTGATAAAAGTAGAACATGTTTCATACAGGAGAATCCTTATTAAACTGAACTTTATACTGCTTTTTGCACTGTACCTTTTCTTCAAGTGCTGCCATTCTCTCTTTTAAGTGTAGCTGCAGACGCTCATTGGATTCTGTCAAAAGTCTGTCTACGGTATCTGATAATCTTTTGTTGTGCTCCTCATTCATTTTTTCTCTTTGCCTTGCCTTTAATGTAGAATAGAAGAGACAGATTTGTAGGGTCCAAAATTAACCAGTACAGACTTGTATCATTAAAAAATAACAAAAAAAAATGTGCTAACTGTAGCCATTTAAAGAAATTCCACAGGAAATCTAATTAGTTACTGATTAATGGACATTCATTGTTGTATCAGTAGAATACTCTGAATGTTGCAACTAGATGTAAACTAGTATATTAAGATGGTTAAGTGGGAAGATGCTGCCATCACTGCTATAAATAGAATATTTACCAGTAGATAGATTTGTGTGCTAGAGTGCATAATGTAGCACTACACTGACAAATTAAAAGAAGAAAAGTGCACAGAAGTTGTCTGCAATACACATACTCTTTGAAGTTCCTGATTCTTCTCTTCAAGTTGAGCTTCTAAGTGTCTCATACGTTCCTCAATGTTTCCATGTCTTTCTTCTGCCTGTAAAAAAATAGAAAGACTCCTTCTGTAATTTAAGTGGCTTTGTAAGTTTTTATGTCAATAAAGTTTAAAGAAAACATAAAGCAAGCTACTACTAACTGCAAACTTATTTTTCCGAAAAGAAACTTTATTTAAACAGGCAGCTGAACAGCATTGCTTGAAATGTGTCAGCTACAAAGGCCTGTTACATCCAAGCATCAGCAAAACATTGGAGTTATTTATGAGCAATGAAATCAGCCAAATGTAACATGCAGACTGTGCATGGTTTGAACACAAACCTGCCATCGTAAAATTGTAAGCTCCTGAAGCACTGAACTGCACGATGGTTGATTATCAATAAAAAAAATAAAATAAGTTAAAGAAAATGAAAACAAATCAGATGGATTCTATTTAGCAATAGAAAGTAAAGTCCAGTAGGACTACCTTCCTACGTATGGAGATCATTTCTTGTAGTTTAGCTTCCATAACATATTGATAATCATCAGATGAGGTAGAAGAGGTTGGATCAGACTAACAAGTCAAGGAAAAGGAGAGGGACAAAATTGAAAAATCAGAACTAAAGACACTGACACTGAACAGAACACAGCACAGAATGCTTAAAAGAAAAGCGTGACTGAAAATTTAATACTTTTAACTGACAGATTTTTCCGTGGAATAAACTACACTGATACTTGGTGAATATGATGCAGTTGATGTGGAGAAACAGAAAAGAATGGAATGCTAAAAAAGCTATCAACCTACACATGGAGGTTCAAGGTTAGTGATGGCTGGCTGATGACATATTACTACAGAGTGGATTCAAAGCAATACTGTCTAATCTAATGTTTTTTCTTGAATTATGGCAAACTAAACACCAGAACAGGACTCTGCAAGGCCAATGTCAGAAAGTCCTTTATAATTCTTCTATCATTTTCTAGGAATGAAAACAATGCATAAATACTAAATTAATGGATCGGTCAGTTACAGAACTGTGCAATGTTATGGTACATTCCCTAATTTCTAGAAAACAGAAAGAACATCAAAAGAGACAAGGCTCGAGCTTTAGTATTCCATTTTAGAATACACTACATAAGCCCTGTCATCCAAATAAACAATATAGTTTTCATCCCTTTGAAAGGATCCACCCTGGTGGATCTCTTTGGAAGATCAAGGTCATCAGATAAAAGAAGAACCTATAAATAAAAATTCATTAATAGGAATGAAAAGTCATTACTGAGTATAGAAATGGTAATCCATCCAAAGATTCATTACTATTTCTGACAGAAGTTGACCTTAATTAGGTCATTTGTTGCAAAACATGAATATTCATGTTATTGTCATATCAAACAAGTCTATGTTATTCAAAATGAAAAAAAGCCCTTAAAAAAAGGGAAATGCTATATTAGATTTGTTGCTATGGAAACAGGAATGTGCATAAGACAGTGCTACTGATGACTTTGAGTTGTAAGCTCGTGCTTGTCAAATGCTATTTCACTGTCAGATTTACCCTCTCTCAAAAAGAGATCCTGAACTCCATCTTTAGATGAGCAAACTTTAATATGTACAAGAAATACTAATTTTACAACTGTATTTTTTTTAGTAAGACTTTTTTTCATACTGTTGTCTACTAATGATTTATCAGAATAATTAGGAATAAATACCAAAGTAATTCCAGATGTACATCGTAACTTAAAATTACCCACAACTTAAACTCATTAGTATTATCGGGACCAAAAGACCAGACAGAAACCAAGCCTGTGATCCAGAGACTTACAAATATAAACTGCAACTTTTGATATCAAGATATCCATATGAGAAAAACCTGCTTTGTATAAATACAAGAATAATGCTTAATTTTGAAGATTACTACTATTCTTTTCAGAGTAAGCATATTCACAGATTCTTGCAAAATTTAAGGGAAAGTCAGTATACTTTCTAACTAAGCTCATTTAGTAAGTGCAGTTATTGTTTCTGGTCATGAAGCAGGCGTATTTTGATGTATTTGAACTTATTAATTATCTGAAACTATTTTTTTTCTATTTATTATGACTTGGACCAGTGCCAATCTCTTTATGATTTTCTTTACCTTATATTTGAGTTTTACATATTAGTTTGTTTCAGCACACAAGTGCTAATGCACTGCTTCCTCTCCCAATCGGATAAATAGAAAGATAGGGTTGAAAAAGTTAAGTCCCTGTGATTGCAGAAAACCAGATCATGCTATCCCTTCCACAAAGTGACCAAGCTCTATCCTCCTCTGTAGAGGATAGACTTTGCCCCTTTTTTGAGTTCTGGCTGCACTATTGGTTCAAGGCCTTCCATTAATGTGTCTCCAAGGGTCAGGAGAAGATTTGAAATCAAAGCTCTGAGCTGATGATGGAGAAGGCTTAAGTAATTTTACCTCTTTTGAAACCATTTTCATTGAGGGAGATATAGAACCAGGTATCACCCTACAAAATTACACTACTTAGAAGCTTCATTAGCTGACTGCAAACTTTAAAAGCAAGTTACTTAACCGTTGCTGCTTCTATACGCTTAATTGCAGGTTAATGCAAAATATGAAGATAACTAAACTAATAATTCTAGGTTCAAAGGGGATCTCATTTAAGTCTTCTGAAATGTGGTGCTGTCTGTCATAACCCATCCTTGAGAAGGCGGTCTAGCTAGCTATATAATTTACATTCATTTTTCAAACTAAAAAATAGATTTTTCAGTCCAAACCACGCCATACCTTATTCCTTAGCAAGAAACAGTGTTTTCAATGCATTAAGTAATTGTGGTATTAGGCCTAACTACTATTTGGAAGAGGAGGAGGAGTAAAATTATTGCCAGAATTACGTATGTTATCTGAATTCTTATAAAGAAAACAATCTTGAAAGAACATGATGTTCTCTTAAGATTCTTATAGCTATCTAATTCTGTTATTTCATAACTTCCTACTGCTTTAATAATTCAGTAAGGTATATGTTTAAAAAAATCTTTTTGGATGATAAATATAAAATCTTTTTGGATGATAGTTTTCAGTTATTTCACTAAGATTATTAAAATGTTCATAGGTACATCCTTGTTAAAAAAGAAATCTTCCTGAATATGGCTCAGAGTACCAGTACTTTGTTTTCCAGCATAAAAGAAAACAGAGCTGATCTCCACATTCATCTCACTTTACAACTCTTTGGTAGGATAAAGAGACTTTAAAATGAATTAAAATTCAGTTTGCCTTAGAATCAAAAGAAATGTCATTATTCTAAACACTTAAAATGCATTTGAATATTTTATGTTTCCTTTATCTATGTGCATTTCATTTGTTTGTTTCTAAAGTGTTATTCTGTATTACTTTAAAAGAACCAAATTATTTTATAACTGAGACATTAAACAATTAGTCTCCACTGCTTGTCTGGCAGAGAACAAGCACAGGTGTGCAGCCTTAGTACCTACCCCGGGCTCTTATGCTATTTAGCAATTTTAACCACTGGGTATTATGTGCCAAATGCATTAGCAGCCCCTGCAGCAGGGACATGAATCTAAAGGGCGTCCTCTGTATGGGCTAGGGAGACAGCAACACACATACTCCTTTTTTCCTCTCACTTGCAGAAACCCACCTGTAGACAAATAGCTGCAGTAGGAAAGAGCAGCCCTTCCGCCTCCTGGTGTGCCTAGCTGGCAACCCCCCAAATGGGGGTTTCAACACCTCTCATTGCCCTTTACGCTGAGGAAGGCCCCAACCTAGGTCTCAAAGAGACCCTTCCAGACAAAAAGACCTAGCAATTTAGCTGTTCCCTAAGGGATTTGCAAATGCCTCCTGCACAGACTTCCCCAGGCCATACTGTCAGGATTGACACACCTGTGGTGGCTACGCTTTTGTGTTGTCCATGTATGTTAGTCAGCCTCAGACATTCCCGCTGGATTAGGCTCTTTGAGACTTGGGAGCCTACCATAAAAATATTGAATGTCTCCATCTCTGCCTTGTGGTTTGAGGCACGAGGCAGAGGCTGAGACACCAGTGTTAGTCATGTTCCCGTAGCAAAATTTCAGATACACGTGAGACAGAAGGGACAGCTGTAGACTCTGAGGTTCATAAACAGAAGTTGGATTTCTTCTGATTTGCTTTGCTAGGAGTTAATCGAGTTAAAAACTTTCTAAAGTGGAACTTGCGTGACTACTTGCTTGGCAGACCTTACCCTACATTCTTCTTTTTAGTATATGACTTGCATGCCTGTTCACTAGTACACTGTACAGGAGGATTAGTAAGACACATGGTGTGGTATTCAGCAACTAGCATTTAAAGCATTTAGCCAGCACATTCAGTTATAAACAGATTTGTGAAACTGTGCATCTTAGTTTGGATTAAAAATATATGGACAAAACCTAACAATGTCTGACACCTATGAGATACCAGCATGAGTCTTAATGCTCACTTTGCACTCTATATGCTATGAAATAGCATAGAAATAGCCAGTACAAGCCAGTAATAGGAAAATTTTGCTTTGAGGGAATAGCGAAGCAGCTTGTATTGTTGCTCTCTAACCCTGTTAAAACTCTGCTGCTGCTCCTGCTGCTAATGCACCCACCAAAAAAATGTTACTTTCCCATCATCTGTTACTGTTGGCACTGCACACTTTGTAGGTCTTTGCATCTTAGTTGAAAAAAAGTAATCCAATTTCAGATGCAGAAAGCACCTGTACAGTACAGGTGCTACAATTTTTCTTCCTCTGAGCTGCATGAACAAATCTAAACTTTTATAATGGTACAAGCCAATTTCCACAGTTTTGAGACCTTGACTTTTGAACACCTGCTGTCTTCAGATTTTCTGCTGGCTGCTTATGGTACACATTCCTTTGGCTATCCTTGGAATGAGTGAGTTATTCAAGAAGAAAGAATGCGTTATTGCATTAAGCTATGCAATTGAAGGTGAAAATAGGTGATCATGATGACTAAGTAACAACAGCTTACAAAGTTATCAGCTATTTGTTCACATGCTCACTTCTAACCTGTTACAAATGTGACAAAATATGTTGGCTTACATCACCCCTTTTTCTGAAACCCAGCCTTTCAGTCACTAGATATCCACACATTCTTGTCCCTCCTTCATTTCTCCACTACCTTCTACACCTCATAGGTTTAATAAGCAACTCCTTCCATTTAGCTCTGTCAAACTTGCTTCTTTCATTTCTTCCTCCTACCAGGACAAAATCTTCTGTGGAAAAGGAAGCACAAGAGGAGGGATGGTTTGAGAAGACAGTAATGTGTTGTAAATGTGGACTTTTAGGCTTCCCTCCCCACAGAAGTTTTTTGCTTTTCCCCCCCCCCCCCCCAAGAAGGTTTATCAACTTCTTTCTCCAGCTAACACATCATTTTCTCTCCCTTGTTCTCAGAGAGGTTTCTATCTTAACCACATCCGTTTCTTGCAGAACTTCTTTTCCCTGCTTTACATCCTTTCCACTCTAGACCACCTCCTTTCACTTCCTTGCAACTTCTTCCCTACTTAATGCAAACCAGATCCCCACATTGTCACAAAACAAGCATTGTGGCCCACATGCCTCCAACTTTCAAGTCATTTTTTAATCACCTTTAAAATAAGCTGAAGGTGTTACTATGCTAAATGTGGTTTGTGACGATTATGGTTTCCTCTTCTCCACCTCAGTGCTTCTCTAATGCAGCTAAAAAGCCCTGTCGGTATTTCTGGTGACCTGCATACAGGAATGATGGAGCCAAATGCTGACTGCTGTCTTGTGATCAGAGAAGTGACACAGTACCTCAGCTGCACAAGCACCTGAGGGGGAGAGTGGCTACTGTTGGGAGAGAGTGAATGGAAGTAGGTAGATGCTGGTTGTCTCCACTAGACCCCTCCTTGAATACGTGCAAGGAGAAAGCGTGCTTGACAGACTAACCATGTGGAGATTCTGGAAGCTCCAATGTCTGTCCCTTCTGAGGAAAATAAACATCTTACAGGATAAAGAAAGGTTTAGTTAATATTGGAGGGAGGTTCTTTCTACTACCAACTGCCTCTTCTCCAGGGCAGGCAAACAGACCAATACTGTGAGAGTGAGTACAAGGTGGCTCAATGAGTCATGGCAGTCTAAACCTTGGGATACATGCTGAGAGCTGTGCTACTTGTCATGACCAGACAGATACCAGTGCAACGGCCAGGCAGGACAGCACAGTACATGGGATCATGCTGTTCCAGGTTAGTCTGCCACAGGCTGACTAACCCTCCAGTTGCTCACCCAATGGGCAGAACACAGTGAAAACAAAACCAAAGAAAAGTTCAAATGATTCAGGTAAATTTATGGGTACTTATCTGAGTTCACTGTATAGTCCAAACTTTGGAAGTTCACTCCTTATGAACTAGTTTGGGCATGGAAAAGTAGCAAAAGACATTCACTAGCCCATATATATATAAAAGAAAAACAACTCATTTTAAAAACTGACACCGTAAGAGGATCTCATTCTCCATCCTTCTTTTGCAGAATCCCAACCCAGATTTATTATGAGGAAGAGTATAATAAATTGAATGCAAAATTGTAACATGCATATTTTAAACTTGGGGGGGGGAGAAAAATCGCATCAAAATCCAGAACATGTTTGTTCTGTTTTATATCCACATGTAAATAATTGGTCTTATATTTTACCCACAGTGAAGCAGTCATGGTTTCCAGTTATCCCATTCTACTTTCCTTTAAAAAACATGTAAAACATATTAGGCTTAACTCACCTCTTTCATATGATTGTAACCCCATTAATCTCAGAGAAGCCACTTTCATTGAGGTAGTACAAAAGAAAGGAGAATCAGTTTTGACTTTTTTGCAGTGCAGAAAGACTAGCTGATTCAGGGGGCTCATCTTTTACTTAGTATACAGGGACATGCAGTGACCATAGCTCAGGTAGGCAGACTTAAGGTAGTCTGAAGCCGGCTAATTTGAGCCCTACCGACAATGTGTATGCTGGCACAAAGCTCAACAAAGGCAAAATTAATTAAGTACTATTCAGCCCCTTAGGTAGGTCTTGCAGCTTTCACTGAATAGCTAGCGTGGTAACAGTATACCAGCTAGCTAATTTAAAACTAAAGTAAGCTGCAGTGACTACAGCGTCGTCCTTGATTCCGAGCTATGTTTATGTGATCCGTGAAAAGTACTGGACTTTAAGCTTCAGAGCTGTCAAACCAGCACTTTAATAAGCTCTACATTTTGCAAAGATGTTGTATACAAGATATATACAACATAGGCTTATTTGGCCTCTTGGCCAAATTCTGACCTTCTTCATGTCATTTATTCCAAGAAGACACAATTTTTAATAAAATAAATTTCTTCAGTTTTTCATGTAATCACAGAGAAATGAACAGAACCGACATTACAGTCTAGTATACTTCTTAGAGTTTCCTGCTTGGCAAAAACTTTGATAAAGTACATCATAGTGAAATGGAGTGGAGCACCAGCTCTGTTCACAGCTCTCTAACCACATCCCATGAAATAATGTAAGACGACAAACGGAGATGTATACTGCAGCTTTATGGTCACAACAACAACAATATCTCATGGAAATCTCTGAGTGCTCTGCATGGCTGAAATGGGATTTCTTCTTACAATATGTGTCATTAATATAAGTTCAAGGAAAAATGCAGTTGCAAGAAAAGACATGCTTGAGACTGCAAAATACTTACTGGTGCCTAATTGCTGGAGAAATTATTCAGGAAAAATCCTCTTAAAATAGAAAACAATATTTTTAAGCTACTGAGGGCATTAGAATATGTGATTATTTGTTGAATCACAAACAACTGAAAAAATGTTAAAATGCCAAGGGATTGCTCTTATGTGCACCTGAGTTTTTATTAAAATGCAATGATATTTATTTGGTATTTCATATAGCTCTCTTTTTGCTGATTCTTCTTTTTTTCCACCATTTTCAGTCTCTCTTTCAGATTCCCACCCATTCATATAAACCTAAAGTTGTCAGCACAAAATCTTGTTTACTGAATAATGATCTTGCCTTAATAAAATAAAATAAAAAAACCAAACCAAATGCCCCCAAAGCCTCTCTTTCTTTCTTTCTACTTCTTAACTAAATTACTTAAAAAAAATCACACTTTATTAATGAGCGGCTCAGCACTTAAGGCTTCACTATAAATGGAAAAACATGAGAATTGAAAAAAATCCATCAAATTTAAAAATAGCTAGGCACATAAATAGCTGGAAACATTCCTTGGCAATAGAGAAAGGAAAGCTTAGATAAATCAGAATGATATGTAATACAACCTCTTAAATGCATTTTTCTTTATTTGCCTGATTTTAAGAGATGAAGAATAAACATATTACGATTATATGTCTTTATGAAGCTGATAATACCTGAGCTATAGTATTAACTACATGCACACCTGAAAGTATTAGAGGCCAAATAGGAAAACCACACTACTGAAAAATTATTTTTATCTTATTTTTCTGCAAGAAAGCTGCCATATAATAAATTTATCAGAAAAAACAGTTTGAAGTCCTCTCAAGGATTCACATTTGTCTTTGCAGATATACGATACAAAGAATCATTCAAAACAAACCTTTTAAGTATGTACTGCAAGTTGTCTTCATTTGTGTTGTACAAATGATCCCAGCTGCCACTAAGATTTGATTTTATTGCACTTATTGGAATGAAAGTAATTGTTTCCAAATACATGGTGTATGAAAACATCCAGAAGAACTAAGTAAGTATAGGAATGAGACTTCCCCCCACCCCTCTCGCCTTAAATTAGAAACTCTTACACAGTAAAACGACTCCTCCTAGGATAAGTAACGCTCACATATATTGATAATAGATGACTCCTTTGTAAATATAGTCTAGGCTAACTTACAGATAACTACTTTTCCTATTACCAAAATGCTAAAAATTACAAACACAGTATTGAGACCATTCCTGGTTAAACTTGTGGCACATACTTATCAGGAAACGTTTTCTTCTTTCAAATCAGTTTGACACTACTTTTGTTTTGTCCTTGAGGTGAGGAATCGTGATGCAAATCAACATTAAACAACGGGGCTTCTGAAGTGAACCTATTTCTCAGGGCAGTACCTTAGTCAGAGCTGCAATTCTCTGAGCCAGTTCAGCCTCCACTTCGGGTAAGGTTTCAGCCTTCCTCATCGTCTGCTGCAGCTTCTGCTCAGCCAGCTCTAGCCGCTCCTGCAGCTGTCTGTTTTTGTCTTCCAGCTGAAGGCCAAAGACAGATAAACAGGTATAAAAAAAAAAATAATCAGAATCAAGATTTTCCTTCAGTTTCTTAGGTGTTGGGGAAGCGATCACAACTCGTTACATAGGCATAGACACTCCACAACCTGGGAGAGCTTCTTGGAGAGGTATTAACTCAAGCCTGGAACAGTGTAGGCTGCCTGTCTTGCTAATGATGAGTGATTTGAGGCTCAAGCAGCATATGGAGATGAAGAAAAGGAGCTGTAAAATGGCACTAATGCAGATGAACAAAAAGCTCCTCTGATCGACCTGTTGTTTCTCTGAGCAAATAAAAGTATTGGTGCCAGTAAAATGAGAATTTTCTAAATAGAAATATGGGGTCCATCTCATGGAAAAGTTTATATATGAGCTAAACTGGGAAAGAAGTAAAATTCCAGAAGGATAGAATTCCCAGCAAAGTTTCTGTACAAATTGCTAAATGCAATTTTCTGAACAAATACCAATCACATATTAGGAAATGTTAAAACTGACATTTCATTCATGATCATAACATGGTTGCTACTTGCTTAAGGCTGCAGCGATGTTGTTTTTTGTGAACCTACAATTAAGTCTGATTTTACGGAGGTGAAATTGATTAACCTGTGATAACCATTAAAGAGAAACAGGAGGACTTTTGATAACTGCAGTATTTTCTGGCCTACTGAGATGCACCACCTGATTAAGAATTTTTTAACAGCTTGATAAGTGTTTCCTGCTTTCCTGTTCATTCCAGGTTACAGAAAACATAATGAAAAAGGAGTGTGCTTTTAGATTTCTTTTGAACTCTTCAAAAGCATGAAAAGGCAGGCTTTTTGCATCAGAATGCTGCAAATCAACTTTAAGTCTGCCTGTATACATTCTAAGCCTAGTTCTGTTGATCACTGCTTTGAATAGGTAGACCTCTGCAGCACAGCAGGACTTACATTGGCAGCAATAAAAACTCAGATACAGGTACCTTACTTTTCCATTGCTGGGTGTTGGTGGTTTGGTTTTTTTTCTAACAATTGAAGATACCTCTTAAAATAGTCAAAGGTAGCTGGCAGAAGCTGGAAAGTTTGAGTTCCAATGCTTTAATTTCCCTGAAGAGTTAGTCACATACAAATATATACACACATACAGAGGGATGCGTGCACCTATATGTAAATATATCTGCATGCAACCATAGAAGCAGAGATTATCAGATCATACAGGCTTATTTCCCATATAGCATTTTATATTGTTTCGAGACATGATAGGTAAAAAAATAAAGAAGTCTAATACTGAGGCTGAGGAGGAATTTCATTTTTTACAGTTTGTATTATTTTCATGTCATGTTAGCTTTCTGTTCACATTGTATTCTTCAAATTACAAACCAGTGTTTTCTGTTCGCTTTACACTTCAGCTTTTGGAATCATCATGGAAAAAACGTACCATGAGAGAAAGCTGCACAACCACATTACACTCTTTTTTTAAAACATATTCATGGATAGTTTAGCTTTGTAAAATTTTATTCACATACTACTAATATGTGAAATCACTAGAATATACTGTATGCAAATTTTCATCTTTCCTGCAGAAGGGAATTTCTTATACTATTTTTTTATTTTAATTGTTATTAAATAAAATTCAGGAAATTGTTACATAAGAAACAAAAGATAATCCTTTACCTAGGTGATATGACTATGTGCATTTATGCAAGACACTATTAGAAACCACAGTTATTTTCCAGCATTGAATGTACACATTGATTTGGTATTCACGGCTGTAGTAGCTGATGTAAAGCTTAGAGATGCTGAACAACTTAGGGGGGTTTTTTTTTTTAGATTAACTGATCTGTTGATTAAAAATGAACAGATTAACCTAATGGAAACCTCCTACTGTAGATCTGCCCCCTTTTTTGCATTAATTTTCACTGTGTATGAAGAAAGCAACTAATGCAGATACTGCACCTGACGTAGGATGGCTTCCTTGTTTGCCAGTTCATTTTCCAGCTTATCGTTCATGTCATGTATGGAGGTGGATTCTCTCTGTGCACTGAGGTAGCGCTTCTCCAGCGTAGTTATTCTTTCTTCCATATCTTCCTTTTGTGCCATTGCCTAATGTGACAAAAAAAACCCATCAAGAACCATGCAATTAAAATGCTACAGAATTTTATGTCAGTTTAATTTTCATGCTAACAGTAGACAAGGATATAAGGTATGCTCAGCAGTAATTTTTCTGTTTTACAGAGAATTTATTTCCTTTGGGATTTCTTGCAACTACATTATTTAAAGAGGTAGCTGTTGAGTAGAGCAAACAGAAACAATCCTCACCTTTTGTGTATTTTTCTAGTTTCTATATTTTTCAGTGCAAAAACCCATAGCAAACCCAGCTCACATTTACTTGCTTGCTTCTTAAAAAGCAGCAGGCTTGATCAGAAAATAGAAAAACTGATACGGTTACATAATAGTAGAAACATAGTACAGTGATGTGGGGAAAAACGTATAGGCACATTTTTACTCTTTCTGCTAAAAATTTCTGCTGAAGTATATGTAGCAGACAGCCTGTGACATGTCCTGAAATTTGAGACAAACAAGTGACCATGATGCTGGGTACATGACATAACCAGAAGACATGGGTGTGTTACCCATATTATCCATATATGTTATGAATAGGATTCCTTTAAAATCTTGAGCTGTTTTTATTCGTGTATTACAAGCTGGCTCACTGAAGTCAATAGCTGTAATTTAGATAGATTATTCATTAGTCTGTCTATTACATTGTTTATTTCTCTTCAATTAATTTTAGTGAAAGCAGAAAATTTTATTAGTTTTAAACTTGTGCCTGGCTCTTGAGAAGACTTACATGTTGCCACATAATCTTTCACAGTGAAAATATTTACTGATGAGCATATCTTGCTGTTTGCATTATATTACATTATGAAAGCAGTGTTGAAGTAAGCAAGATTATTTTTCAAGACACAATGAACATATAAATAGATCCAAATAGCTAGTCCTAAAATGGACCATATCGAGGTGATCCTTTCGCATATTGCTGAAAAAAAACCCATTAAAAAACCTAATTACATATGCAATTCATTAAAAAAACACAGAAAAAAAATTCCAGTAATTTATCCAGTACTAAACTACCCTTCTTGTTACAGGTATTTCATTTTCCGTGTTGGGAAGACTATCTTTTGTGGCAGTACGAAATAATGAAGACAGGCACTTCCACCTTTACAAATATATTTCAGGGCAGATTTTGCACTGACATTTGGCAATTATTCTACATGCAAATGTATTAGTGGCCACTCTGCTTAGGAAGCGAAGGGCTAAAAGCAAGTAAGCCTGTAGCTGGCGTGATGTGGTATTTAAGAGAGAAACAACAAGTGGCAATCAAGCATTTGTGAGACAGCAATATTTGTCAACAGGTAAATGAGAGTGGAGATATCGGAGATCCCTAGTGATATGATGTAGCAGTGGTGGGAAAGGAGAAACATATCAGTGCAAACTATTCTTTGTAACCAGATAAAAATGATACAATACTTAAAAGAGGCAGAGTACAAAGATGTGAAGACACTTTGAGGCTGTGTCGGGCATCAGAAGTTCTGAAGTAACATTTCTTCCAGAATACTAGAAATAACAGGTTAAATATATACATACAAATCCATATACACACACACAAATCCATATGAAATACCTATATTGTAGGAAGCAGGGTAACAGAAAGATAACTACTCTAATATCAAAATACTGAAATAGATTCTAGAAGCCAGCCATCCACCCACACATATTGAGAACATCCACGTAAGAGAAAATACTCGGGAGCGCTCTGGAGTACTAAGGAGCACCACAAATTTAAGAGGAGGAAAGAAAGGAAAACTGAATTATATATCTCTTTATTGAGAGAAGGGAATAGAATATTATAACAGAGGTAATGAAGTTACCACACAGGAGTAAATATTGTAATTGATTATATAAATAACATCATTTTATAAAACAGCCCAGGAGTTTTAAAAATGTACTTCAGACTGTCTACCTGACCAGCATCTCTATTTAGCAGAGTTCATCTTAAAAACTCGAAATAGCTGAAAACTTGCCAGAATGCACTGTAGTAAAGCTAATCCACTAAGGAGTTGGCCTTCCTCCTATTAGAGTTGCACACATACACACCCACTTTTATGAACACAGTTTTATAAAGAGATTTCCAGCATTATTTCTTAATGTAAATTTTGTGTTTCCTATGTACACGGGCTTTTATCAGTGCTCAGCTTTTGCTGCCCGTATTCACTGGCCTCGGGCAGTCTGTAGTTGGTATCACAGGAACAACAGCCAAGAAACATGAGGTGAGTGTGGTGAATTCCTTACCTCTCTAATGTCTCTCTGATATTTACTGTTCATTTCCTCTGTTTTAATGAGCTCCTTTCTGGTGGTCTCTGCTTCCTGCTCTACCTCTCCCACCCGGGAAGATAGTGCAGCCAAACGCTCCTTCATTTGTGCCATTTCATAGTTTTGCTTTTCCAGTAGCTCCTGAAGTTCAACAACTTGACTGGCTTCATCATTTGAGTCGATGGAGCCATTTGATAGGCGCTGTTAACACAGAAATGACATCATTTATTAATTATATTTTAATGTGGACTCTATCTAAAGAATTTCTAAAGCAAAGACTATTTTAAAAATTACAGAAGCATCTAGGAAGAGAAAAACACAATAATTTTCATTAGATTAGATTGATAGGATAGGTAAGATAAAACATTATCTTACACATCTACATTAGGTACATAAGACAGGTGTAGTAACAAAAAAATTGCAAAAGATTAGTATTCATTCATATCAAGGGATTCCAGAATGTAACATCACAGGGAGAAGTAAACATTTGCATTAAGAGCAGAATACTATACAAAAATAGCTTTAGTTTGACATTATGAGTATTCAAGTACAAATTGCAACAATACTACTCCTAAAAAGCACCAAATGACATGAATACATCTTAGCTCAACTTACACCGCATTTAAATTTAATCAGTCTATTTCATTTGCAAGATAGGCCATGCTGCAGACAGAAAGCAACACAAATAAATCACAAACTGACTGTACCAGAAAGTACTTATGAACATTACTTTGCTTAATGGCTTTAACAACATTCCTTCCCCAATCAGCCATAAAATTAACCCAGATCAAGACCACCTGCCCTTCTGCGGATCATTGAATAAAATTATTTTACTCTAAAAATTCATTACATCAAATAACTGAGTTCCAAAATTGCTTTCTTTATACTGGTTAATTATATTATCTTGACATTTTATGTTAGCTGCTGAGCCATCATTGATCTACTTTCAGGACACCATGGTAAAATGACAACAGCAATTTAAAAACTTATTTACACTCAGTTTGTGATTTGGAAAGTGTTCAGTTAGTCTACTTCAATCAAAATCCCATTAATATGCAGCAATCACATATGTAAACAAAATAGTACTCAAAGAGGGCAAAACATTCTAACCATCATACTTTATTCCACTGTATAAATTTGAGATAGCTTTTTAATCTATGATAACTATAATCTGTTTCACAATTATAGTCTCATACGGCAATTTTAGCGGTTGTCACAGATGAACAAATTTTACCTTTCATTGAATTTGCCCTCCCAAACAAAAGAAGCTCAAACAAGAACTTGAAAATATGCTATGCCAGCAGAAGCAAAAGGCATCCTGTATATGATGCTGATTCAAACGCATTTTCTGAATTAGTGAAAGGAGCAGGAACATCCCATGCCCCTGAGGAATTCCCTACAGAATAAGCTGGGAGTCAGAACTGCAGCATCTTCTCTATTACTGTTTTTGTGAAGAATGTCCATGTCCCTCATCTTTTCTTTTTCTTTTTTTTTTTGTAATCTGGTCGAATTTTTTGTGCTGAAATATTTCCTGGTGTTCAAAGAGTTTCCCGTTGATGATGCTGTGTATTAATCACAATCCATTTGTAAATAAACAATTAGTTGAATGCTTATAATAATGAAATCTATGTTTTGAATAGATCTCTGTTAATTATTACCTGAAGCACTAAGGGAAATCTTCTCAAAAGAGCACGCACAGAAAAAGTTTCAAAGTAGATATTCTTAACTGTCATACCCCTACACTACCCAAAATCCCCAATATATGCAAGAAATAGTGTCAAATCAGTACAGAGGAGTGGAAAAAGAAAGTACTCAAAGTAAGCTGAAACAATTGGGAAGTTTTTAAAGGATGGCAGGAACATTAAAGGAAACTTTCTAACCAGTTGAAACATTCTAGCAGAGCAAACGAAAAATGTAGATGGTCCCCAGATCTGGCTTACAAGTTAGTCATTTAGATAAAGCCTTCAACAAATTTTGTGATGCTGCCTATCAAATGTGGTCATGAAAAAGCTACATATGGACACATTCCTTAATTTCAATAATTTCACATAAAAGCACCTACTAGCAATGGCTATTTTTCCTTGAAAAAAGAAATGTGGCAAATAACTAATATGCTCCAATGATTTGCCTTTTTTTTTTTTTTTACTAACTGGTTTATCCAAGAAAAGGTAGTCCACCTGTTTCTATCACATTTACTTATTTAGACCACAATGCTGCAGAAATGGTATCCTCATATAGTTTTGACTTCATCTTTTTTGCTTTCTGCAGATACAACAGGTACACGCAGCAGCAATGCGTACACGCCTGCGACTCATGCCATCAGGGTCTCTGCTCCCTCCTCTGTCCCCTTCCACGGGTTTCTCAGCCAGATGAGAAATCTGGTTGGCATCAGTCTGAAAGACCTCATACAACTCCAGACGTCTTTGCTTGGGCTAGTTCAGAGCAAACAAAGGTAAATAGCAACTACATCTGTACCCAGCAACGTAGCACTTGTTTTCCTCATCGCTGGGAACAGCAACAGCAAGAGGAAGGTCTGCTGCTGGTTTTTGGAGGGCTTTTTTTGGTGGTATATCACCACATACCAGATAAGTAACAGAGAAATCACAGTCCATACTAAGGGTTTCAGAAATACCCTTACTTCATAAAGAAAGCTTTTACACTCAACCAAACATAGCAAAGCAAGCTAGGAGGAGAAACAGAAAGGAGATGAAATAATCGCCAAGTAAATCTGATGACAGTGATGGTATTAACTACAGCAGAGGTGGCATACTGCAGAGGAAATCAAAGTTCAAAAAATATCCTGTAGGACCGAGTGCCATAAAGGGTAATAGGGATTAAACAAAAAATGCCTGGGGATGGGCAGCGGGGGGGGAATACCTTTGAATTGCTTATGGTCTGTGGAAATGGAGAAGGGAAATAAATGTTCATGTTCCCTACCGCTGAACAGTATGAAAAGGAAACCAAGACCCCTGGTATCAGATTTTCTTTCTTTCAAGATCCAAAAAGCACAGCCATAAGGCATTCTGCTGCTTGTATAGGAGCGCCAGCAGGGAGAAGGACAGCAAATTGGGTAGCACATAACAATAACTCCCCCCCTTAAATTGTTGCTTCTCTCCCCTATTCTCTCTGCTATGAAATAATAAAAGGAAAACCAGCAGCAGACTGGTTTAGTAGTAAAATAAGAACAATGGTAAAAGGAACAGCGGGAGAAAGTGTAAAACAAGACTAAACCAGAATATTGTAGCCTCTGTTAATCCATTTCATATTGCCCTTTCAATTAGGCCTTAGCAATAGTACCGAAGGCAAACTGAGTGGAGGTACACTTAAGTTCAAGAAAAAGAGTAAGGACACCAGACTACAGCAGTTAGCAAAGAAATTGTAAAATTGTCCCAGGCAAAATACTTCTCCGTTTTATTTTGTAGAAAGAACCTTACAGTCAACTACATATGTAACAAAATATACACAGGAACCTAGTTTTATAAAGGCAAACCCCAAGAACAGTAAAAAGCACCTCCAAGTGATATTTTCTCTCCAGTTCGAAAACATCAGATATATTTGGTCTAAATACTATCAACCAGCAATTAATTACATATTTTGTGCTAGAATTTAACCCGAGAGAGTGGTGAGAAGGAAAAAAAGAATATCTCACAGGGTTACCACTGAACAACCAGGAGTGGAGATAGGATTCATTTACTTGATAGAACTCCTCATCAGTGCCTGAGAAGTTTGTGGTAGTATGAGCACAGGTGATTCACATGGTGCCCACGCACATAAACATTTCCATGCCTGAGGACTACATTAAGCTCTGTCTAACCAAAAGGTACCATTGAATAATTAAAAATAATCTTAAAACTCAGAAGTCTGGTCTTTCAGAATTCCTAGAACAACTAGTATTTTTATGGTATAAGCACTGTTTTTGTTTTGTTTTGTTTTTCTTTGTGGTATTTTGTTTGGTTGTTTTTTTTAAACCCTAGGAGTGTGTGCCTTATGTCTACTCTTTACTAAGACACTCTCTAAATTCTTTTTTTAAAGAGTACTGGCAAGTTCATTGCACCACAAATTCCTAGCGTCAAAATTGAAGTCCTCACCATGTTCTCAAGTCAGTATAACGTCATTGTGGTTTCTGAGAGTTCATGCTGAACAAATTTCTCTCAGGCTCTCTCCTAATGTTCAAGGCAACTGTCTGTATTAGTTAGGCTAGCTACCTTTGGCAAATAGCTTAACACAGACTTCTGACACTACGTTACACTAAAGTTATGTCAGTTATGAGTTATCTTTAAAAACATGAAAACCTTTGTTAAAAGCACCCTTTTGATTATACATATTTTTCTTGACATGCAACATAAAATCTAACATTAAAATGGCTTTTCAAAGGTCTGCATATAGTAAGTTCTATTTGCTAACTATGCAAAGGTACATTTGCCCATATAAATATTGTAAATACATGTAAGCAAAGAACACAAGTTTATGCAAGTTCTCTCTGAATCTTTTAACATGCCAAATCAGGGCATTTTATTTTTTTCTTTTTTTTGCCAGTATGAAGTTGGACAAGAAAGCAATGATCTAAAGCATACATAAAAAATAAAGCAATGGATACAAGCTAAGGTTCAGCAGGTTCAGTTGTTTTTAGAAAAATCACAATATTAGAATGGTTAAAAAAAAAAGACAAAATTGTTTCTAAGTAACAGAATGTCATTGCTGCAGAAGCTCTTGGAGCCTGGACTATACTGTTACCTGCCTCCAGATATGACATATCCTCATATCTGCCATGAGCCTGTGACCCTAATACTCATGGTGACTGGACTTCAAGATCCCTTTTTTACTCCCTGTTATTCATCACTGACTCACTTCATTTTGTGACACTTCTCCCCTCCTCTTCCACTAAGGCAGGTGCCAGCTGTTGCTCTATAAAATATGGATGTATTTAGCCAGTTGCTCTGACTTTTAGTCAGTCAGCTGCTGCTACGGCAGCTGAGATATGAGAGCTTTCCTGTACTTCACATGCAATATACAGAACTTTGATGGTATAAATCACTAGAAATATTTTCTAAATACCACATGATCAGTAGTAGTACCAATTTTAAAATCTAAGTTATATTTAGACTGTCTTTGAACCAACGTTAAGTCCTACGAATCATACATATATAGAAAATTCAACATGAGGAAGAGTAGGAAAGAAATGGCAATATAAAGTTTAAAAACTTTAAAAACAGGTGGTTTGGGTTTTGGGTTTTTTTTTAAGGCTTTAAAAATGGTTAGGCAGAGAAATTGGAAAATTTTGTCCCAAATCCCAGAGAAATAAGATTATTTTTAGCTCTGTAGTGGTGGAGATGTTCTGTCTGACTTAGAAAAGCTGGCCACAAAGGCCAGATCATCAGGGGAGAGACAGAAATACCATATATTTCTCAGGTTAAATAAACTTCTCTGAATTCTGTAGTATGGAAATACTAAAAAGGAAGTAATATAATCACCAAAGGAAGCTAAATTATACACTTCAGTTGACTTTATGAAAGAGTAAAATGTAATGCTACAAAGAGTAATGTTTACTGATGCTGTTTGAGATGTAAGAATAAACAAATAACAAGTTGCCAGAAGCTGCTTTTCACTATAGTGTAGAGTTTTTCCACCCCTATTGCACTCACATGTCTCATGCAAAAGGTTTAAAAGAAAGTGATAAGAACACAGATACATAGCTATGTGATAGCCCAATCAGAAGCAACAACTAAACGAGCAAAAGCAATATGATCATAATCTGTATAATCAACACACAAAACAGAATGTGAAAAGCTGTGCCAAAAACAATAGCATTACACCTAAGCTGTCACAGTAATTTCTAAGTGGCTGGTTGATTCTTTATGTTTGAAGGCTATGATATTTCTCTAGGTTGTTCTACGTCTTTTGGTCTGTGTCAGGCAGTAATCTCACAATCATTAGAGGTCTCCTCTACAGTTACTCTGAATTTTCTCCAACTTCTAATCTGCTATCAAAACCAATGTTCTCTCAGCTGAAATATTTCTTCCCCACCCCAATACTGATGCAAAAATAGCTACCTTCTCCGGGACTTTTCTCTTCAAACCTGCTCACTTTCTTGCTCTTTCTACCAAGCCATCAAAAGACTCCAGTTTTTACTACTACTTTAAAGATCTGGAATAACTCTGCTACCTGATCAACTTTCAGCTCTTATTCTTCTTTCTGATGCCTGCAATCACCTGTCACGCGTTATTCACTTTGCAAAATGGCATGGGGTGGGGGGTGGCGAGGAAGCTTACTTGACAGGTGGGCATTTTTCTTCTTGTTGCTGGCCTCTTCCAGAATGCCTGCCTATTTCAATTTTGCACTATTAGAAGAGTTTCTGAGATCTTACACAGGAGAAGGAAATCAGTTCCCGCTTCTTTATTATAAGGACTAGTTAGCTGCCCAAACGAAATTATACATGCAAACCCTGCTCCCATTTGCCTTGACTAACTCCTTTTTCTTATTAGTCTCACCAACCTACCACTAGAAATGACTGGCCTGGCAACTCCTTGCCAAAAATCATCCAGCAAAGGTCAGTCAGCCAATACTGTCAGCTAGCACAGTGCTTGAAGTGTAAAATTCCCCTGCAAAGATAATGAGACTTTTAAAAGCAGTGTTTTAACAGGCTTGATAAGTACAAGTATATAGGGGTTTCCATTAGGCAAAAAGGAAAAGAAGTTTATATGACTGAAAGACAAATTAATTTATATGAAACAAAGAGCTGAAACAGATCAAGAGCTGATTTCTTAAAAAAGTAAAGATCTGACTGAGAAGTTTATTGATTTATCATGTAAATAATGCATAAGTAATGCAGCTTTTCGGTATAATAAAATCCCTATGCTATAAAGTTGAGCACTAAGTATTCATAGTCATGCAGACATACTAAACTATTAAGCAGAACAGTACTTACAAAATATTTGCCTAGACCTTTTCAGAGAAAACATTACATACTTCCCCCAAACTTACTCCTTAGATTCACAAAGACTTCTACTCCCAGCTGCAGCTTTTATCCATATTTCCTTTCACTCTGAAAACTCCTCACCTCCCCAGGTGTGCCAAGCCATCAAGCTTCATTAAGTCTCCCTCAGCACATGCTTCTTTAATTAACTTTATCAATACTAATCCAGAAAGAGATGATTGGAAAGCCAGAAAGATATCTGCATTGCTTGGAAACAAACCCACCATCTGGTTATCAAATGTATTTTGTGTCTGAAGTGTATTATTTCTCTAATTCAGAATGTGAATGCTTTGGGGCAAGGATCATGTCTCCCACTATTTTTTATACATCATGCATTCTGACTGCATTCAGTAACAGCAAAACAAAAAGTTCTTACAGCAAACTTTCTCTAAGTTACAAACACCCTACAAACTGGTTGGTGTTCAATCCTTACTAAGTCCTCTTTTAAACTGGTCTGTCTGATGAGGGCTCCACGTGTCCTGCCTTCACTCCTTTCTCTGCCATTCCACTATGCTGCCAGTTAAAAGGAAAGATTTTTTATCTATTCATTCAAAAAAAGGAGCACACATAGAAATTAATAAGTAAAAACTGAAACTGAAAGTTTTGTTCTGCAGTTTTCTACTAACCCTACAAAGTGATCAGAAAAGTGAAAAATAGTCAAGTTCAAAAGTGGAACAGATTCTGATGATTGCTCTGAAAGCGATCTGCTACTTTTACTATATTATTTCATTTTAATTGTATTTGATCTGCACTCTGAACATTTTAGCGCACTGTTTGCTCCTACAGGATACAATGTCAATGTCTTAACAGATTTTAATATTCATAAACTACCAGCATTTGATTTAATTATTGGAATAAGTTAGTGTTATGAGTAAGAAGAAAAAATGTGATTCTTAAATAAGCTGAATGTGACTGCCTGAGGTATATTATAAGGCAAAACACCCCAAGCTGTTAGAAGTAATTATGTACAGCTCTGAGTTCCTCATAAAATGTACCTTTGTTTATTTAGGAGAAAAAGGTCTTTGTTGCACCAGAACTATCAGACTGTTTTACATATCCTGGTATATGTATCTGTTTCCATATGCCTAAAATATTCTGGTTAATTTTCCTGACGGGAAGGGAACAACTATGCTGGTAAAACTGCCCTTACTATGGGTAAGACCAGTGTGGTATACTTGTTAGAAAAAGTAGGTAAAACCACAAAACTAGTTAATGAGTTTTAATGGTACAGTTATGGATCTTGGAATAAGGACGAGTTCCCTTTTTAGCAGGTTATAGGTAACATAGTGTCGTGGTTTAACCCCAGCCAGCAACTAAGCACCACGCAGCCGCTCACTCACTCCCCCCCATCCAGTGGGATGGGGGAGAAAATCGGGAAAAGAAGTAAAACTCCTGGGTTGAGATAAGAACGGTTTAATAGAACAGAAAAGAAGAAACTAATAATGATAATGATAACACTAATAAAATGACAACAGTAGTAATAAAAGGACTGAAATGTACAAATGATGCGCAGGGCAATTGCTCACCACCCGCCGACCGACACCCAGCCAGTCCCCGAGCGGCGATTCCCTGCCCCCCCCTTCCCAGTTCCTAAACTAGATGGGACGTCCCATGGAATGGAATACACTGTTGGCCAGTTTGGGTCAGGTGCCCTGGCTGGGTATGAGAAGCTGAAAAATCCTTGACTCTAGTCTAAACACTACTGAGCAACAACTGAAAACATCAGAGTTATCAACATTCTTCGCATACTGAACTCAAAACATAGCACTGTACCAGCTGCTAGGAAGACAGTTAACTACATCCCAGCTGAAACCAGGACACATAGTGACGTATGAAATATTAAAAAAAAATAAAGGCACCAAATAGGGACAAACAGGCTTTCTATTTTACTAGCGTTTACAAGTTGCAGTTACAAATGTCAGCATTGAAGTTGAAAAATAGAAACAGTGTGCTTCCAAGGAGAAACACCCTGATTTACACTGTACCTAAACACTTAGCTTTCATGCCTTCAGTGTAACAGAAATCCACGCTAAAGTGCTTTGTCAAGCAGGAACCCTCCTAAACATACAAGGCATCTTTGAGGATAAAAATAGTCATTCCCCAGGACAATTCATCTCTGATACAAATCCATTAACTTCAGAAGAATTATAGCAAAGATTTGTCATATGTTTGAACTAAAAGATGTGGTATGGAACTTACTGTGGAATATTCTCCTATACGGGCCAGAAATAGGCAATGACTTTTGAACCATCAAGGAAAGAGGTCATTATAAGTGAAGGGGATACTTTTATGGTGGACATTTAAGGTATACCAACATCAGAAGATTCAATGTTTTTAACAAGCAACTTCAATCCTTCCCAGTTTGCATATGAGCATTCCTGAAAGCATTCCATTTTACTGAATAATTCAATTTCCATGGTTCTTATGGAAGCGGAAATAAATACCAGTAGGAAATAGTGACTTTATTGGAAAACTACTTATTCCTAGTATCTTATTTTTGGGGGTCCAGCAAGCACCACTTTAAAGGGACAGGATTTATAGCAAGAAATGAGAGCTCACTGTGCTTCCTATCAGCATCTGAGACTCATTCCTATTTCTTGTTCCAGTTACATACGGTAGATGGTACGTGAGATTCGGCCACAGGTTCAGGCATCCCAATATGTCTTTAAATATACTAGTTACTGTTTTAGTAAGGAAAATAATTTATTTAGGGTATCTTGACAAATTATCCTTCAAACATTGTGGGAAAAGATTTCCTTCCTCCAACCTGAACATGATCATTGATTGGATATAGATGAAAATGATTGCTAGTTCAAAATGGCAAATAAAAGTAGAGACATTGGATTCCTCACATACCTCATTACTTCATACACTTACAAGGACTTTTATATTGCTTTTTGATAAAAACCAGAAGGAATCATACCAACAAAATTTTATGGGAAACAGCACAATGTGTTATGAGTTAGATGGGCAAATAATCTTACGCTGATCTCAGGTATGTACAGGTTTTTTTCTTCCAAACAAAAATATTAGCCTTTGCATAGTCATTTGTCTGAAAAAAAACCCCTAACTGGTGAAGAAGTGAAGTTCCATAAAAATACATGAGGTTTTTATACTTGTAATTTAGACTCTCTCTCTCTTGATATTCATATTTTGTTTATAATATGAATAATAAAACTACTCCAAGTGACTTCAGATAGGACAGGAAAAATGTTTCTGGTACAGTTCTACACATAACAAAATAGAACTTGGAAAAAAAAAGCTTGCATAGGAATAATCCCAAATATTTGTTTTGATGGATTTTCTCTAAAACCTGTCACAGTTTTGAACTGAGAATAAAAAGTGCTTGCTTAACTGGATCATTGGTATGCCACAATTTCTTTATTTTCTTTTTCCTTTGAAACTTTTCTTACAGATTCAAACAATTAATATGATTTCATTATTTCACATAAAAAAAATTACACTGATACATGGCAATGAGGGCCAATTCTGGAGTTTTGCATATTCTTGGATTACTCTACATACTTATTAATTGTTTCTCATATGTATTGCTTGTCTTTGTTTCGTTAATTTTATCATTGGAATACTTTTTGTCTATTTTCTCTATTTTAAAGTTCCCTTTAGCCTTCATACACGAGAACTGGCCATGTAGTTGTCAATGAGAAGGATATATGCCTTGCTTTAGCATCTCATAAGACTGCTTTTGTATTCAGAATTCTGAAGCAATTACTGAATATATTATCATTTTTATTGGGAATTAATATGTTACTGTTGGAAGCCTTAGTGCTTCAGAGGACAGTGCTTGTGATTATAGAATTTAAAGCGATGTTTCAGCTGCCCTGTGACACAATCATAGAGCTGGCCACCTAGCCCACCACCTTCTTGGCACTGTACCCTGTCTCAAATGTAGGTTATTTCTCCTAAAAATCCTAAAAAGTTTCCAGTTGTGGAGACTCTACCTGATCTCAGCAGTCTGTTCTAGTGTTTCATTGCTTTCACTAGATTGATTGACTGATTCTCTTTATATCTGAAGGTACATTTTATATATTTGAAGATAATAATTCTGTGTCCATTAGTCTCTTCTTCTCTAGGCTTTCAGCCTACATCTTCAAAATTCTTCTCACAGGTTATGTTCTCTAGATTTCTGATTGTTTCTATTGCCATCTTCTGAATTCTCAAGACAGTCCACATCTCCCTCAAGAGTGGGACCCAAAGCTGGATACAAGACTTCAGCTGAAGCTTTATTGGTGCCAAGGAAGGTCCAGGAATATTTCATGTTCTGCAGGTTCAAGTTCTGTTTAGCTATCCCACCGTGGCATTTGCCTTTATACTGTTGCTCTGTTGTATTTTTATCATCCACATTAATCCCCAGAACCATTTCTGTAGAATTATTACAATCCCGTTTCCCATATCATGTAGGTGTTATGTTTCTTCATTCCAGCCTTCCCACACCTTGTATGAATTCCTAAAGAATAACTATGAGGTTTTATCAGAGGGCTCTTTCCATATCAAGGGATGAAGCTTATTCCCTACCTGGGTTTGAGATCCTACCTCAGTCACCGGCAATTACACCACCCTAGGTTATCTTCAGTGTAGGTCCTACCTTCTGAATAATTCTGCTTATTGCTCATAAGACACTTAATCCATTTCATCTTCCTACTTTGTGATTTATAGTAGAACCTTATCTGAATGGATAGCAAGTTATTCCTACTTAGTCTTCTACCAGATGATAACAATCTTTTTCTACATTGCGCCGTTAACACCTTCTTCACTGTTTGTACCACTGCAGAGCTTCATATCTGCCCAGCTTCTTTCCTTTAACATCCCTGCATGCATCCTCCATTGGTATCATCTTGATCTCTAATGCTGTTCAGTCCCACCTTTGCAGCTTCCCTACCTGCTTCCTAATAGATTTCCCAATGGGCACTTCATTCACTGGGAATTCTGCCTTTCCTGGCCTGCCCTTGTGGGGAAATCAGGCTATTGTCCTTACAGATCAAGTGAAGGATCTGGGTGGTGGCAAGTGGTGTCCAGTGGTCACAGATCTAGGCAGGAGAATATCTGATAATAGAAATGGTTGCATCTTAATTCCCACATCAGGTGATCTTTCTCAGGTTTTTTTTTAAACAACTTTTAAAAATCCTTTAAAGCTCTTCTGTTTGTGCAAGTGGGCCTCTCCGCAAGTTTCTGTATTTGCTAGCTTTTAAATTTCTCTTGCTTAAATGATATAGTTTAGAAGCTTTATTGCCATAGAGTAGAAATTTTAACCTACCTGGTCCAGGTCCCCCCTAGAGAATATGTGTGACCTTACGTGTTTAATGACCTGGCATCCACCTGCCAATGAAAGCAACTCACAGTGTGATCTAGAGTCTGTTCCAGTCACAAAAAGCTAGACCCAAGAGGCTCCTTGTTGGTTTTTTTGTTGTTTTGTTTTAAATCAGGATGATTCCATGTTGAAATCCCTAATACTTTCCTACAGCAGATATCTTACAAGGTTTGGAATTCTGTGAAAGCAGAATTAAAAGCCGTTCACTCTTTCTCTTAGAATTTTTGCTTTGGTTTTTGTTTTTTTGGTTTGTTTTGGTGGTTTTTTTTTTTCTTAAGTAATAAATATTCATAGTTAATACTTCTCATTACTTCTATTTTACCATTATTTTCTTTTGAGATGTTTCATTTATACTTGATAAGGAGTCTCCATTTATGATTACACCCTGTCACCATTAATAAGATTTCTCTTTCTTAAAGATTAACTAGCTTGATTTCCCTTACTGCTCATTTAAAAAAAAAAACCAACTATGTACTGAGCCATTGCTTTATAGAAATCAGTTTATGGTACAGTAGAACAATTTCCTTTTGAACCAATTTTTTTGTCTCATAAAAATATATATACATAAACTACTTTCTACAAAATGCATAAACTCTCATTTTAGCATTCTTTGATTTTCAGGTTCTGGAGTGGGTTGTTTTAATTCTCAATTTTCCCTATTAGCTTTTTCAGAATTTTGCTAGTATCAGTGTAGATAAACAGACTAATGCAACTTCGGTCATACTGTTTTGATTATTGGCATGACATTAACTTTTCAGTTTTCTGGCAATGTCTCATTTTTCCAAGATTTTTTGAAAAAGAAAATGAATGGCCCAGAAAAGTTCTTGGACTGTTCTTTCTGTCCTCTTAAGAGGAAGTAGCCTAAAGTATATAGTAACAACTTTTAGCACCAATTCTAAACATTGAAGGAATAAAAAATATTTCTGTGTTGCTGTGGAATGCAGTCAGATTATCTTGCCTTTTTTCCCCCGAGTATAGTAATAATTCCATCCTGATGCTACAAATGAGCTGAAATCTATGGTGACATCTTTTTCCTAAATACACAAGAAGTTATTCCAGCTTCAGAATGGATGTTAAACTTTGCCACACCTAAATCTCAGAAAACAGTCCAGTCTTCATATTTTCCATGTTAGCCATGGTGGCTAACTCTTTCTGTAGGTAACTTTTACCTGAGGAATCCTCTAATTGCCTATAGCAGTTTGGGACTACCCGTTCTGGGAACCTAGGCAAGCTGTACTTCGATGTCTGCATAGACTTTACCATGTCTGTGTCTCCTGGGAAGTCCAAGAAGATATGGATGATTAATACAGTGACTTCCTGAAGGTACTGCTTAAGTTCTACCTATATAGTTGTTGGGACTATCAGCCTTTTCAACTCAAAGTTGAAACATAAAATGTAGGATCTACTCAGATTGACTGAACCTGAACCTTGATCTTGTGCATTGTAAGAGGGTACAAACCGTTACTGCATAGCTTATTGTTCTCCATCCCTACTGCTGAAGTTGAAGGAATATTTTCTCAATGGATGCTTAGAGTCTGGGCTTCAGCTGAAGTATCTTACAAAGTGGTGACTTCTCTTCACAAAATAAGAAGGAATTAATGGTGGGCACTAAGGTAACAGTA
Organism: Haliaeetus leucocephalus; assembly: GCF_000737465.1. Classification (NCBI taxonomy): domain Eukaryota; kingdom Metazoa; phylum Chordata; class Aves; order Accipitriformes; family Accipitridae; genus Haliaeetus; species Haliaeetus leucocephalus. The sequence continues at coordinate 7,457,795 of NW_010972587.1, forward strand.
GAAAGGTAGAGAGCAGCTAGTGCAGAGGATGTGAATGAGGGTGGACTCGTTGATCTGGTGTCAGTATAGCCTCCTGTTAACTCCCTATCCAGTATGCTTTCATTGCTATAAGGAGCAAAAATTAGTAAGCACAAGCCTTTAACTCAGCTTAACAAGACCAACTTAAATTGTTTTGATTAGGAAGCATAGAATTTTTCTGGACATAATAATCTAGAAACATTTCATATAAAATGATATTAATGTGTTACTTTGGCTTTCATTCCTCTTTCATTAATGTTTAAATATGCAGATTTCTTAAAGGACAGATATTCTTATTTCCACTTTGTTCTGCTTATAAGTAACGAGCCCAATGACTCAAATTAGAAGACACAGCTTGCAAAGAAAGTGGAAAATTAGAGATTTTCAGCTAAGCAGTGTGGTTGTATTTAAAAGCACAAGTGAGTGGGATGTTCACTGTTTTAGCAAAATTTCACAGATGTGTCAAAGAGTAAGATTTTGCAAGGAAGAGGAAAGTGGCTGAACAGTATTTGTTTACTGTATGTTTCTCAACCACATAGATTACTCAAAGAAAAAGACACACATAAAATAAACCACAAAACATGTAAAATTAATGCTTGCAGTGCAAGTGCGCCCTTGTGAATTGGATTGCCTATAAAATAAATAAGTAATGATGAATGTTATTTTTTGTAAGTATGATTTATGCCACTGTTCATCACATGCCATTACACAAAAATGCACAATTAGAGATCCAAGCAGCAGCTCTACTCATTTCAGCTGTCTGCCAAATGTTATGTTATGCTTGCATTTTAATTTAATAACTGTGAAGCAAGAGAGGAAGATACGCAACTTGGTTTTTATCAAAGTGGAAAACGAAGGCTTAGAAGACCTTGTTTCTAAATCTGATATTCTCTACCTTTTTTTCTCTTTCAGCCTTAAGAGGCAAATAGCCTAAATTCTATATACCTATTTCTTATTGAAATAGTGCTAAGTAAAATGCTCTTCACTTCTCTCTAGATGAACATGGACATGAATCTGAATAGTATCTATAGGTAGCAGAGAGGAAAATCACCTTTTCTAGTTTTTAGGTCTCTGTCATCCCCTTATGGACTATTTTGGCAGCAGTTTTTGCATATATACCCTTTCACATATATGTGCCACTACACCTTGCTCTTCTGTATGTGACATACAGAGGATCACTCCGCAGGATATAGTATCCTTAATTGTAGCATTATGCAAAAAATTCCAAGAAAAGTTTGCTATAAGCTGTGGGTCTAACTCAGTACCCTATCAAAGAGCAAGGAGCTGCCCATTTGCATTTCCTTTCCATTTAAACAAGCTCATTTTTTGATACTGGTTTCAGTAGGCAGACAATATTCTAAAGGGACATCCCATAAAATATTCACATTACAAAAATCTAACATCTGATTATTCCTCATATTGATTGTGTGATCCAATGAAAACTAACATTTCATACCTTTTCATGAACCTTTTGCCCTGGCTCCATTCCTTCAATATGCTCTGATTCAGCAGGCCCTTCACCAGCTGCCATTTTCCTTTGAATGTGTGCATTTTGTTCACGCAAAGCTACAATCTGCAAAAGAAAGAAAATAAGTGGTCAATATACATAAGAAACCAAAAAACTACTGAGCAGACAACTTGTTAAATCTATTAACACTTTCATCCTATCTTGGTAATTTGTAGCATTTGCAAAATTATGTCCGTACGTTCAGGGAAGTTTAAAAACCAAACCTATTAATAATGACTAAAGGCCATTAAGGATACAAAGGAACCAATAAATGACAGGATAGTCAACATTGTCTTATCTTCTATCCTTACTTCGTGCTAGGATACTTTTTTTAATCTCAAAAGATGAAAGAGCTGTTAGGCATTGATTTTGTAACACTGCAAGAACAAGACTCATTCTTTCATATAGCACACAATGGTTGCCAAACTGGTGTTATAGCAAAAACAGTGCCAAAAGGCTATGAATCAAAACCAAGTGATGTAAAGCGAAGTGTTAGCTTTCTGTCAACTTCCCATCTGTTAGTAACTGCAACATAAGTTTTCAGTGTTTTTTGCTAAGAAAAAAGTGTACGTAAATGTCCTCTACTGTGGTATTCATTGACTGTTTTCGAGCATAGACAAGTAGGTTTTATTGTATTAAAATTATTGTTTTATTTATTGGTAGTGCTATTAAAAATCCCATGCAGCTAGTGGAAAATACGCCGCTTTCTCTCAAACTTTGTAGCTTACTCTAAGACAATACACAGGATGGAAAGATTCAGGTCCTGAAACATTTTACATGTTATACTATGCTAAGTTGGAAAATCTGCCTAATATAAAACATTTATTTTGATAAATTGCACAGTTAGATCTCTCTATACCATTCTGCTTTCATAAGCACATATAATAAATGATTTGCTGAGTGGATAATATTGTGTATTAAACGCAGTAGAAGACTAGTAGGATGTATAGATGCCATTTCTGGAAAGCTGGTGTAGATTTAAAGGCTTCTGTCACTGTATTGTGTCTGCATAAATCCTGAGTCAGAAACGCCTCAAACCACTGTCCTGTCCTAGAATACAAAAGCATGGGGTAGGAGGGAAGATTTAAGACAGTACTACCTGGTAAGCTTGTACAGCTGCCAAGATTTTGTGGGATATTTAATTTAATTTAATTTAAATTTACATTAAAAATATATTTACTTTGATCTGTATAATTTAGTTTGGAAAAAAAAGACTTTTTTTCAAATATGTTTTTTAACTGATGTTTAAGTTCGGATTGTAAAGACCATTTGAATCTGCTCTGAAAAGCATTTGAGATCTCAGGGACACACCACTTTAAACAACTCTTCCTTAATACAAATGTTGAAAACTGTTGTGCTATGAGTCAGGCTGATTCACTGCTCACTAAATTCCAAGTTACAGCCCTTGCAGAACTTGTGTGACTCCCACTGATTTCAGTGCCAAAACCGAGACTTGAGGGCAACATTTCACCCTAAGCAATTATAGGAAAATATAAAAGAGTGGAATTAAAATTGAGACAATCTGTGTCTTTTGGGGTTGTACAAATACACTGAGCTTTAAAACATTTTGCTTAAATAAGAGAATTAGGTCTGTCTCAAATAACAGAAAAAGGTCTTTATAATCTCATTAGCATAGACTCCCTTGGTACACAGTAATCAGTAATTTAATAACTCTTTTTTCTGAATAGCTTCACTCATTTTTTTTTCTTTACTGTTCAAATGGTTCTCAAATCTCAACTACAGAAATATGATTCCCAGCAAGCAAAATTAGCCATCAATTAGTGCTAAAAGTGACTTCAGGTAGACTAAGGGAGATACTTCAATGTATATATTATAAAATTATGATTTATGGAGAGTAATTGAACATCATGTGAAACAAATGTAAAATCACAGGATATGTTAACTGGCAGTCAACAATAGATCTGGATTTTCATGTGAGTATCCTTCATTGATCCGTTACAATGCAGACTTCACTATACCTTCATTTTGAATTATCACCTGTGTCTAATACAAATCTTTAATCACCCTTTAGCTCAATAAGAATATTGCATAAACAGTACTGCAAAATTTTATCATTTCATCACATATTCCACAATGGTTTATTTTTTCTTGGCCTCTGCTGGTGTTTAGGTACCCTAGGGTCACCACTTTCTAAGTAAGTAAGTAAGTAAATAAATAAAATTCAATTATCCCTTCAAAGTGAAAGCCAAATAAAAGAATACAATATTGTGTACCATTATTTTGGGGGATTTGCTTGATTATTGAGTATTTGGAAACAATTTCTTTGCAAAAAATCCATCCATTGTTAAAGCTTATTTTTTCAATGGTTTTATTACTGTAATGAATGCAGAGTAACTGTATACAGGAATAACATGGAGTTTGAAGTCTGGCTTGTCTTAAAAGTTTCAGCTCTAGGGTAGTCATCAGATAACAGATCTAAGTTCTGAAGAACCACACAGCTAACTTGCTTTCATACTTGTTCTTTCCTCTTGATTTAAAGAATAAATTAAGGCAGAATTAGTGCTCCTCAGGAAGCATGGAAAATCTCCTGTGTCTTACAAATAAATGTGAATTTTTACTTTTCAGTTTGTTTAGGCAAAAGGTTTTTAATGGCTACCACACTCTTGTTTATTACTTACTTATTTCTTATTTAACTTGAACTTTCAATAATGTGCAAATTATTTGAAAATGTGCTAATTTAATCACTGAAAAATTTGTGTAACTTTCTACACAAGTAGCAAAAACATGGCTGAATAGATGATGATGATGATGAAATAGGTGAAGGTGAAGACATGGATGAGACTAATCTTTCTCCTAGGTAGCCTCTGAATCTTCTTAAATTCTAATGATCATTACAACAGCAGACAGTGATAATAGCACAGATCTAGGTAAGAAACTGGCTGTTCAATACAGATAAGACTCAGTAACACTACTTTTGAGAAATGCCTATTTCTTATATTGATGCTTTTATGTTTATGAAATCCAACTTAACAAATCTACTACAAAACAAGGATGTCATGCAGGACAGCGTCAAATACCTGGACTTGTGCAAAGCATTTGACACTGACCTGCACAACATCCTTGTCTCTAAATTGGAGAGACATGGATTTGATGGACGGACCACTCAGTGGATAAGGAATTGGCTGGACGATTGCACTCAAAGAGCTGCGGTCAATGGCTCGACGTCCAAGTGGAGACCAGTGATGAGTGACGTTCCTCAGGGATTGGTATTGGGACTGGCACTGTTTAACATCTTTGTCAGTGCCATGGACAGTAGGATTGAGTGCACCCCCAGCAAGTTTGCCGATGACACCAAGCTCTGTGGTGCGGTCAACACGCTGGAGGGAAGGGATGCCATCCAGAGGGACCCTGACAGGCTTGAGAGGTGGGCCTGTGCGAACCTCATGAAGTTCAACAAGGCCAAGTGCAAGGTCCTGTGCCTTGGTTGGGGCAATCCCAAGCACAAATACAGGCTGGGAGATGAGTGGATTGAGAGCAGCCCTGAGAAGGACTTGGGGGTATTGGTTGATGAGAAGCTCAACATGACCCAGCAATGTGCGTTTGCAGCCCAGAAAGTCAATCGTATCCTGAGCTGCATCAAAAGAAGCGTGACCAGCAGTTTGAGGGAGGTGACTCTCCCCTCTGCTCCACTCTCATGAGACCCCACCTGCAGTACTGCGTTCAGTTCTGGGGCCCACAACATACAAAGGACATGGACTGTTGGAGTGAGTCCAGAGAAGGACCACAAAGATGATCAGAGGTCTGGAGCACCTCTCCTTTGAAGACAGACTGAGAGACTTGTGGTTCAGCCTGCAGAAGAGAAGGCTCTGGGGAGACCTTATAGCAGCTTTCCAGTACCTAATGGGGGCCTACAAGAAAGCTGGAGAGGGACTTTTTACAAGGGCATGTAGTGATAGGACAAGGGGTAATGGCTTTAAACTGAAAGAAGGTAGATTTAGATAAGATGTGAGGATGAAGTTCTTCACTGTGAGGGTGGTGAAGGCTGTGGCTGCCCCATCCCTGGCAGCGTTCAAGGCCAGGCTGGATGGGGCTTTGAGCAACCTGGTCTAGTGGAAGGTGTCCCTGCCCATGGCAGGGGGGTTGGAACTAGATGATCTTTAAGGTCCCTTCCAACCCAACCCATTCTAGGATTCTATGAAAACATGTCTACAGACAGCTTTCCAAGTACCTACATACTATTTAACCCCATAAGATTAAATTCCTAATGGTTTTCATGCTAAGTTCTCCTTTGAAAAAGTAAAAGGTAACATTCTTGAGGCTGGAGTCGAATCTGCTCAAACCAAACAAAATCAAAAAAAATAAGACAGATTAATAGAAAATAAATGTGGATAGATACCACTGTTGTATTTACCATTGTTGTATCCCAAACTGGACAATCAACCTAAGCATTCAAGCCCAAATAATACCTGCTAAAATATGATCAAACATATCACGTATTTTTTCTTTATCAACTTCTGATTGTGGACCTCAAATGATTAAATTCCTTTTCTAAATTGCTATCACAGACATTATTTTCCTATTTAGCTCACTTGTCAAGATTTGACCTGGACCACAGCAACACATTTCAACATGACTCTAATGTAAGGGGAGTGTAAAATTTCAGAGATGCTAGTCTCTCCATGGTTAAGTCTAAAGATAGGTTTCCATTGCAAGTTTAAATTTGGCTCCCTGATGACTTTGCCAAACTCAGTCAGCTGAACTGAAAAGTTGTTTTTTGATTGAGAAAACTGAAACAATGGTTGTGAATTTAAGAAGATTAGAATGTAGAGTATTACTTTTCTAGTTGGACCTCTCTAACTTTTGTTGCTTAAGCCCATGACAATGTCCTATAATCTAAAGAAACATTGCTTATTCTTGTTCTCTTCTCACAGGCATTTTGATCTTCAACATTCTTCTCACATTTTTTAATCAGTTTTTATGACTGACAAGGGACAATTTCATAACATTGAAACTTTAAAGAACTTCCATCTATTTAGAGTCTCTTCTGGATTTCAAAGGTACATAGAAACAAATGGCATAATTTCTAAAGCCCCACTCTGTCATAATCATTCTGAACATATCCTTACACAACTTTTACCTTTTTGTCTCAACTCTAAAATATTTTCAACTATCCTAAAGCCCAGCTTTTTGAATTACAATTTTGGTAAACATCCCTACTACATTACTCATATAAATTCCCTCCAAAATCTTAGCAAAATTTGTGTCCATTATCTACCGACATCACTGAATGATTTTTTTAATGAAATTAGGATTCAACGATTCAGATTCAAAATTACAACTGGTCTTCATTTCCATAAATGACCAAATCTACATTTCCATAAATGACCAAATCTACATCTCATGCCTGTACACTTGAAAAGAGTAGTCTGAATTCAGGTATTAAGGGAATATTCATTTCAAATATTAAAATACACCATAGAACAGAATATCAATACATAAGCCAGAACTGATCTGAAGAAGTACCTGATGTTATACAACCATACCCATCAGCTATGCTGGTGAAAAGGACAATGTAATAAGACAATAATTTCATAATGAATAAGACTATAAATCAGTAAGAAATAGCATAAATTCCATCTATTTAGCTAGGGAAACACTCTGATTGCTATCTGTAGTAGGAGACTAAGACATACAAAGGAAAGAAACAAAAGATTCACATCGTAGTTGCAAAAAGTACTAAACCGTGAAGGATAACCAAAAAGAAAAGGAAAAATCAGCACACAAATATGGCAACATTTGAACTAGGCTCGTTGGACAAAAATAAAATAAACTGGAACACAAACTATACATGAAGATGCAACCGATTTATTCACGGTGCAAAGTGTCCCTCACAAGACACAAAATAAAGCAGGAAAAGCATTTCCTCTACATGTTTACATTGGGTATTTTACAAAACAGTTAATTAAATTATTTGAGAGGTGTGAGATCAGAATCCATTTCTAAACACACAAAATCCTAAATGACTGGGTACCTCTGCTGCTGAAACTTAATCTGTTCTCTATTTCCAATTGTTTGAGTGGCCATTCATTACCTCATTATAGATTCAGGCTTCAGGTAATTAACTGTACTACGAATACATACTATACTTACCTGTAACAGCAATGAAAAGGAACTACCAACTTATTACACTTTTTTTATTAAGGGTTGCCTACTATAGATCCACCTTTTAATTACACACTTGTTGGTCTGTGCAGTCTGGCGTCATTCAGGAATCTGTCTTACATTTACAGAACTTTGCTCCTGTCTCTTTACTATGTACACATATCTTGGGCATCAATGGAAAAGCTTTTATGAGATTTCCTAGGAGCAGTAATTGTCTCGCTGCCAGATTTTCCCTCAAAGCACCAGTGTTCTTCAATCTCTCATGATTTTGTTCAGAGATGTATGACGTTTTGGCTGCTTTTTGCCCTGTGTTTTGGTGTTCTGGGTTTAATCGTGAGCATGTAATAACAGAAAGATGACTGCTACTTTGCAACCAGATGTGTAAGAACAAACCTAAATTAATTTCTTATTTTCTTGATCAAATTACTTTAAATCCAGTAAGAAAGGAGCACAAAACCTACAAAACACCACGAAACTTGTCAGACATGGTTTAGATATAAGATATAAATATGTAAGAAAATATTTTCCTGTTCACATATTAAGTTGAAATCCCTCCAGGCTGGTGGAAAGGAACTAAATGCATTCCTTCTTCTGTTATAAATCACGGTGATATTTGGTCCATAAGTAGCAATGACAGCTGCAGGAAGGAAGAATGATAACTTTAGACAGGAAGAATGATGTTGTAGTTGAAAGCTCGGGGGGGCTCAGGATTTGGAAGTCTGAGATGATCACTGGTCGTGTTACCTGATAAGATTTGGGGTGAATCAGAGAATATTGAGCAGTTAGGGACCAGACAAAGTAATGCCCTCACCACTAGGCTTTCCCTGTAAGTGTTCTGACATCCTCAGGGAGAAGCTGTTGTTACTATCAATGTATATCATATACTGTAAATTCCAAGGATGGTATTCTGGGTACTTTTCCTACCCATAACAATTTCTTTTGCTTGAAACCTTGGCCCCCGAGGCCTTGTTTCCAGTGCTGCTGTTCTGTAAAAAGTGAGCACTCCGTATGTGACCCCAGCACAGAGCACGGAGTACTGAGAGCAAAACCGCTAACTTTCAGCATTTGGCATCCTGTATCAGGCAGTGACTTCAGGCAGAATTACAGTAACTGAGCTGAAAATCTTGAACTTATCTTGCTGGCACAGAGCAGCAAAACTGAAAAGCCAAACTGTTGAACGCTTAGATTGAAGTGGTTATCTGATTCCTTCTATAAACGCTGGAGCGAGAAACATCGCCAGTGGGTCTTCTGTGGCTGAAACAGGTGGGATGAACGATGTGCATACATTTTCTCCTGACTGAAGGGAAAACAGGCGATTATCTTAAACTAGGGGGTCCCACCATAATGGCTAAATTTCAGCAAAATAAATACCATCAAAGGACTGAAGAAATTCCAGACGTAACTCAAGTTATGAAGTAAAAAGCATGCCTGTAATATGGTATTATACACTAGCCTGATCCTGCCCACTTCTCAGAGACAGTGTAGAAAACTGTTCCTGTTACCTTATGGATACATACTTCCTTTCTCACAGTGTGTATACAGTACAGAGTACTGTACACAGTACGGTACAGAGAAAAAAAAAAATTAGTTGTGTTTTCAAAAGTATATGGCCTCTGTGTAGGCTAAATAAAATCCTATTCTACTTTTAAAATAGTTGCATAATCAACTTCTCTATTGCGTTTTTCTTTACTGTTTTTGCTATTTAAATTGTATACAAACCCATCCACCAGCAAAGGATTTAAATGTAATTACTGTAATCACCTTGATTTAATTTTGATTTCCATTGAATAAATGATTACAATATGTGGAGAAATAAAGATATATAATTAATAAACATATATGGCCAAATGTTTACCGAGGTTTCTTTTTGTAGGATTCCTTCTAATATTTAAAACAGTAGGAAATTTTTTTTACTTAATCATTTAAATTTTTCTACTTTGCATTTATTTAATTTATCATTTCTTTAAAGAGTTTTAGAACGATCCTCTTGTTGTTAACAGAGGCTCTAAACACACATATACAATGTTATATAGACAGTCCCCTAAACCCAGTAAGAACCTGGATCACTTAAAAAAATGTAAGGCATTAAAGGAAGACAATTATTTTAATTTTTGAAAAGCTGCTTTTATAAACTTGCCCTACCTTAAACCACTGAACTTGTTTCTTTGATCTTCCAACATTGAAACAAATCTGTCCTAGGCAATTAAACTCACTGATAACCATGTTTCACTTTGCTAGAAGGCTTTTTGTCTAATCTCCTCTTATCAAGAAGGTGTTTCTTTTTACATGGATAGTATGTTAACCCAAACTTCTTGTGACTATATTGTGTCAGTTTTCCATCCAGCTCTTATTTATGTAAGTCTTTCAGAGAACAGTGAAATTGCCTACTTGGATGTCCTCCTACATTATTCTATCATAACAGTGTTAAACATCAGATTTCAGTCTATTGAGAACATAGTTCAGACTCCTGGTCCACCTTCTGACTTTGCTTTTATTTTGACAGGGATAGCTTGTGTTAAGCTTTAATCAATATCTACCATTTTATATGGTAAATATTAAGTGTAGCATGGGGAATAAAGGATACTTAGAGACTGAAGTGATTTCCTTCTGCTTCAATGGTAATGTAAATCCTGATTCATAAACATAAATATAGACATTTCCAATTTATTTATCTATTTCTAATTTGTGTTAACCTCAACATAGCCTTTCAGAGGCCATTGGTTAGAGAGTTCAGGATATTTAAATAGGGTGATTGAAATTGTTTCAATTGTACAATAAATTTGTCATTATTAATATTTTATTTTAGTTATAGGGCCAGAAATGCACATACATTTTCTTGACATTTTATATGTAGCTTTTGAAAGGAATTATAATGGTAATCAGCATTTTGTATTATCAGGATCTTGTATAAACAATATACTATATTTCTTTCACTTTTGTGAAAAACACAGCATGGGATGTACACTTGCAAAACATTTTAATGAAAAACAAATTGATCCTTTTATGAATCTGAGTAAAAACGAGGTATCATAAAAGGAGATTTTTTCATGAAGGGAAGGGCATTTTAACCAAACCAAGACAATTATGTGAGATTTTATGTGCTCCTGCAGGTAGGTTTAGGAAGGATGCATCTCATTCAGTGGGGGTCACCTGGATGCCTGCTGTAAATTGTAAGAAAAGGACTTACATAAAAACCTTTGATATGTCAAAATATTAATTTTAATTGTATTTCTTCATGAGTAAAAAGGAATCTTTTAATAATCCTGTTCGAAAAGATACTTTCAATATTTTATTAGAATCCCACTGGATAGTTTCAGCTTTTAATGCAATTTTAATGACTCTCTCAGTTGAGGTGTGACAGATTTAGCTGCAGTACTTTAAGACATTTGTGACTCCATCCTCTCAGTCCGAGTTTATCAGCAGAGTATCAGCAGCAGCATGAGTAAGCGCCCGGGAGCTGCTGGTCACAAGTTTCCACTTCAACATAGTTTCATAGAGGATGCAAAACTAGGAACTGTGGTAGCTGAGGCGCAGAAATGCATTCTCTGTTACAGGGGCAGGGGATGTTATACAAGTACAGAGAAAAATCTACCGGGGATTTGAAATTTCTTAGCAGATTCCCCCAGTCTACAAAGTAGTGCAATTTACAAACCAAATGCAAAACAAATTGTCATGGTGGTGTCTGAAAGTCTTTCCATCCCCCACTTTCCGTCTTATACTCCTTCTTGTCCCACTGCATTGTAATCACTTGCAGCCTCATGATTGCCAAATTACAGCAATTCCAGCACAGCATAGTATTCACTTGCCTGCCTGTGTTTTCACACATATTCACATCACTGAATAAATCACTGATAAGTTTGCATGATAGACCACTTGATAAATCACAAACAAGAACTCTGTATAGCCATTATAATGTGATGGTTTAGAAGTAGTCAAACTAGTATGAAGAGATGTGAATGGAAATCTGGTTTTACACTATAGTGACAAGTTTTTTGAATAAGCAATTAAATTTTGCCTGAAAGTAGATACATTATTAAGATAAGATATTTAATTTGTTCTGGCAAGAAGATTAGCCATTTCTAGGCTTTAAACATATTCCAATTGAACAGTCCTATTTTCAAACATGCCTAAAACATACATCCTGAAGAACTGGGGGAAACCTCTACATTCATACCTACGAATATTGCACATGTCCCTGTGTATTTGTTTATGTTCTATTATGTGCTCTGGAATGAGATAAGAAACAAGGCAGGAAAGGCAAAATCACGACATGGCACCTCTTGGCACAATAAATCATATTTTGCATGAAAGAAACCACTTCTAAGTTACATCATGCTGTTACTGTTTGCAGGATCCCAGAGGAAGTTTTGCCTGCGCCAAGGTACAGGGTCTTCGAGTAAATAGCACAGAAGTTGGTGTAACCACCGGCCCCGCGGGACAGCGGCTGGATCACAAGCTCTTGCGGTGAGAAGCAGAGGTGCGAACTGAGTGTTAGCTGCCCTGGAGAGGCACACGTGGAGCACTACAAAGGATCTCAGGATTAGCAGCTTGATTGCGCTGCAACAAGACCTATCTGAATTTCAATATGTAAAGCAGTGCACTGGCTTAGGTGCTTTTGGCAGATATCGTCCTGACACCTGCCATGTAAACTCTCACAAGACTTCCTTTTCCCAATAAAAACTTATATACTAATCAACATGACTGAGCGAACTCTATTTAGTCATTCACTAACGACAACTTTCTTAGCCTGTCATAAAGATCAACAATGCTTTAATTATTTCCAGCAATCAATGGGATTGAGTCGCAAATTCTGATCAGCTTCATTTTCTATATTGATCAAAGGAAGAGCCCAAGTAGGGAGCTTGCTTCGTCTCTGAATAACTGATGAAAGATGTACTAGTGGGATGGTCCAGTAATAAGACCATGAAAGAGTTCCCAAAAAGCCACAGGGAGAAGTGATGTGTGCGGCTCAGCCACCTTCTCAACATTCTTTACTAGACAACAGCAGATGAAAGTCTAAGATTCACTAACTTGTCTAATAATGTAAACTCCTTCTCATCTACCGAAGTGTCTGACTTTGGTAGATGGGATAAAGAAGGGATTAAGGCAAGAAACAGATTTGTTTGGGTTTTTTTTTCCCAACAGAGAAGCAAATACAGAATTTTGGAGTTATCCATGTATAAAATGAAATTAATAAATACACATGGAAAAGTGAGGTGTTGGCTTGTGGTGGGGGGGATATTCCTTCCCAGAGTGGTAGCTAAAATCTCAGTACCTTTCAGTATCATGATCAAATAAACTGCACTGGATTTATGACTGGCTATATCCATAGCATTTGAGAGAGTGAATGCAAGGTGCTCTTCAGGCTATCATAAATGCACATTCTGGCTTCATAAACCAAACTTCTCATAAATCCATATAGAGACTTTTAAAACAACAGAAAAAAATGAATCTCCCTGAAGATGGCTTTAGTGCTGAAATGCTTTAGTTTTTCCATTCAGCAATGCAGTTTCTGAGCTTTGCAACCAGTTATATTTAAAAGTGTAAATACGGACTTAGAGCTTTATTTTCACAACAGGTAGGAGTTAAAATACTTACGGACTGTGCAGCATTGTAATCAACATTAGCCACACTTTGAGAGAACAAAAGAAAAGCAAAAAAGCCTTTTCAGATTGCAAAAATAACTTTGAAGGTGGGGAATGAAACCTTCAGCACTAACAATGCACTTTGGCCTCACTTTGGGGGAAGAAAAAAACATAAAAGTTTTTGTTTTTTTTTTAACTTAGCACATTGCCTTCTCTCCCATTCAACTACTTAAAACAGAAACAGGAAAATTTGCAAGTAGGGCTTTTGTATCACTCTGAAAATTCATTTGTAAACTAAGTGTTCGTGTCTGACGGACAACCTCAGCTAGGTTTATTTTATATTTGCCTGGATTCCAGTGTATTTCATTGCTATTTAAGTGGTGAACTTTCCAGAAACTTTACACAATTGAGCCCTTTAAAATGTGTCCTGACGTGTCAAGAAAAATACTACTTTATTCAAAGAAAAAACCTGTAGGAGTTATGAGTAATACGTATTTTCAACATTTCTACATCATAAATTCTTCTCTTCCTTCCTTTTTGAGATTGTTGACCTTTTATTAATATTGCTCTTTAGCTTTCATTGCTGTGGAGAAATACTGATTAAGGTGAAATCATCTTCATGAGGGAGTGTTTATAACCCTTGGAGATTAGACAGTCGTAGGCCTAATGAAAACAAATCTTGTATGTTTGTGCTACATGGAGTTTAAATAAGTAGGAATTGAAATAGAATCTCTACACTCTTACTCCTTAATGGCCAAGAAGCGTTGCCTTATCATTACCAGAAATCCAGCATCTGATAGCAAGCTCTGCAAGAGAACGTACATTCAGATTTACAGCAACACTTTTTAAGCTGATCAGAGGAGCCTTGTAAAAGATAGTTGACTTAAAAAGTCAGAGGGTCTTTACCTTGTGGCAAAATGGGGAGGTAGTACACCGAGCTCCCACCCTCAGTTACAGTTCTTTCATGGTTTAGATAAGTCTTTACCTTCTATGCTTTAAGTTCTGTCAAAGCAAGCTAAACCATCTTGCTTTTGCAGCTTCTGGTATGTTTTGATTATTTTATTCTTATAATCTTGACGTAGGCGCTGCTCTCTGTGACCCTGCTGACATGGTGGCTAGCACTTTCAGACTCTGCTTTCATGTCACTCAAGTGCAAATAATGAACGACAACATGCAAAGATGACTGGAGACGCTCTGAATCTGCCACAGATTCATAATGTTAACTGGAAAACATGAAGACGCTAACCACACGTGATCTTTTCCTGCTGGTGGTTTGTGGTCGTAACTATTGGCAGGTCCTGGCTATCAGTGTTTTATTGACCTGCCTACAAAGGTCACTTCTGTTCGTGACAAGGGTACTGTGGTCCAGGGGTAGCCCACAGCTGTGGCACTCGGCTGGCTGCAGTGGGGGACCGCTCACAGGACCTCCTGCCGTCCCTTTAAACCGTCACTGAGCCCGACTCCTTCTGAACACTGACTGCCTGGATCAGCAGTCATTTTTATACTTTAAATGTAATAATACACTAACATGTTAGGCTGGTAATAAGGCAATAGGGTTTATTAGTCTCCTTTGCTTCATTATGAATTCTGAACCAAATTAAGTGTTACTGTGTAAATAACTGTCTAGAGCATGCACCGTCTATTTCTATGGGGTAATGGCAACACTTTGCAAACAGGAGTCATTTAAAGCAATTGTGGAGTTGCTGTTATGAAAAAGAATATCTGTCAAGATTTTTCACAGAAAATTACCAGGTACATTTCAGTACATTTTCTTCAGAAACCCTTATCTAACTAAACAAAAATGTACTACTTTTAATTCGTTACAAAAATTGTATGAAATACAATACAGTGAAAGAACTGTCTTCTACAGAGACTAGCACAGTGAAAAAATAATAACAAATATCAATTACATGGTTGCATTATAGTGTGCATTTGACACCTGCTGACTAATTTCTCTTGCTTTTTTTTTCTAACCAAGCTCAGTAAAATAGTAGCAAATTTATTATTCTTTCATTATTACTCTCACAAAGACACTAGTAATGTACCGAAACCAGGATACAAAAGCCCTAGAGTTTGTTGGTAGTCCAGGGATGATTTCCAGCTGGTCAGAGTCGAGGATGGATTTGGCAGAAACATTATGATCTTCATTGTTTTCAACAATATATGAGTTATTGAAATATATATACATAGCATGTGTGTGTGTGTGTGTATGATATATATGATAATATATACACAGATATTTTATTTATATAATTATATACATCCTGTGTATAAAATTATATATGGATATATATGTTTATACATACAAACATATTTTTAGTATCCAGGACATTAATCATAAATAAAATAATGTGCCTTTAGGGCTTTATGTAGTTGCTCTTAGTACGTAAGCACTTAATTGAAAACTACCCATGCTTAAGGCATATAATTTGGTTTGAAAAAGCCTGCTCAGGTTAAAATGAAGTATTTAGCTATTTGCACTGCAAATCCATTTTCCTCTTCTGATTACATTAATATATTTCCCTCCAAGTAAAAACAGTCTTCCCCAAATGAAATTTTGTATTCTTTGTCTGCATATTGTCACCTAGAGACTCTGAGATTGTTTAGATTTATTTTGACTGGACACATCTGTTGTGAAAACACCACTATTCTGCACGTGTAGTCAGTTTTATTAGATTTTCCTATACAGTGTATCTGTATTAAAATCACCATCTGTGTTACTGATTGTACAAACATGAAAATACAACAGATAGATAGGATATGAGTAAAAATCCAGAAAGGAAATGAACCTTACCCCAGAACTACAATTAAAGAATATCAAAGCCCTGATCTGCATGCACAAACTGAAGAAAACTCAACCAACTCCCAGTCTGTTAAAATCAAAGCACAACAGAGTGAATTAAAGTCTACATTTCAAACCTTAAACCAAATGTACTCAATTAATTTTAGTCAAGATCTTAATACTTTTCAATGACATTCTTACTGGGAGTAATTTTTTTCCACAGATTTCTCCAGTGAACATCAAGGATATGGTCCTCACTAATACAATTTTTATACATTTTTTAATGATAAAGAACATTCTTCATAGGGTGAATTTCTAAAATAATGTTTTCATTCTAGGATTACTGCAGAAAGGAATCTAACATGATAGCCATTTTCTAATGCAAAAGAATTATACACACGGTTTCTTTTTTCCTTCTTTTTTGTAACCATGGATTCTACATGATTAAAGGTGTCCAAACTACACTCTCCAGATGCAATGTCAAGCAAGCTGGATCATTTCTTATGGACTGAACCAGGTAAAACAAACCCTCTACAGTTCCCCTTGGAATAATTCCACCTATACATTGATAGTCCCTATTAATATTAGTGAAGATTATTTAATATTTCCTAATGCTGTCATCTTCCAATCAAGTTCCCAAAGAAGTATGAGTATCTAATTTTGCCTCATCAAACCCAAAATATTTTTTACATTTTTGGATCTCAAGTAAAATTATTTCTGTATTTATTTCTATTACAGACATATGATGGGAACTTGTTTGCACTAAATTAAAAAAACCCTAATTTTAAAAATCTCCTGATATGATTACTTAGGTAAGCATTTACCAAGGTACATCTGTCCTTTGCACATCCCCAGCACAGTCTCTATTTCTATTTTTCTCACAAATGTTTTATTGCTAAGCTGTTTTATCAGCGTTAGTAGACCAGTAGCAAACTGGCAATAATTTTCTTCATAGTCTATCAGTAATAAACGTGGAATTGATTTGTCATGCTTGTGGACCTTGCTCTACCTATTGACAATGGAGGGACTATACAGATCTCTGAGTAGCAAATTACTCTTGATTCATGTTATTGCTGACACTGCTCACAGACATTAGTTTTTACTGTCTTGCTAGTTAACTATGCTATGAATCTGGAGAATACTCTTAGAGCTGCATGGGCACTGTTGGGTTTTCGTCTAGTATGAAAACACAAATGATACATTTTCTAGTTCATATGTTAATGGGAATATTGATTAATAAATATGAGCCTATTGAAGCTTAAATTTGATTTTATTTATTGACTCATGTTATTAATTTAAATCTTTTATTCAAATGCAGCATGTAAGGCCTATTCATACATTAAAAAATCGATTATGCAGAGTAATAGGCATAAAACATAATACTGTGATCTTGTTATACTATTTAAAATCTGGTTTGAGAGTTAGTGGATGTGGATGTTCTTAATAAAACATGTAATATTTAACAAATATACACAAAATTGCATAATGGTTCCAAACAAGCACATTAAACAAATGTTAAAACAATATATTGTTCCAGCAGGTTAAAAGCAAAGGATAATGGGTATGGGTTTTGCATTTTTGTCAAGATGGATGCTCAAGAAGATTGTTAATGATACAGAATCAACAAGACTGATTCTTGCAGTGAAATTATCTTGAGCTGCATGAACATCTAATTTGACAAATGTCAAATGACCCTGAAGCTGATACAGACAGAAAGATAATAAGCTGTGTTCTTAAACCTGAATTTATACTTCCAGTGCAGGATAATATGGCATACATTTTAAAGTTTATGAATCCCAAAATACACGATCAAAGAGAAGCGATGTATTCTTTCTGATGTCTCATGAAAGGCACTCTGTGTATACTGTGAGCAAATTGAACATTAGACATTAAAATTTTCACTGATATCCTTTGTACAAGTAATAGTGAGCTCTACAGTGTAAATCAGCTAAGCATACCTTTAAATATATGCTATATTCTTTACTTTAGCAAGTTGGCATCTTTAAAGTAAGGCATTTGCTAACATAACCTTATGAAACCACGGCCGGTGAGAGTTGTATTCCATTGACTTGTTAAGCTCCCTAAAAGGGCTGCCAAATATATGACGTTAAATCCAATCTGAATTCATCCCAGTGTCTAATCTCATGCTGACTACGAACAATCCCTAAAATACCCATATACAAATGACCTTCCAGTTTCATTAATCTCCTGGAGTTTTCAGGTGTGTAGGCAAACAATTGTGAAATATGCTCAGCCACACATCTGGCTCCTGCCATCCCTGTGTTCTTCTTTCACCTTGTATTTCCTTGGCTGTCATCCCATCTCCTCTTTCTCCCCTTTTTCTACTTTAGGCGAGGAATATGTGGTAAATAAGAAATCCATGAAACCTGTGCTAGAAACTCAGAGCTTTCCTATTCTGTAATTCTCTGGAATAAAGTAGAGACGATACCAGGAGATCCATTTATCACTCTCTGAGACATGTTCTTCAGCTTCACGGCTCTGTGTCACATATTGATATATTTGTTTGCTGTTGTGCAGAAATGTCAGGCATGCTCCGTGATCCCTATTTACTGATGAATACAAACCATTGTACAGACCCCCAAAATAACTCCAATTACTCAACCTCATGAGATCCAGAAAACAGAAATTTTCCATACGTGCTGATTAATTGCAGAGCATTTGTGTTACACAGTGAGCCCTGAACATCATGTCCTACAGTTACTGAGTCTCAGGACCTCATGGACAGCACTGTCATTCCCCCCCTGCCTGCAGCCCCAGCCTCTCTTCCATTAAAAAAAACAGGCATGGAGCTGGGGTGAGGGTATGTACTCAGTATTTAACTCCCAAGCATGGAGTTATGATGTGGTGAGCATGCTAGGATTCATGCAGTGTACTAGGATTTATGCGGTGTACCAGGACAACAATTTTGTGGCAGACTGCATACCGGAGTAGATGCCACTACAGCCATCAGCTGTCAATAATCAAGGTATACAATTTGGCCAAGTTCATCTATCAATACTTAGGAAGTTGATCATCACACCCATGAATTCTATTGGATTGCATCCTACTTTTTGTGCTGTAGGAACAGTCAACCAGTCACCCCAGTTAAAATAACCTCAATGCTTTTAGGAGAAAGAATATTCAAAAAGGACCAGATTAGCCCGAGTCCTGTGAGTGATATTCGCAGAGCTCCCCTGATAGTAAAAGGGGTAAGTAATGACCATCACAGGTATTGCACAGATCAGCGTGCTACCTTGGCTTTACAGTAACACACTCTGTTCCACAGCTGTATAAGCAACGGACACTACAAGGCAAATTTATACTATAAATGCCATGGAGCAGGAACCATGTTTTGATATTTTTTTTTACAACAAAATGGAGTCCTGGTCCTTTACTGAAGCTCTGTTGGGAGTGTAGTAATGCCATAACAATCACAGTAAAAATGTGCAATAAAAGCACTCCAATATGAATGTGAAGATGGACTGTATTACTACTAAATGTACCAATAAATATTTATATTTCTGCAGCACTCTAAGCTGTAATTAAGATTAGGCCACATTTTTTAATGCAAATAGAAATACAGTTTCACCCCAAAGGCAAAAGTCTGAGGCCACAGGTATTATAAAAATGAGAATATAACATTTAAACAAAAGAATAGTATGAATATTTGTCATAGATTTCCTAGTTACTTTTGGTTAATTATTTGGACCAAAGAGTTGGAAAAAAGAAAAGATGTGAAAGACTAAAAATTTGTCATCACTTGCTTAACAATAATCAGTAGTGAAGGTGACAGGTATGATGTTTAAGGAGTGAATATTAGTGAGAGAATATACTGGATTAGGTTTATGCTCATTTTGATGAAGATGCTAATTTTATGGAGTGTTTGTGCTGCAAGGTTTAAAGGAAACTGGGAATTTTTAATCTCCAGTCATCATTTATTCAGAGATAAAACCAAAGCATTAAACCACCCATGTTTCTAATCATGGGGGACCAAGGTTTCATTAAGTCAAATGTTTCTGTCAGACAAAAAAATGAAGTAGATTTGAAGAGATTTGCAAAATATATTTAAAATATCTAGCTGTCTGCTCTTTTAATGTATATTTAAACAACTGCTTCATAGCTGCACAGCAGGTTTGGGGGAAAAATTAAGAAAGAGGAATTAGCAAATCACATGTTTTACATGGCTTTTTTACCTTTTGCCATGTTCTTTTAAGCAGTATCTTACAAAACTTAGATTTTTCTTTTCTTCAGAAACTGCAATTAACAGCTTATAGCAGTTTGAGAGTAATGTATGTATGCTTATTGATACATAAGGATGTGCCATAGAAGAAAATTGAGAGGTGCAATAGATCTCAGGCTGTTTTGTGAATAATCTGACTAAAACTAAACTCTACTCTTCAACGATAAATCTGTGATACTGGGATTCACTCTAGTCACAAATCTTTACATAACAAATCCCTTTAAAAATTTCACAAGTAAAGAAAACGAAGGAGAAGCATTAGCCATGACACAAGGTTCTAAGAAAAACATCAAAATTGCAGTGGAGATTCTTAGAAGCCTGAATCTATCATTTCAGTGGAAGAATCTGACTCTTTCTTAACAGCAGTAACATCCTGAAGCACCCTAATCTATTCATATTTGGGGTCTTACAATATTTGGAAAGTAAAAATAGAAAGTAACAGTTGTCTTGATGACATGATATTGAAAGGAGAGTAATATATACAAGTTACCAAGCACTTGACATCAAAGATTTTATTAGAACCATTAATCACACTGGATTAATGAAGGAATAAAAAGCCTCTCCCTTCAGCTACATTTTTCTAAAGAAGCTCTCCATGAATACAAGCACAGACCACACATCCTTTCTGTTGATCACAGTCTTTCTTACAAACTGGTTTCTTCTAAAGAATATGTAGGAGGCATTCAAATTAGATGAAAAGTCAATGCAAAATTTGAACATGCCATCATTATTTTAGGATTTGTTACAGGTGGCCACATGCTGAATGGAGGGGTAAGAGAACAGAGCATCTCAGGATGTCTTTTAAAAATACCCTAAGACATTTGGGCATCTACACACTTCTGCTCTGCAAAATCATTTCAGTGAAGACCAAAGTTGCTGAACTTATTTAACATATATTACTAGGTTGCCAACAGTACACTGTGGCCAACACATAAATAGGCATAAATCACTAAGGAAATTTATAGACGGGGAAATTAAATCTATGAGCATTTTTTATCAATATTTTTGTATAACAATACTAAAATACGTGCAAAATCATTATTTGCTGTCACTGTAGAAAATATATGTTCTTTTTGCACTCAAAATTGAAGAATTCTTCTCTGTGGTATAAATTTATGGAAATTATACTGAGAAACCACTTTTGCAAGTGGAATAGTGAGGTTTGTCTCAAATACGTCAATAGAAATTAATGTTCTAAATTGACTATCTGAAAAATGCCTTGAATTTTAGACCTATTCTGCCCTGAATTTAGTAAAAAATGCTTTTGATGGCAATGCAAAGATCAGCACTGCTGACTTCAATATCCACAAAGACTTTTAGTGTTTTTTCCCTCTGAGAACTTAGATTAGAATTACTTGAGTACATAAAATGAAATCGCTATAGCAACTTGACTATTTCTTGTGCTTATTTCTTTTTGAATTTGTTAAAAAAATAAGGCAATGAAGGATGTAGTGCTGCTGTAGTAATTTTCAACCTTTTCAGCTGCCATGCCACTCATCCTAATTCAAATGTGTAGAGACAGGAATTAATGCTCTGGAATATGGAGTATGAGAAACATCCACAAAACCCCCCTTCATTTTGCTTCATTACTGCATTTAAAACTTAAGGACAACAATAACTTTTTGCAGAGTTAACATGTAACTAGATGTCTAAGGGTAAAGGAAGAATGAAAAGCAATTACATATAGCATATAAAGATTAAATTTCAAATTAAGATATTTTTAATTATGTGCAACTTTGCAGAAACGATACAATTTGGCACAATTACATAGACATTTAAAATTAAAGTTCAGACCACAAAGAAGGTCTCTCCGGAGTTAGACCTGTGTAAATTTATAGCTTAAAAAACCATAAAATTAATATGTAGGAGAGAGTTTAGAAAGCAATAACTTTCAGTTATACCATTATGAGAAAATACGGTAAAACAAGGTACTATAGATAAAGGCTGTTTCAGATTTTTCACCAAAAAATATACTTAAAGTCACCAGAAATAGGTATAAGCCATCTACCTGGCCTTCTTCAAAAAAAAAGTCACTGAATTTCACCCAGTTTCATCCAGAGATTTGACATCCATCATTTCTGAATTTCAGACTAATGAAATCCTGTGTATACTACACGTTCAAGAAATGCATATATTATTTTTCTCAGCAAACTATTCCTTTAACAACATTTCTCCTCCAAAATCACTTTGCTTTGTATTTAAATAAAAAGGCTAAGGCCACCAGGAAACTCCTGCAACAAAAAGTGCCTTAAGCTAATAGGACCTGAAACAGCTGGTGACAAAAATATGTTTTCACATCCAACCATGGGTAAAAAGCACATGACATAGTCAGCTGAGGTTTTACTTTAAAATACATATATATTAAATATTACAGAATATTTCATTAGCAGTAATGATACTACAATCATGTCTGCAGCATCCCTCATGGTCAGACTAAAAACTGTCCTCAACTGTTAAAAGTATCTGCATTTTTTACAGTTTTCTTGACTTGCCCTGCATAGCAAAAGTTAGGCAATTAACGTGGTATTTGAAAGTTCTCTGGTCAACAAGTGTTTACGTTTTCTGGTATTTCTGGTATAGAATATAAAGAATCATAAATTGCAAATCATCCTTTCTCTTCAGTGATGTATGAATGCTTTCATGGATGCTATAAAAAATAGCATTAGGGTACCCTAATGAATAAACTAACCCACCGGCAGGAAGAAACCCACTGCCCAAATACGTGAATGCATGCAGTTACACGAAGCAGAGGTCTATGGTCCAAAAATCCCACAAGCTCTCTGATAGCTCCAAGAGTTAAATTTAGCCTCAAAGTTGAGTAAAATTCTGTAGAAGCAAGTGGAAATTGTAACAATGAGGTTTTAAAAGGAAGCTTGAGTGTTTTAAATATAATCTATGTGTCAATTGACAGAAGCAATATAATGTTTGGCATTTGCAAACAGCATTGGCATTTTCAACAAATGCTGAAGAAAAGCGTATGGTAGTACAGTGACATATAAACTCAAACCTGTAATTTCTCTAATTTCATATTCTACACAGTCCCAGTGTTTTCTGGGTTCCTAAAGTATATCTTTGAGATAATAAATGTAATTAAAGCTGTATTTGCCATGCCACATTTTCCACTAATGAAGAAAGATAGAAAAGCCAGCATATTAACCAGAAACAAAAAAGGGTTTTGGAATGCCACTTATCATACAATTCTTATTAATACAGGAAGATTTTACAAGGGCTGAATAAATGTTTAAAATGGGCAGGAGAATATTCATGTGCAAAGTAAGCGCAGCCATTAAAAAATTACTTTTTCACAGTATGGTATTAACTATGTATAAAGCTTAATTTTACATACAAGCCTTGGGAAAAAGCTCTGAAGGTTATTTTTTGGGAAACTATTTGTTGAGAGTTCTGGGAAACAGTGAAATCTGTTAATGGAAATTGCAACTGTTGTCATCTAATACCGCACATTGCAGCAGGAATGGATTTAAAAGCATCGCTCTGCGCCGTGGTCTATAATCTATGTATCCTTGCCCTGTGGAAGCCACTAGAGCTTGAGTTCCTGGTGACATATGGCACTAATGAAGTATCAGTGTGTCATTTGCAAGTGCTGTAGTTTAGCATACTTTTAACAAGGACTCATGCTCGTAACACTAACAAGAGGATCTCAAAAGCTGTGGAAAAAAGTGGTTATCTTGTCAGTAGTTTCAATATTAAAGTTAATTTCCATGAAGATCATAAATGACAAAACTGGGAAGGAAAATTCACATCCCACCTCCCTTGCAAATGAGATTCATTCTTCTCACATTAGTGTGTAAAAAGGAAGCTGTTTAGCAGAACTTTGTTGGAATTTGAAAATGTTCATATACTCACTGAAAAAATCACATATACCTTCAAAATGTTCATAGACAGACACTATTGTACCACTGAGCTTTGGTATTGGATGCACCACTTGCAGCTTGCCTAATTGCTAACTGCAAATTATAACCTTCAGAGACAAAACTATTTGGAGAGGCCATGCGTTACGTGGAACCAGATGAAAACCAGCATCATTTTAAAAGCACCTGAGGTGTAAGCAAATGTAGCTATGTTTTACAGCAATTTTAACTAAAAACGGGAGGTAATTCTTTTTGAAAATTGTTAACAATATCTACTATTCATGTCAGCTACAGCAGACACACTGAATAGGACATCTCTACCAGTTGTGAACAAATAATGGTTCCAGTGTAAGCATAAAGAAAAAGATGTGATAATTTTGGGTACATTGTGTAATAACTGCTGATAAAAAGCAAATATTATAAGGATGACTATGGAATTTAATTACTGTAGAGAGTTATCTTGCCCCAGTCTGCATGAAAACTCACCAACAGCAATTCAGATTGCTGCTATGTTTAAAGGTCCCTTCTACTGCCACTAATCAGCTGCAGCAAAATAAAATAGTCAAATAACTTTTTCCCCTTGTAAACCATGTATTTAAAGAATTTTCAATCCACTCTTTAAATATAATATAGGCCCATTTTGTAATCTCCCCATATCTAAAGCCCACTGCCTGACTCAGATTGCTTCTGCTGTTTGTAAGGAGTAAGCCACCTAAATTTAGCTGTCTATGTATTAGGTGTCTGCATATGAGCTTGTTGTGAGAGTCAGTTACCTTACACAGGCATTTGGTGTCATCGTAGTGACAAGGAGTATTCCTTCCCCACCTCGAGCTCCAGACAGACATGGCTCTCCTATCAATTTTGTGATGTATCTGGCAGCCCTGGCAGATTAACCACCAGGTTAGCTGCCAGACTGGATTTACTAGAGCTCCACAGACTACAGACAAATTTTAAATACCGGCTCACATGTAGACACTCAAATTCAAGAGTCCTAATTCTGAGCTGAATCCTGTGCTCTGTAAGATTCGGTATAATGTTTAGTGTTTGTAAACATGTTTTACTAAGGAGCTGATGTACCCTATAAGTATCCTGCAGCTTGACACAATTTAAACCCAAGACTTCATATTCAGTAGAATAGTTAATATAACTGATTTGGTTAATTCTATCCCTATAGCATTGTTGTTAAACCTGTAGTAAACGTTCCCTTGATAATCTGATGTATATTTTATATTGTAATTTATAGAGAGAGTTGGCTTTTTGAAAACCTTACAAATTGCTAGCATATTAAAAATGTTACATAAAATCAAAATAATTTCTGTGTAGCATTTACGTGAAAAGGAGATAAACTACATGTTCACTTTTTTATAAAAACTATTGCCTTCACAGAATCAAACCAGCAATGAACCATCTGGTGGATGTTCTTGTTTCTGAAAAGTTCAGTTGAACCAACGACAGTGACTTATGCCATATCAACAGTCACTGTTGGAACTGCAGACCAAAGCCCTTTTCTATTACCCTTGTGTGACTACATATAAACATTAGCTACATGAGCTAATTTCCCCCAATGGATCCAACTGTCCATCTCAATTGCCCCTGCAGTTTAAAGTCAATGTGTGTTACTATTCCCTATCAAATATGATATTCTTTGTAAGATGGTGTTGGCAACTAGAGTTGAAAACAGCTTTGCCAGAATTAGAGAGGTTTTCACTCCCTTTGGTATGTATGTCATATGCAACAAAGACTGTTAAATGAGAGCTTATTTACCATCTAATGATGGAAAGCTATAGTCTCTGTCACTCAATTTTCCTCTTTATATAAGGATATTTCCAATAAGTACTCATGAGTGTCTGCAGTTTCTTATTGTTGCTCTGTGTCAGAGCCACAGCCATAAGTTTTCAGAGAAAGGTGCCATCTTAACATACACATTTCTACTATTTTTTATCCCTGAATCCGTTACTTGTTATATACCTAATCATATACTCATTTAATCAGGGGACCAATTTACCGTCATCATTTTTTGTTTAGATATAGTCCTGAATATATAGGACACTCAGAATCAGTATGAGAAAATGGATATGAAAGAAATTATTAATTCTCTTGGGAGAACAGACACTGAGTGACGGGAATACAGAATTTACTGAAAAACATATTCAATTCCCTTGGAAACTCGTCTCATTTATTTTCATATATAGTACAATAAATTTTTAAAGCCCTTTATTGCCTGTGTATTCACTGTGGAATCTAGTATAAAACCAGGCTTATATATTGCAGTTCTCTAATTAATTTTGTCTCGTTTAAATAACTAATTGTATGAACATTATCTGACCTCTTGTTCAAATGCATTAACTGTTTGAAAATAATCCACTGATTCTCTTCCACATTGCTTCCCATCTAGCTCTTTTTTCATTATTATTTAATTGAATTTCCATTTTTCAGCTTTAACAGTTTCTCACAGGAAACTGGAATAACAGTATTTATATTGAGTTAATGGTTATGTTATGCTTGGTTGATTAAATGTCATTCTAAATGTTTTTAGTATCATGTAGACACAAAGTTTGTACAACATTTCTAAGGATTTGGGGCAAGAAAGGCTATGAAAGTCCTATTTCAATTTAATTTCATTGTGTATGTTTTTACTGCATATTGTCAATACAAGTTTCACTAATTTTGTTTAAAAACTCCAGATAACAAGGCAACGCTCTGAAGACCTGGTGCCATGCCCTGTGAAGTGAACTTGGATTTAATTGGATCATGATTGGGAAGGATTAGAGGAGTGCAATGCATCTCAGTTGACTTGACTGACCAAAGGGACTGCTTTCTATTTAATAAACACTAGTGCAAATAACAGATTATGCAACATAGTATAACTAAGTCATTTGAAGCCAAGTATTCTGGAGACTGTGAAAAGGAAGAATAAAAGAGGGATTTTATATTTGTACAGATAAAGTGCAGTTAATTCAGAGAAGAAAGGGTTGATTCAAAATAATCTGGTCCATAGTTTATAAAAAGTAAGTACTAATATCTTAATTGCAGATCCTGTTTTTAAGAAGTTACTCTAAGAAAAATAACTTTTTGAGCTTAATATTGGAAAAAAATTACTTTAGGAGTCTCTATTTTACATTATCACACATTATTCTGAACTACAGGTATTTAATTTTTCCAGAATTATTTGGTAGTACTTTAAGTTTGTCTGTGGCTGTTTTCAGTTTGTCTTAAACCTGAGTAAAATGACACTAGTAAATGGACATAACCCAAAATAGCTTTAAACCAACTCTATTGCTTGTCTGACTTATTTGTAAGTGTGAGAAGCACATGTCATGTGGAGATTCAGAACATGATAGGAATGGTAAAGTCACCAGCAGACTCTATTATTTATATTTTCTGGCTTCAGAATCATGTCTCTGGGGTGCAAAATTCCTTTCTGTATGTGTGTACAGCTGTGTGTGCAATACAGTTATGTGCTGCTGTTCACCCTTTCAAACAAAAGAGAACAGTCTGCAGAATACTGTACAGGAGAAAAAATCTCTTGTCCAAGTTCACAATAGTTACATGGCACCACAGTTCACCATGATACACTGCAATTAAAAGGGAAGAGACAAACCTAAATTTCAAGGTCATCCATAATCCTTCCTCCATCAATGTTAACGTTTATATAATGTGTATATGTATGTGTGCGTTTTACTTAATTTTATAGTAAAATGGAAATTCAGATTATTAAATTGTTTATAGTATCTGACACATTCGTTGGTTCACTCCTTTTTCATGTCCAACAAGAAATTTGGGAATCTGTCACTAGCTCTTGGTTTTTGGCTTGCTCACAAGGGAATAGAAGAAGGGAATAAATCAGTAACCAGAAGGTTGTATTAATCTTACAACCACCTTAAACAAGCCTCACTGAGCAGCTTACTCAGAATGTAATTGATCTTTTTTTTTTTTTTCTGACAGTTTGAAGAAAAGTGACAGGGAATACATGGGACAGAGTATTAGAGAAATTGAACCTCAAAAGGGGAGAAAGTGTTTTATGTTACCTCCTGGTTAGCAGCAGCTAGTTCTTCTTCCAGTGCAGAGACTCTTTCTAAAGAAACCCTCAGTCGTTCCCTTACCTAGAAGAAAAATCAAAATATGTGCAGTAACGTAATTTCTATCAGTCTTTAAAGATTATATAATCTGCCATATGCACTACTGCATGCCCTGCCAGTCCATTTGCAGGCATGTGTGTTGCATCCTTTCATGAGAAATACTGTGTAGTAAACATTTAAACCTAACTATAGGAAGACTTAACCCATGAAAATAGGTGTCAAGCTTTAAATGCCATACTGCTGTTCCACAGTTTGACTATAATTTTATGGAATGCAAAGCAAATGCAAATAATCTAAGACCACATTAGGCATAAAAATAAAACGTTGTTCACAAGCATCTTTTACAAAGGATAAGGAAAAAAACATTCGCAGATGTTTTAAGTCCACTCCATGAAAGATAACTAATCTGTTCATACTAATTGATTGCAACAAATTGACTGAAAAAATAACTTGCAGCATTGCCTTCAGGCACACATACTAAAGTTTTTATACATCATCATGCAGTTTGTCTGGGTTCTGCAAGAAGTCATAAACAAGATATACTCTCATAAGCAGAAAAGACTGCTGTGTTTGTACCAGTTTCATAGATGACCTATTCTGTTCTAAGGATGTCTATGATCTACTCAATTATTATTACTATTGTAATTATTACTAAATATTAATTATTATTAAATAATAACAAATTAATACGTCTGAAGACATATATACTGTTGTTTGAGTGCTCTGGCTAAGCGTCAGCTCAGGTAGCATAGACAACCTAAGCTGGTAATGTAGTTGCCAGTCTCCCAATATGATTAAAGGCAAATCAGACCCAAAGCAATCTTCAGGGCTGTGGGTACGTGACTCTCTCTCCTGACCATGAAGGGAGCCTATGGCAACTCCTCTTCTAATCTATACAACTTCATTAGGCACCTCACATGATTTTACAACCTGGCTAATTAGTCAACACTCAGGATATATTTCTATACATGTTCCACCTACGCTGCGGCAATGCTGTTCCAGCTGGTGATCCAAGGATGTTTAAGGCTGTTAGCAATGTTTGTAGAGAAAGTTAGCATATTCTATTAGACCAAGAGATGTAGC
Source organism: Haliaeetus leucocephalus (assembly GCF_000737465.1). Lineage (NCBI taxonomy): Eukaryota > Metazoa > Chordata > Aves > Accipitriformes > Accipitridae > Haliaeetus > Haliaeetus leucocephalus. The sequence continues at coordinate 7,487,081 of NW_010972587.1, forward strand.
TGGAAAACAAAGCAAAACAAAAATCAATCTTTCATGTACAATGGAACATTGTACATCTTCATGTACGTACAATTGTTTTCACACCCTTGACAAATATAGAAGATCCCTGAAAAGGTTGTGTATGTCCTAACGCTTTCATACTTTTTCCAGTGATACCTCTTAGTCTAATAAATATTACCTTTCCTTACATAATTTAGTTTCCATTACTACTTATAGAATTGAAATTTTGCAGAGACTCACTACATCCCAAGAATGGCTTAGAATTTAATAGATGAAAATTACTTAGCAAAACTATAACATAGCATGTTCACTAAACTTTAAAACTAAATCTACAGATCAAATACATATTCAGGAAAATAACACTAAAAAAGAAAATTATTCAGCCTTTCTAACAAATGCAAATATAGTTGCTTATGCAGTACTTTGAGGTTTTTTGTTCTCTTTACATACTTCAGCTTTATTAACAGAAAAATTGAAAATTTATTTTATGTATTCACATAAATTATTTGAATGCTCTCAGATAACTATAGTTTTACTATACACTAATATTTACTGTTGTTTGAGTGCTCTCATAGTGTGACTATGTAGTCAATAGGTAAGCTGCAGTAACTGACTGTACCTGTTCCTCACCTGATGCAAAAGAAGTTTAAACCATCTTGAAGTGGCAATGACTGAGCCATCTCTGAGTGGCAGTAATAAGAGTGAAAATTACTACAGATTTTCATGGCTGTTTCAACTGTTTTCGTGCACCAGAACAACAGAATACAGTGAAAATCTGCAATGGAACCCCAAATGATTTTGCTATTTATTAAATTTTTGTACTATTTTTCATCAAATATATATGTAAAAATCTTTAACCATAAAGTTTGCTTTCCAAAATGAGCTACATAATTCCTGGAAAACATCCTCGTAAATCTTCAGATTTATCATAGTACATAAGCTATTATCACAATCATTTTACATAATTTTTTTAGTATTCAATTCTAACAGACTTGGAATATGTAAAATTAATTTGAAATATTATCTTTACTAATTCTAATTTATTCATAATTTCCATCTAATTCTATTTTTCATAAAAATACTTCACACCAAATGTATAATGCATCAATTATTCTGGCTGTAATTGAAAAACTTTAATTGTTTAAATAGCTGAAAAAGCATTTCTTACTTCATTTGCCTTTCCTTTTTCCTATTTTTTAAATCATATTCTGCTTGAAAAACAGTACTATTTCTCCAGCTCTTCTACCAACTTCCAAGGGCTGCTCAATGACCTGTTTCCCCACCCAGATGGACGAAAAGTCCAAGGCAGTATGAGTCCACTACCTGGTACTCACATTTTTCCTCTCTCTCTCCTCCTACCATGCTCTCTGCCTTCCCAGAGGTTCCCCCAACTCCTCTGTGGATCCCCAAACTCTCTTCCTGTACCCTGCTTCTCTTCCCACCACCATTTCTGTCTTTCACTAGCTCTCCACTATTAAAGTCCATGTCCTACCAGTGAGGGGTGTAATCCTGTCTTCAAGAGGCCTGATTTCAACCTCTCTAACCACAGTGGGAGCTGGCAGACAACAATTTCTTAATGGAAATCTCAGCTTAGATGTAAAAAATACATGGAAAAATGACAGTCATCTTTCTGGCTTCCATCCTCTTGGCTGTAAGTGCTGCTGAGGGACAAGATGATTAAGAGAAAATTCATAAGATGGCAGTTGTTAATAGCTGAAATGAAATGCAATGAGTTGGTAATTTTACTTTAAATTTTCGTAAGTTTCCTGAAACCTCCGTGTATTCAAGCCTAAGTGTTTTATAAATGAGAATGCATGCTTAAAAAATATGTTATAAGATGTCTACCACTGGCATTCACTTTGAACAGTGTTAGAATTTGCAAACCAACTAGGCCACATTACTGAGGACATCACAGCTCTACAAGGAGCTGGAATCAGAAAAATTATCCTTAACCTTTACACACTGTGGTACTGTAGAACTGAATCCTAGTGAGTTTTATATGGACATTTTAAAGCCTGAAAACAACAGTCCTTGGAAATAACAGGCATTTGTTTCAAAGAACATTAGGAGACATTTTTTACATGGCACTTCGGAAAAAATAATAGGTAGACAATTAATATCTTTACTCTGAATATCAAGCTATTATATTCAAATCCATTTTTTTTCATTATTGTCAGTAACAACATGGAACAGTACAGTGTGACACAGAGCAACAGTTGGAAGTTGTTTCCTTTCCTTTGCCTTTCCTTGCCTTGCCTTGCCTTGCCTCCTTTCCATGTACACAGTTAATTCACTGCCTTTTTTATAATGACCTAACCAAAATTGCTGTCTGATGGCCCTTATTTGTTCTCTGAATATAAGAGTTGCTAAAGGAACTGAAAGCAACTGTGCCTTGGCACAGATGACTTCTTTTTTCCTTTCATCTGACCAGTAAGCAACTAATTCAGATTCACATTTGCCACAGTGACACTGGAAATGTTGCAACTAATTCTTCATGTTCAACCACATACATAGTGGCTGTTAAAGTTGAGGGAAATCTTTGATTTTATCAGTGAAAAAGAGGAAAAGTGCTCATCAGCGCTCTGATCTGAAGGAGAAATCTGCTCTGGTTTACAGCCCAGAAACTAACTTTATTTCTGACTTTAAATTTCTTTCTCAGTCTTCAACTGATTTCAAAATAAACTTGAGGAAGAACACAAAAGCTGATTAAAGATTTCAAGTTTGGCCATTCACATTCCAGGAAAGAATACAGGCTACAAATGCCATACTAATGTATGCGGTATACATATATTTTGAAAAAAATTTTACTCTGAACACTATTTACCAGTTGGTAATTGTATTAATGTTTTCCTTTGTAGCTTTGTAAGTTCATATCGAATAACCTTTGAATCTAAACACAGGGCAACAGCCAAAGCCTCTGAAAAGCCATATACAAACGTATTGCAAAGAATTTTGTAATTATGTTACAGCAAATGAAACAAACAGAACCATCCTCATTTCTGAGAGGTGCAGGAAAGGGTGTTGTTCCTGGTCACTATCTTGTTAGAGAAAAAGGAGCTGGAACAAATGCAAACTATTTTTATGTGATAATTTGTTTTTTTCATATGATGAATGCAAATTAATTATTAGAATATTGCATTGTTTTCTCTTTTCTGGAAGTCAAAGACAGTGAGTCACTATAGTTCATAGAAGCAAGCATTATCTTAGTGAGATTGTGTTTATCACTTCAGAAGTAACATACTACTCAAATTTCATCTTGTCCTTCAATGTATTTCTACTTTCTTGGACACTAGGTAAAGCTTTTCTAAGTAAAGTTTCATAAAGTAAAACTAACCAGATGTCACCTGATCTGTCAGAACATGCTATAATATGCATTTTTAAAGGACAGATTCCCATTACAGTGCCACAGACACAGCAGAAAACAGTTGCTCTCTCCATGTTAGAGGGTGTAGCCAGCATGTGCCCAGATGACTGGGTATTCCTCAGGCTTTTAAATGCAACCACATTATCTTGAAATGTAACACAGTCAATGTCATGTTAGCACTACTGTCGGTGCAAAATATCACCCATCTTTCTCTGTCTCCTAGCAACTGCTTCCCACTTTTTTCCTTGCTGTCAAATTCTTTCTTCATTCTCTCCAGATCTGCAGCCCACAAAGAGCTTTTAAAAAACACTTGCGCATGCTAGAATTGGATCACTTTTTTTTCATGAACAGTCTATTGAATAAAGGCTCTCCTAGCTACCTGCTAATGAATAAAAAGATAGTGACAATGTTGACATGAATAGGTTGTTTTTATTTGCAAGAAGATTAGGCATACTTTTCTGCCATGAATTAATCTCAAGAGAACCAGTGTTTTTTGAATCTTAGCTAGGACAATAACACCTGGTAGTTGCTTTCCTCTGTGAAGATCAACTGGACACTTTTCGAAAAAAATTGACAAAAAAATGGATTTGGAGAAGAAGTTGCTTCAAACAGTTTCTTCTTTCCAAATGCACATTTTTAATGTTGAACCCAAAGTTTAAAGCAAAACAGGAAAAATGTCTGCAGGAAAATAAACATGTTCAGACAGATATTAGAAGTCAGTTATAGCTATAGAATGGTATATATAAAATAACCATTTTTCTAGCTTTTGTTCTTCCTGAATTGCATATAAGGAATATGTACTTCCTGATCTACTCTATACTCAATGCCATTCTAATCGTGAAGTTAATCTGGTCTTCTATATTCTATTCAACTTTAATGACGTCTAGTAAATCTCATCTTTGCTGTATTATAAACTATTCTGTGTATATCCATATATAATATCCCCAAATATTTCATAGTACTGTCTTACATTTTTTCTACAACTTTTCATTGCATGAAATAAAACAAAGAAAGGTATCAGCTACTTAGCAGCAGTAAGAGAAGTCTTTGAGATCTGAAGCATTAAGAAGGTGAGGGGTGATTAACTGAAGAGAAGTTTCCACACAGAGTATCCTCCCTATGAATACAGCTGCAAATTTCAAGTGACTTTATGCAATAGCAAAGGCTATTAGAAATGTTAAGTCAGAATTTCACATCGGTCCCAGTCATAATCAGTTCTAACCTCTAGTGTTTAAAACTTCCCATTTTTTAAACAATGCTCATTGTTTGTGGGACGTAACCTAACCTTACACTTAGGAAAAACAATCACTGAATTTAACTTTGTACATGAATAAAATCTAGAATTGGTATTCGTAGCAGAACCGCCCATGTCCTGTGTTTTCAGATTTCTAAAAATACTAGCATAATTAGATATATAAAGATGTTTGAAAATATGTATAGCTTCTGTCAAATAAAATTTATGAATAATAATAATACAGTTAGTGCAGTATCAATTTCATTTGCTGTGACACAACTCACCCAAGAAGACACAATGAGTTTTCTTTGAGATACACATAAAATAGTAAATATTTATAAACTAAATTAACTCTTTCATTATCCCCATGCCCTAAAGAGAAAATTCTCACAAAGTACACTACAACTATGCAAGAACAGACTATGAATATAGTTGTTTGGCACTGCTAGGAGCTCATATGGATAATGGGGTAAGAATAACAGCATGCTCTTACTACCTTCTTCTCACTAGGATGTACCTATTGGGTTCAGCCAGACAGGACTGGCTCTCTAGCGTGGGAGGCTCATGACAAGCTTTCATTCTACAGGGGGTGAAGGGATGCTGAAGGAGCTGTCAGACACTGAAATAACTGTCAATGACAGTCATGTTTTCTCTAAATAATGCAATCATGGCCGTGATCTCTTTATGGTGGTCTATCTTTTGGACAAAAGGTAAAGGCAAAGTCCAGATTTCATGTAATATTTCCACCTTCCAGTCTGTTTTGTATTTTTCATTGCATTTTGTTGCAGTAGTGAGGATGTTTTTGTAGTTCTTGTACTGTGTACATAGCAATCCTTGCACGACCAGTGGCAGAGCTTGTTACACCACCTCGAGATGTTTTAGTGTAGGAAGTGAAAACATGAAAGAAAAATTGCATTTAGGAAGACTGTAAAGACTTTCTTGGGAGTTTTGTAAGTTTAAAAGGCAAACATTTTAATGAAAATTTCTTGCTATGCTTTCTCAAGGGTGTAATGGCTCAATTATTGGTTTCAATGTCAACATTTTTTGTGAAGAAAAAAATTACGTAAAAGTTTTCATTATTTATTTGCAAAGGGTCATGATATATTTTCAATGAACTTTTGACAGTTTTCATTGGTCTTTATCCATTAACCTACTTCGGTTTTGGGTGCATTTTCTGATGGGGCAGTGTTTATTTCCTGTGACATCAGTATATCATATATCATGGGGTTTTGCCTCAGTACTTACTGCAAAGTTCTACCCTCAGGACTCCCTGAGCATAATGGCAGAGTCTGTGGGAGTGAAGCATCACCCACAATACAGGAGGACAAGGCATACATAAGTCAAAGGGAGTAGATTGGCTGCACCCAAGGGTGCTGAGTGACTTGATTAATTTGTCACAGTAAGGCCTTTTTCAGCTTTGAAAGGTAATGGCAGTCAGGGGAGATTGATGATGAGTGGAAGACCCACAAATGTTGTGTCCACCATCATGAAAGGCAAGTATTATCCTGGGAAGATCCAGGGAAGTCCAAGCTGGCCAGTGTTGGGAAGGTTATGGAGCAAATCTTCCTGGAAGCCATTGCCAGGCACATAAAGAACAAGACAGTGTTTGGGAAGAGCCAGTATGGCTTTGTCAAAGGCAAATGACAGCTGGCCAACCTTATTGCCTTCTGTGATGAGATGACCGGCTCCATGCATGAGGGGAGAACAGTGAATGCTTTTTACTTTGTCTTTACTAAGGCTTTCTGCAAGATCTTCCATTTACCCGTAGAGAAAAGGGCGATATATGAATTGAATAAGTGGATTATACAGTGCATAGAAAACTGTCTGGACTGCAAGGCTCAGAGGTTTGTGATCAGTGACACAAAGTCCAAGTCGCATCCCAATACTATGAATGGAATAACCCCAGGATAGGCTTGGGGAAGAGAAAGCAGTTTTGCAGAAAAGACCTAGGGGTGAATAAGGCCAGACACACAGTTCAGTCAGGACGTTGAGGGAAACGATTATTCCCCTCTGAACTTTTGAGACTGCAACTGGTTTTGGGCTCCCCAGTACAAGAAAGACACTGACAGACTTCAGTGAAGGCCCACCAAGTTGGTCATGGGCTGGAGCACACAGCATATGAGGAGAGGCTGAGAGAGCTGGGTCTGGTCAAACTTAAGAAGGGAAGGTTCATGCGAGACCTTATTGCTGTCTACAACTAGCTAACCAGAAGATGTGGAGAAAACAAAGCCAGCTTCTTCTTGGGAGATGCAGCGTGACAGCACAAAAGGGAACAGGTGCAAGACTCAACAATGGAAACTGCAGCTAGGGATTATGGGAAAAAAAATTGCAATGAGGGTAGCGAAACACCAGAACAGGTTTTCTCCGTGGAGATACTCAGAAGTTGATTAGACAGGACCCTAAGCAACCTGGAACAGTTGGCCCTGCTTTGAGCAGAGGGTTGGGCCAGATGTCCTCAGGAGGTCCAATCAACATTATTCTACTAGTCTCTGAATAACTTAAACGAATTTTAATAGGTGGATTAATACCTTATTTCTGAAGGGTCTGAAACAAATCTAACTTATATAATTTTTCTGTCGAAGAAAGTGTATAATAGATGACTTACATGTCATAAAGTTTTTTTAGCACATTTGGGTGCATGCAGTCTTTTTTACTTCCATTATTTTGGAATCAAAATCCCAATAATGCTGACAATGTGTGGTATAATGTGATAGCATTATATTATCAGGTATCTGGATGATATATAAAACATCTTTGATTTAATCCTTCTAAAGAGAGACACTATAACATAAATACATAATTTTATAGAGGATTTGTACCTGAAAATAATGTGTGCTAGATTTATATCAAAGTATTTTAAAATTATTTACTAAACTGTTTCCTTGATTGACCTTGTAATGTTTTATAATAAAAATATGATTTATTATATCAAAATAAAAAAGGTTAGATGCATAGGTGAATAGCACATAGGAAAAAAGTAATTTTGGCCAATCAATTTTAAAACTTGTTTCATAATGTAACAAATCTCCTGTTAATATGATTGCAGATGGCTGATTTTTCTACACTGATAATTATCACCACTCCTGGGTCAGAGACCATTATATACGTAAGATGTGTACCTGTGTCACTCCAAAATTTTTAAATGAACGGAATACTGATTTTAACCTGTTTGTTACATTTAAAAAAAAAAATATATAATTTTCAAGAATATAGGTCAAAATATTATATTTAGCTTCAATCTAATTCTGTACAATAATTTTCAAAATGACATGTAAAATTAACTGCATAGTACCTAAACACTAAAACCTTCACAAAAGAAAATACGTAAGAAGTACATAACTGCTGAATAATAAGAATCTATTTAAAGTTCAGTTCTTCTTATTTCTCATATTTATCCAGCACAGTGTCAAAAAGTTTAAAAGCAGGAGAGCTCCCTACTCTATAGTTTTATCAATGTTTAAATTGTAGGATAAAACATCAAAGCTCAGACCATAAACCCTATCGATTCTCAAAAGATATTTTTAATAATACAGGAATTTGTAAGTCTTAATGACATCCAATATCTTATTACAATTAATTGCTTACAGTGGGTAGAAGTCATTATATTCCCTTCTCTAGATTTTCTTTAAATATGCTTTCATGATATGCAACTGAATAGAACATATAACTAAAGAGATATACCTAAACACAAAATAAGTTTTGATTTCACATAAGTTCCTTAAATTCATTTAACTTTGAACTTGATATTTAACCCAGTATGACTTATAACCCAGTGTTTCACACCTTTATTACCAATGAAAAATAAATATTACTATATAACTACAGCTATCCTTCTCATAAAGCTGTTTCTTTTAACAATAGCTCCTTAAATACAGCCAACTTTCTGAGTATATTTCTGAATTTAAAAAAGTTAAATTTATTACTGTGAGACGATTGAACTAGTTCTACACAACACAGCTCAACTGTGCAGTCAATGGTTTCAGATGCTGTGCTGCACAGTGTCTCCCCTGCTTACCCAACCATCTCGGAGAAGCAACTCAGCTGCAGCGATGAGCCCAAGCAAATCAGCCAAGACAGACCCTACAAGGAACAGGGTTCTTTGCTTGTAGGCAATGGTTCTCACGTGCTCCCTGCATGTGTAGCTTTGAGGCACTTACTAACTCAGATACATCATCTTCTGAGCGTATTGTTTCTAGACATGAACTGGATTTCTGCATTCATGTAAGCAATGCTCAAGATGATACCTCATAGTTGTACAAAGTTTCATTCACACAAAGGAGTCCTTCCAGCACAGGACACATGAGGAATCCAGTGGAAAGAGCCTCTTAATTAGCATGACTAGATGCAGTTATCACCAGGGGTTTTTATCTTGATTCCATAAGCCCTTCATTACCTCTGATAACAAAGTATCTACCACTTATTTTAGGTTACCCTATTTGTAGAGGGAATGCTGTGCTTATGTAGTAAATGATAAAAAACATCTCTGAAACTTAGGAGGTTTTCCTCCTGAAAATTTTTAGGAGGCAAGTTCCTTTATGTAGTTAGAAACATCTCATTCTGCCTTTTTACTCTGTGTATTTTTAAAATTTGAGATACCTGCATTTTCTCAGCAATAACTTAAAAGCATGTTGTACAGACAATAAATTCCAAGGTGTCCTCTCTATTTAGTGCTAAATAGGAGAAGCATATCTTGTAGGGGTGAGATTTGCTTATTTTGAAAAGTCAGTAGTATTGTCTACAAAGGATAGCTAAAGCGACCTGAAGTGCATTACAGCTATTGGTCATACATTCTTATGGATTTCTCTGGACACATGTAAATGCTGTAAGTACAGGACATATTCCAAGAAGTAAATAAACAATACTGTTGCTCTGCTGCATCATAAGGCACAGTTAAGTAAGGTAAAGAGTGTATTTAGTAAGCTTTTTTCCCATACTGTACCTTTTCATCCAAAGCCTTGTGGTGCTCAAACAGAGATTTCAGAGCTTTGAGGACCTCAACTTCACTGGAAACTCCTGAGGGAGACTGTGCTTGCCGCTTCACCACTGTCATCCTCAGTGACCTTTCGTGTCTTGAGACAAGGCACTCCAAATGTTCCAGTAACAGCTATTGGATTTGATATAAAAGGTTATTAATTTTTGTGCACCTAAATGCCATGGAAATACTAACTACAAAGTGCATGGTAACAAATGGCAATTTTCTTGGCAACCTCATTGTAGGAGAGACTGCTGGAATTATTGACAACACTTCATGATTCTAAATCAGATGGAATAAATAGAAAAATAGGAGATCTACTCATGATTTCACTTAAAACTCTGCTATGAAAAGCGACAACAACAAATCACTCAGCATAGAGTCACTATTTAACTAAATTAACTACATATTTATGATATTATTTGTGATAGTAATTGATGAGCATTAACAACCAAATAACAACCAAGGCCAGTCTAAAGCATCATGCAAAAATACTGAAGAAGTTTATAATGAATTCACCCTAACAGTAATATATTTTCAATTTATTCTGGAAGTTACTTTAAAAAATATGTAAAAGTAAACAGTCTATTTTATTACAGTTTTAAGACTATTCATTCTAAATGCCACATCTAATGGCGTTTGTCACTTGCATGTACTCTAAAATGTTCATTGTCTCTGTTGTATTGCAAACATGATGGAAGACAAAAAGGTCCATGAAGAGAAATTTCAGGCTATTCTAAATATCTGTAAAATAACCTGTAAATAACCTATTGTAAAAAACATATGATAATTATTTTTCCTCATTACTCAGAGGTTAAATGAAAAATTAAAACGATACGTTGATGTTGTATAGAAAATTCCCCATTTGTCTATACTTTCATAGGGCTACCATTGCTGTTCTTACTGTCTGAACATAAAAGACAATTGGTTAGCTGTAAGGTTAAAGGAGGCTAGCTAAATTCATGAATCACAATGCATGTTAAATGTATTGTAATCACAACATACAATTATATCTAAGTCATTGAACTGGAAATTTTAAAGTTACCATGGATAATTGTTTATTATAATTGTTTATTATTTCTCCTTCGATGTGGTTCTTAATATAGCTACTATTAGTAAAGATACATATTTATCTGTAATCCATAGTCACTCTCAGTCACATAATGACCTCATTGTTACATTATAGACATAGAAGAGCAAAATCAGAGTGTAATCACACTACAGTTGTAATATACTGCTATTAAGTCACAAATGATTAGGGTTTGAGGTTATCTTTGCTTCAAATACGATTCTTGTGTCTGTATTTGCAGCTGGTTATTATGTTACAATAGCTCCATTATTTACAAAAAATAGTGAACACATATGCAAACATTGTCAATATGTTAAGAATTGTAATGACTCCAGTTCAAGAAAGGAGGGTATTTCTACCATTTCTGAATTCAGGTGATGGTCTGTATTTATCAAAGGCAAATGAGCAAGAAATTCATGAGCTTTGTCATCCGATCCCTGCAGGGCTGACAGCAGATATAGGTGGATTTTTAATTATTTGAGGCAGTCCAAAGTAACAGGCAAATTCAAAGAGACTTCGTCATCATAGAGCCATCAGGAACTCAGTACGGGGCTGTGGTAAGGTTTTAACTCAAAAGAGATCAGAATAGCTTCCAAATACTTACAGAGTATTTCTGTTCATGGCAGTACTTAAATACACAGTTAATTGCTGTCATGAATAGAACTGAATTTCTGAATTTTGTTCTAAATTCATATAACTTCATGATTTTTCTAGGCCACCTAGTTTATCTAGGAGATAGCTGGAGGAAAGTATAGTAGATTTCTAATGCTACAATCTACTCTCTGCGCCATCTCTCCAAAGAGACTGTGCGGCTGCAACATTTCCTTCTCTCTGCAGCCCAACTCTGCCCCACTCCGTAGCCCTGGGGTAGCCAGACTCTGACTCTAATCTATGCTGTGGGTTTATATCTCTCCACAGTCATTCCCACTTGCTGGCTGTTCCCGTTAGAGCCTGGCTCATCCTGCTCTGTTATCTGTCCTGTCTGCCTTTCTTTATGCAGAAACTTTTCAATGCATCATAGCTACATCTGGAGTCTAAATCCAGTCAAAATGCTATGAATTTCTAGAGAAATTGGGGAAAAAAAGGAAAATGTTGAACCACAGTTGTGCTTTTAGCGTGGCCATTCCTTCCATAAGTCTGTAGTTGTCTGAAGCTCAAACTGACACCCATTAAACCAGTCCAGAACAACAAAACTTTGGTAACTATTTTTTGCCCTAATGCTCAGCAGATTTATCACATTTGATGCCTTACTACCCTAAACAACTTATCTCCCAGACAAACGCTGTGATGATTGGAAAGGAGAGTTCTGAGAGCCTGCATGCAAGTCTTAGCTGAAAGGAAAAATGAGAAAATCTAGTTTAGGAGAGAAGAAAAATGGTGGTGACACAGGATTCTTGACATGGAAAAAACTTTCATGACAGAAGGAATTATGCATAACCTACAGCACAGAGGTAAATAAGGAACACAGGAAAAAAACCTAATATACATCTAGAACCTCATTTTCAACTGGTGTAAACAGACAATCTTGACAAGGAATTTGAAGTCAGCATGGCCAGAAGAAAGACAAGATCATTACTAACAGAAGGAAGATTAGAGATTGAAGAGACTGATGAAGAGAGAAAAAAAGTTAAACAAGGTTTCCAAGTATAAGAAGAGAGCAGAGTGGTGGGAACTCAGAATTTCTAATGGGGTGATCGTGGAGGAGTTTACTATGTGGGATGAAGAGTGCAGCACCTTGGCCCTTTGTAGAGCAGCAGATAACATATTTAACTTTAGGTTAAGTTACTGCCATGTTAGAAATGTGCATAATATCTAAAACTAAACCAATGAAAGTCGTCCATTTAATATACACAAAAGCTAATTTTGCCTTTAGCTTAGAATTACCGTTCTAGAGGTGACAAAACTATATTTCAATGTCTGCATATATTTCATAGTTGTTAAATAAATCAAGTACAAAATATTGTGTTGCCTATTTTACTACATAAAGACAGATGAGCTGACGTCACAGCTAAGTGTCAAAATACTCATGAAGAATTACTGCACTACTTGTGAACATTTCATGCTTTTTCTTTCTGTTCTTATTCACTCAAGCTACTCAGTTTGCAGTGGTTCATTTTTCAGGAAACTACCTCTGAACACCGGAATTTTCCTTACCATCAGCCCTAAGAATGCTCAAGAAGGCATGCTGACATAGGTTTCTGGCTTGTAAAGGTTTCTTGCTTCTGCTTTTCAACAAAAGTCAGCTCTATTTCTCCACAAATTCTGTAAGCACTGCTTACAGCAAATCCAGCTGAGCAGACAGTATTATTAACCAGGTCTCCCAGTGCCACATTACTCCCAGACATGCTGAAAGGGAAGAATAGCCCAAGGGTTAGAACATCTGACTGTGACTGAGCACCTGATGGCAAATCCTTGCCCCCTGCTCTGCTGAAATGATACTGCTATTTTATCCATCGTTGCCTCAACTACAATTATATTAAAAAAAGGGTAATAGATCTTCCTTGCTTCCCTGGGAAGAGCAAATATAACTACACTGACAGAACTATGAAGTGTCCCTTTGCTGCAATGATGGGGAAAGAGACATATAAACATATAAAATTGACATTGAAGATAATGGTGTGTCCAAGCAATGTTTAAGTTTAATGACTTAAGGAAATCACAATAACTTGTGGGCATGGAGGCATGATGAGGACTTTTCCCCCTATATAATTCAAGAATTACAATTCCATATATTTGTGAGAAGACCACCAGATTTCATGTCAAAATAACATTGTAACAATATTGGTAGTTCATTTAAACTACAAGAGAATAGTTAGAAACAGCTTTAGGTATTTTAGTATGTTGCAGTTCAACTCTGGCATTAAGAAAGATCATGGGCTGCTGAGCATTTTCTGCTCCCTCACACTGTGCCAAGCTGCTACAGCTGTCGAGCACTCGGAGGGACAGGCAGCGTGCAGAGAAAAGAAGATGAAGATCAACAGCAGCAGGCGGGACAGAATCACCCCCGCATCATTGCTATGCTTTTCCTACTGGAAAGCATAAGCTTGACAATCAATTATGAAATAATCTGACAAGTGAATTTTACTCTTATGCTGGGCAAATTTTAGGATGTTTAAGATGCCATGCTGATAACTCTATCTTAGCTAAATGGGATGAAGGTTTCTGGAGCTCTGGACTCTTCATGAGCATAAAGAATGTATAAATATAATCTTTCAAGGACTGAAAAATGTTCTAGTGCATATTTTGTTAGTGAATGAAGCATCTTTAAAATGTTAATTAGAACTAAATCAACAAGAATAGAGAATATTGTTAGAATATAGCCAGCTTCCTGTATTTCTCAAATCACTTCCAAAGCACTTATGGAAGTGAGTGATTTCTGTGAAATGGAAATGCATGGCTAAATTTCATGATATAAATTGCATCGCTGTAGGTTATTACCTACATATATTATACTATACCATCATTACTCCATGGACACTGATTTACATATGGAAAACAAAAAAAGTTAAAACATTCTTTATCAGGAATGATGACTCAGTAAGCTGAAATTAGTATGACTCGGCAGAGTTTGTATTACCACAGGACCTGGATTTTAATCAATACAAAATGTGTTAGCTTAACTTTCTTTCTTTTTAACAAACCTATTTGTAAAAAAAAAAAAAAAAAGTTCACAGCAGGATAATAAATGGAGAAATTAAAGATTGAGGAGAGGGTGATGGAGAGAAAAGGAGAGGCATAAATAATGGAATACAGGGAAAAATATAAAAGATAAGGGATTTACTAAAATGAGACAGACTTAGCTTAAGGGATTCCTTAGAGGAATGGGGCAACCCACTGAGAAGACAATTCTCTTTAGAGGTCCAACTTAAAATTTCTCATCAGCACAGGCAAAATTGAATTTCCTTTCAGTCTATATTTAGAATGCACAGTGTTCAGTGAATCTCCATCTCTGGTGCAAGCAAAGAAGACAAGTAAAATAAGCAGACATGGGGTTGAAGATTATCTCTAAAGCCAGTGAGAAAATCAGTAATTTTCTTCAGCATTGTTCCACAGTGGTGGAAACCAGTTTGCACCCGTGGTCAGCCGTGGTGACCTCAAATAGCTATACTGGTAAATTACTGGTGAAAGCCTTTTTTTGCAAAAAAAAGTTACAGCCCAACTACAGCATATATCCCATGTCTGTCTTTCTGTACAACCAAGACAGAAAAGAAAACACTGGCAACCCAAAACCTTAATGGAAACACACATATGTGAAGCAAAAGTACAAAAGAAAACGCAATAATCGATAATGATACAAAGTCATAGAAATGAAGAAAAGTGTTTTTATGGGAGTAATGAATACAAATATAATAACTATTTTACAGTGTCTGAAAATACAGGTATTGAATTACTATATATTACATTTATATCTATTGTCACCCTGTTTTCTGTGACAGAAGAAACACAGGTGTCTATAAGATAGATCACAATATTGAGGCAAAAATAATGAAGATTACTGTCATTTACATTAGTGAAACAATGCTTTTGCCTTTACAGAACTTTCAGAAACAGTTATACTTATTTTCATGTGTACAGTGCTCTCAAACAGTAAGAACTCATTATGTTTAAAAAAGAAAATAGAGTGCCCAATCTACTTTCAGCACCTATCAAACTGATATAAGTAAAAGGACCTCTAAGAAAATGAGCTAAATAAATGAGTTAAACCCATACTTTAAAAGATATTTGTAGTTTTCCAACACAATAAAGGGAAATTTAATCATAAAATATAGGGTGAAGTTCCAATCTATGGGTATTATGAGACTGCAGTGCCTAATTGAAGATGTTTCATAAACCATTCACTAAGGAACTGAGACAATAAAACATGAATAAAATTAAATCTAAGCCAGCCTTGTTCACTTTAATAAATGCTTCAGCTCCTGAGGTATTAAGTAAAAGATGATGACACTGTCTTTGTTACTGCTGTTTCATTCATTAACATAGGTTTAATTTTTCTTGTTTCTAAAGCTGCTTGAACTAAAATATTTCAGACCAATTTAAGTAACATTTTATGCTGTATAGAAAAAGCATATGTATGTGTCTGGTTTTTTGTTGTAGTGAAAAAACCACAATTAGATTAATCCATATCAGTATTATAATAGATTTTTTGTTTTAGCTGCCAAACCAAACCCCGAATTTCCTCATAATCATATTCTGATTTAATAAGTTAATCCTACAAACTTTTCCTACTTTTAAAAAATACAGATTGAGACAAAAATAACTTTCAATTTTAATTTAAACTTAGCACAGCCAAATTAGTGTTATTTTATAATTTCCATTAAATAATATGCTGGATCACATTGACCTGTGTTCCAGCTTCAGAAAAGATGCTGTTTTCTGCATGCTATAGGTGATCATTCCAGCTACAGAATATCCAGAGAAATAACGGTTTCTATTAAGATATCTTTGTATATGTT
Organism: Haliaeetus leucocephalus; assembly: GCF_000737465.1. Classification (NCBI taxonomy): domain Eukaryota; kingdom Metazoa; phylum Chordata; class Aves; order Accipitriformes; family Accipitridae; genus Haliaeetus; species Haliaeetus leucocephalus. The sequence goes on from NW_010972587.1 coordinate 7,503,173, forward strand.
TTCAAAGTCCCATGCAATGATTTTCCAGAGAGAACCTGTTTGTCCTCCTGTCAGCAATGCCACACCAATCAATACATAAACGTATGCTCCTGCATTTTTTATTTTGCCTCGCATACTGACAGATTAAGTTGCCAGCTAAGTTCTTGACATGAAAATATTTCTACTGTAATATGTCAGAAAAAGTTAATTATCATAGGCAGTAAAAATACATATTCAAAAGCAAAAGGTCAGTAGGAAGCTTTGCTTAAGAATGCTGCTAGAAGGATTGAGTAGGAACTTGATTAAATATTGGGGTAAGGTTTAAACCCTGGTATTTTGGATGAGACCTGAAGTGTACTGGTCCCAAAGAATGTAATTCCATCATGGTCTCTCTCTAATACATATTACTGTCAGAGTCTGCCACTGCAGCTTGGCATAGAGTGGCAAATCATGATGTGTGTTGTTTTGGTTTTTTTGTTTGTTTGTTTTTGTGGAGATTGGCAAAACCTGTACAAGACTGTTGCAAAGAAATAAAGAAACACATAGGTCTGGGTCTAGAGTAAAGAAAAAACTGCCAGCTAGGCATAACTGAAAATGTACAAGGGAGCTAGAAGGCTAGTGTGTACTCAGAATCTGACAGAGTTGCCACTTTATTTCTTCTTGCTGATCTTCAGTTTGAAGAAGTAGGTACTTCAAACAGTATCTTTATGCTGTTACCCCAGGGAGACAAAAGGTTGGGTTAAAAAATTCAGAAACAGCAATCTGAGAATTTGGAACTGAGCCTTTTTATTTAAAGGTAGTAGGAAGAGCTACTTGGGACAAAAGTGGTTGTAGTGAGTAGTTCCAGTACGTGTGGTTATGCATGAGCATGTCCTGGGAGGGCAGGTAAGCCTTGCTAGCATAGCCAAGCTAGAGCTGGGTTAAGTGTGAACACTAGTGGGATGCAAGAAAGAAGCATTAGTTGGACTAACTTTATATATTAGAAAAGACAATTAATTTCCTCATTGCAAAAGTGTATCAGTGGTCCTCCAAATATTATTACTTTAGTAGAATCTTTGCTTAATTAACAGAAAAATTTTGGAGCAACCTTTTCTTACAAAATATTAATGCTGTTTTGCATAAATCTCAGTTTGCAAAAGTGCCTCTTTACAGGCAATGCCTTCTCAATGAATGTTGCTAGAAATCTCATCACTACCACATCATCGAGACTGTATTCTGAAGACAACAGCTTTGTATCTAAAATGTTGGTCTTTCCCTATAAAAGAAGTATACAGGAGCCTGTGGAAGACGGTATGACTATTACAGCAAACTCTGGCAACTAATATAGCATATGGCAGCTTAGAGCCTGGCAAGAACATATATATGACACCATGGGGTGATAACTTATTAATGAAGATGCCAGAGGTCAGGGTAAGACATGTCTCTGAATTTTTTCTCTCTCCTTCCCCATTAATACTTGGACTATATCTTTCCCTCTTGTTTACTGTAACATCTCCTGCATTTTCTATATTTTTTGATAGCCTAAATCTTTTCATCTCCAATACCTACCTTAATCCTCATTCTGAAAATACACTGTTAGAGTTTACTAATTTTAACTGCAAGGACTTCTCGCGAAGATTATCACACTCTATAACTCTCATTTGTTGGTATTAGTTCTCCTGGAAAAGCTTTTACTGACTTTTCTTTTACATAACACAGAAACATAACAATGGATGATCTTTAAGCTTCTTGGTTTGCAAAGAAAGTGCCTATGATAGAGCTAAGACTGACTTATGCGATGACTTGCAGTTGACTCATCTTCCTTTTCTCCCACAGTTGTTTGGCAAGTGACTATCTTTGGCTACTAGGCTGTCCTGGGATTTTTGCTAGTCTGCACCGCTCATATCAGACCCACAGTAAATATTGGTACACTGCAGTTTTAATATACCAAAGTCGGTGTTCAGTGGGCTTTGTAGTGAAATGGATAAAGCATTGTGCTAGGCAGTTTTGTGCACATGCTTATGAAGAACCTAGGACAACTGAGACACTGCAAATTTAGTTTACATGGTATTTTTTCTGTAAAGGAAGCCAAATGGAAGGATGTTCTGTGCAGGAATGGGTATATGTAGATTATTGAACAAGTACAATTGAGTGTATATTTTAACTACATCTCTGTATTCAAAAGTTTGTGCTGGAAATTAACAAAAAGTATTCTTTAGTCTATGTAAATGATTTTCTTCATTGACTTTTGTATTTTTACCTTAAATACTAAAATAACTGATACATGTAGCAGTTACTGATAATTTAAGCAGCTTCAGAAAGTTGAGATGGTTTGCTAAATCTAAAAAATGCAGTGCTATTCCTACATGCTTCTCCACTAATTAATTCTATTTTTGTGGAAGTAATTTTGGACTGTTTAGAATGTATGAGAGTCGTGGGAGAAAAAGTAGGTCTCACTTATGTCTCCCATCACATTTCCCAAACCCATCACCTCTAAGTCTTTTGTGCTAAATGTGATCATCTCCTGCACCTCCAAGCTAGCATGGAGGTAGATGGGGCAGCTTTGCCTCTTTGTAGGCATCTGTATCATCTGTCCTTCCTTGGATTTCTTGGCACCCTGGTGCTATAGCTGGACAGAAGAAAGGAGGGAGAAAGACCCTCTCCCAGTTCTTTTGTCATGTACATTGTTAGATTTCCTTCAGAATGCAAATTAGCTGACCAAGGAAAGATGTTATCTGAGCAAAGTGCTTTTAGTTTAGTGAGAGGAGGAAAACAGGAGGAGTTATCCAGATCACAGAAGAATGAAATATGTATATGAGAAAACATCCTTGGTGTTCAACCTCTCTGAAATCTATTCCACATGTTCATGACCAGCCTGACTCCTGCCTGGTCTGGGACTACTCCATCTCTTTTCTCACACCTTTCCACACCCCATAAAGTCTCCTCCATTCCCCTCTCACATTTGATCACTTCTGCCTTTGCCCAGACACCTGCATGTGCTAATTTTTTTATTCTGAAAACCATTCTGTACACCTTTTGTACCACAAGGGAAAGGTGGCTCTGTTGTAACCTTGCCTTTTGCCTTGATAAGAGATGAGGATATGTGAGGGCTATGTAAGCAGGGCCTGGGGCTTAGAAGGCTGCATGAGTCCTTTGCTTTAGAAAACATTTAAACTGAATGTACTTACCATGTTATATACAAAATCAGCTATTTTTGTAATATATCTTGCTAACACATACGCTTGTTTCCTCCAGGACTGTAGCACAGTAGATACATCCTGTTACTTAGAACCTTACAAGTCTCATGTACTTATTAAAAGGGTGGAATTTTGTCTTCTTATTTATACAAATGAAGATCTAAATTTATATGTAAGTATATTCCTCCTTCTTTACAAATACATGATATCCAGAAAAGGTCTGCTGTATACTTACTCTTGTGTTGTTTCTTTCAGCTTTCAGTTCTGAAATCTCCTCCTCTTTTTCAAGCAGCTGTTCCCTGCATGCATTTAATTCTTTTGTCAGTGCAGCAAATTCCTGTGGAATAAAATTATATATGAAGTTACTCAAGATGTAAGCACTAGAATAATCAAATCCGTATGCATTCTACAGTTTGAGGATTTAAATAATATTTAAAATCATCAATACAAACTGAAATAGTGTATGTAAGCATCAGCATCTACCAAAACCATTTAAAGTCTAGGCATATCTAATAAAAAGTGCCTATGGAAAACACTGATTTAAGTTTAGAAACAAAAGAAGGTTCAAGGTGATGGTGACATTCCTACTACATAAGCTATCAGAACCACACCAGAAGAACATAATTGGCCTATTTCATAGCAACAGAGACACCACATTTCACGCATAATGAGGTTCAACTCAACATATCCACTTAGCGAGTGTTCTTGCTTCTCTGTAGGGCACCATTGCAATACAGTAGGTGTATACATATATATATATCTGTATATATATGGCAGGTATTCACTGATCAAAATCCATCTAATATCAGATTAACATAAGTAATATGTGTGTTGTGAAAAAAAATACTCTCATTATTTTTACTTGATATTTGAATTTAACTATTAAAATGTATTGGGTATTATAGTGAAAGGCTGTGATGAGTCACAACAGTATTCGTGTTTGTTAGTTTGGAGTGAGTTTCCTATGAAACAACAACATAAAATGAAACTGGATTTTAAGTTGCTCCTGATGGTAAGTTTTATACATGCAACTAATAGGTTTTCTGAAAAACACATTTTTCAGTTGTAAAAATTCCTATTAAAATGTCTTGATTTTACCATTGCTGTTACTCTTCAAATATATACATAAATTTTTGCCTGTACAAAGGGCAGTCACAGATTTGTCATTCATTTCAGTAATGAAAAGGGTTTACGCCATATGTGTTTATTTTTGACAGGCACAACATATACAGAACTGTAGTGGTTAATTTTATCCTTTACAGCAAAAAGATGCTACATGTCTCATGTAAACAGTGAGGCAAAATATGAAAAGCCTTTAGAATTTGTGATCATGTGTCAGAAAAAAAAGATGTCTTCACGAACAGCATCGCTGCTTAACAAAGAAATATACATATTTTTAAATAATAAGTTAATTTTAGTTTGACCAAAATAGTCAGTGATTAAAAGAACCTAGAAGCAGCCAGAGTTAAACTGAAGTAATTCCTAATTCCCCCCTCCCCCAAAAAAGAAAGCAGTTTAAGAAAAAAACATGTCCAGGTGGTTTATCTTATCAGCCAGTAGGATGAAGCTGAGACTAAATCTACTTATTTAAGACAAAAGCTAGCAATGATCTCAAAAGGGCTTAGTTTGCTGCTTCCCCCTGAGTTGCTTAAAGCAGCTTTTATCTGAACTAAAGTGCCATTCAACAGAAGTTTCGTAGGTATTGCTAGGCTCATTCTGTTTTAATCAAGTTTCTAAATAGTTAATGGTATATGGTATTATTAATAATATATTAAAAAGTATTCAAATAGATTTCAAGTGATAGTCTGACAATGTGTAACTAAGTTGTTGTTTTTTCATTTTCAGCAGCTGGAACTGGATTCACAGTAAACCTCCATGCAAATCACATGGTAGTAAGGAAAGTGTTGTTCTGATATCCTCAGTGGATTTTCTTTTAGAGATCAGCTATTGATCACATGAACCATGTAGTGATGTTTTGTGACATACCTCCTAATCAGTATTTTCATCTTATACCCTAGTGATCAAGAACTTGTAAGGCTATGCAGCATACTTTCATGTTAAAGCCCTTAACTTAGCTTTTTTATTTTTTTTAAATGTTTTAAATTTTAAAACACCTCTCTCACTTTTCAAAAATATCATTAAAACTTCTGCCTGTAGGTTTTACTCTAGGATTCAGAAACTGCTAGTCCAGCAGTGTTATTCTGTCCAGAATTTTGTTAAAAAACCTCCTGTCCTTAAGGTTATAATTAAAGTTACACACCAAATGAAAATATCATATTTAATAGAAAGCTAACGATCTCAAGTCAGATTGCATAGGAATTTTGAAGCACAAAACCACACATACACTTTTTTTTTTCTTCATATTCCTCTTAAGAGAAACTTTATAGCACTACAGGATGGAACTCTTGCTACTAATTTACAGTTTACACACATGGGTAAGTGTCTGTAATACTTTCAGAATCTCACAGAATAAACTTTCTGTGCAATCTATGTAGTATGTTGTTGTTATTTATATTTTCTAATTTCTTTGTATTGTTTCGGTTGGAATTAAAATAGACATTTTGGCATATGCTTGGGCGTCTGGATGGGTGACAGGTGGTGAAAAGGATAACAAGTATCAGCTGGTGACTTACAGATTCAGTTCCTAACTACAGTAAGGCAAAGCAGTCTGATAATGTGCTTTTGTTGCTTTCCTTGGAAATGGAAAAAGATACGAGTTTATCAAATTGTACATTCTTTGCTGTGCTAAGGCAAGTCTGCTACCAGCAGTACAGTCCCTAATGCTTTAGTCAATATAATCTCAAATAATTAAGGAATGGGAGTTCCTACCAGTTCGCTGAGCAGCATGGAGCTTATTCTCAGGGAAATTTTGTTTGGTCATCAGCTTAAGTTTTTGTTTGCTTAAAAACAAATCATTACTCAAAATTCTGCTCCCAGAGTCCCATACCTAACACATTGTCCTCTCAGCCTCAAAATATCTTCAGCTTATATTTATAATAACTATTAGCATCCACTTTAGCTGGGCTACCTGTGTCCAGTATTTTAGACCTTTTTACTTGAGTCACTGACACAGCCCTTTCAACCCTTTTAATTATTCAGTTGTTGCTGCTCTGAAATTCCTCTGTGTTCTTGCCATATCTGCAGTACTAGCATTTACAACAAGCAGTCACCTCCTCGTACCTCTGGAGCTAAAGTGGCCAACTTTCTCTCTTCATCTGAAGTACTAGAGATGGCTCAGTTGCCAAGAGCTTTGACTTCTCTGAATCGAATGACGACAGAAAGAGGCGTTTTTTTTCTTGGTGTTTGTATCATAAGCCTTTTACAGGGAAAGTCTCAAAGTATAATTGAGTTTGCCCTAGAGCTTTACAAATGATTATTTCTGTCACATCTGCTTTGATGAATTACCAACTAGGATAAAACCTCACAACAACTTGTTTTTCAACTCATGCTTCCAAAACTACAAGTAAAACTCATTTTAAATATACCCTTTTCATCCAAGGTATCCCTGAGATACGACAATGTAGCGCTCCAGGGAACGTGTTTCTCCCACAGGTCAGAAGCAAAGCATGTTTCTGTTTCACCCAGTTATCTAATAAATAACATGTGATGATAACAACCTCTGCTCGTGCAATTCCCTCCTATACATACAGGGATCAAGGGAATACTGTCACCTGGAATTATTGTTTGCAGCAGAAATCTTGCATGGTCAGTCATACTTTGGGAGCCCTGAAGGTAGTATCTGTTGCATAACTAATATGATTTGACAGGCACAACTGCACTCTCAAAGCTTATGTAGAAGTTGTGTAGCTATAAGCTAATTAAGAACCGAAGTGACTTAAAACTGTATGAAAATTATTCAGTTGATTGCACTGGTTTTATACTATACTATGACATCAGGACACTAACAAATTTTTTTCATGATAAACAACCCAAGAAAGAGCATTTTTTTTGCCATCTGAATAAACATAATCTCAGAACCTATCTTATCTGCTGTTTCTCTTTCTGTCTTAATACTTGGGCTATAACACTCAGCCTGACTGAAAAACAGCTGACTCAAAATGACAGCTCTTCATTTATCCAATGTTTATATTTGAGGAGAGGGCAGAAGGCTTGAAAACAAATTCAACGGAAATTTGTAGCCACCGAAGGGATCGCTAGGCATTACAAATAAAAAAAAGGCAAGGACTTCCCCTGGTGAAGCAGCTGAGATACAGTCAGAGCAGAGGCTGGAGGGTGCCTGGGAGAGCGCGAGGCCATCGGGACAGGCAGGCTGACAGCCCTGCCAGATGTGTTGGCAGCAGGACTGCGCAGGGGAGGCATACCACAGCTCTCTTACCATTAAATCTCTGCCTCCAGGGATTGGCTTAACAAATGCTGCTTTCTTTGCTTATTGTTCCCAGGAAAGGCCTGCGAGGTTTATTTTTTGTGACCAAATATGCAGAAAATGTATATAGCTAGTCTGCAAGCTGAGGGTATGCCACAAAAATTATGAGACCTCATAGCTGCAATGGTTAACTGTTGAGCATGTGTATACAGTACAGAGTCAGTTGAAATGAAAATACAAACAGTCTCTTATCACCCCCCCCCCCCAAAAAACCCCAACCTACTGAAAGAAAGGAGAAATTTTGTAAGACAAAAAACCAAATCCATAAAATTCCATTTCAGAGATGCTGCGGAAATTTGGTTTAAAATCTCCTTCTCTGGATTTTCCATCTTTGAACCACAGCCTATTTCAGGAATGAATGAGTGAACTAACCTCTGCATGAAGGAAGAATGGTAAGGCTTTATCATTTTTATTTTACATTCAACACAAGCTATGCTAAGCAATTTGCTTTCCCACAAATTTATATGTAACTCATTGAACATAGGAAATTATTATCTACTACAATTCCCTCAGGGTTTTGTTTTCATCCAATCCAATTTTGTAAAAAAAATTGTACCTTCTTTCTTTTCTTATTATTCCTTCATTGGAAATGTTGGAAATTCTCTATGCTTTTTAAATGACCAAGGATTCTTTTTAGCAACTTTGCCATTACTGGCACATAAATTTCAACTTGTTGACTCCCATTAAGAAGACAAAACACTACAAAATTCTGAATGTAATTCACTCAATCTTCTTACTACAGAAGAGCCATAATAATAGTCCTTGATTCTAGCTCAGGTTGAATGCAAGATTTAAATATGTGGGTTAGTGTCAATCTTCTGAAATGTTTATTTTTACATTTCTGCTCAAAATGAGAGTTCACTTGCACACAAGTTTTAGGCTGGAAAACATGTACCCTGAAATACTGCATTGTAACAGGACCCAGGTAAGAACAGGAAATCCGTTTGGATCTCAGGACTAAAATTTTGGTCTCTTCACACATAAAAAAGCTATACTTTCAAAATTGTATATTAGTCTCTGAATTAGTCTCTTAAAAATATTATCAGATCAGTTTTCACTATGATGCTGTTTGCATGGAGAGTTTTCTGTACTTCTCCACAAACAAATGTAAACCAAATTGAATCAGTCTCCTTTTTCCCCATTTTTATGCAGTGGGCTTTTTTTTTTTAACCCCTTCAAGAAAACTGGCCACTAGTAGTAAATTATATAATAAATAATATGATGTGGGTGGGCCACATCATGTTGAACTTTGACTCACACCATGCCTTCACAGTCAAGGAATAAGGTGCTTTTCTTCAGGTGTGATCTTAGTGGCTCTTACATAGCCACTATAAAGAGAAAAAGGCAAAATATGGTCTAAAATGGCAGACCATGAGTACTTTATAAAATAATTTTATGGAAAATTGGATTGATTTTATTCTAATTCATCAGAAGGATATTTTTCCAGATATTTAAATATTAAATATGTGAAATGGTCACAGAGCAGTAGCATAAGTGAAGAATAAATTGCTGTATTGAATTACAAAACTACAACCTCCTATTGTCAGCTCAGTCTTATTTTATGCTTATCATCCTGCATTTTGTTTTGCAAAATTAAAATAAACACAAAGTTATAAAGGAAATCACCCTGGACAATATGCAAATTATTGAAGCGCTTTACAGACTGTACAATGGCTTCAGCACATACACACATACATAGAACTCTCATTGTAAGGCAGATTGAGGTCAGTACATGGCCCTGAGAAAGAACCTAAAATAAATCCTGACAGAGAGGATATATGAAGGGTGACTGTAAGAAGCAACACATAGTTACCAGTAAACAGAATAGGCCTTGTCTTATAATGTTGGTAAGGAATGCGCGGCTTATTTTGGTGCCAATTCCAGCTTACAAGTCTGGTTGACTTTTAGCATGCCTGACTCACTTTTCAAACTCTTTATTTCTCTAGCTTTGACTTCTTTGTCTGCACAGCATCTTGTTGTTTTCTTCCAGGCAAACTTGACAAAATACAGCGTGACCTTTCCTTCTCCCTCATTTTGGGTAACACATACTGCTCTGACACTTGCCTCCTTCTCTTCTTCCTTGGCATTGTCTCTGGGTAAATTTTATCCATGATCACCCATTCAGTTATTAATAACAGGTCAACAAGTCTGCTGTTCTGATTCAGAACACATCCTTCCTTCCACAGTAAAATCATATTTTTCCCCATTCAGAATTTGAAATAGCATACTAAGTAACTGACATTAAATTATTTAATATTTTAAATATACTTAAAAACTAAAAAAAGTAATTTTTTCATCACTTTATAAAATCAAGTGAAAAGTATCTGATATTTTGACTGTTTTCCACTGTTTCCCTTTTTTTTTATGAATTTGCTCAGTGTGTAAAATATTTTAGAAAAGGAGGACAGAGAAAATGTACACAGCCTTAATTCTATTATTTTGAATAACAACCCCCAAACTTCAGAATATTATATATACTTGGTTCTAACAAAAAATCATTAAGTTAAAAAGTTGGGGTTTTTCTTCATTTTATCAGAAAAAGATTTGTCAAGCTAAAAACAGAATCGTGTCTACTAACTGACCTCATCCATCAATGGATCTCTTCGCATAAGCTATGTTTGATCTTCTTCCTGGTAAGAAGCGGTGCTAACTGATGCTTGCATATGCAAATATTAGATTTTCTGGGTTGGATTCCTCTCACCTAATTTGAAAGGTATGTTGTATTAAAATCTATATCCAAGCTGGTCACCCAAGAGCACCAAAGGGGAATAAAGGCACTTGTAGGATGTGATCGACCCAACATGCTATAGATATCTCTTCTGGGTTGAAAAGAACTACACCTTTGAATTCCTTATTCTTCTATATAGGACTTCTATAAAGGCAATTGGGAAAACTCTTTCTCCTACACTACAGAAGTCTGCTTCTGGTCTGACCAGTATAACTAAAGCTTGTTAGAGAGAAGTAAATAAAATTCCCAACTTTAGCTATCAGGGATCACTTTACAGTTGGCATCACTGGTGGCAATCACCCCCCTCACTCTGCCCCCCAAAATAGAATTGTGGAAATAACAAGTATAAATTGGTAGTAATTATCCCACCCTTCTAGGTGCTAGTATTCAACTGGAGCAGTATGGGGTGGTTTGGTTGCTGGGGAAGACAAGTGACCAGAGTCAGGATGAATACCAGGAAGTTCAAATGAGAATATAATGAAATGCAGGGAAGAGGGTGTCTGTAAGATGGTTTAAAAAGGACAGATTGTTTTCCCTAGAAAAGAGAAGTTTAACCGGGGATGAAGTATTGTTGCTCCAATAAGCAAAAGGTTGTCTGTTATAATGACAAGAGTGATTATTCTCTGTGTGCATTAAGAATGGGGCATAAATAACCAGGTTAAACTGCAGCTAAGGGAGTTCAGGGCCGTATTAGGAAAATCCTTTATAAGAATAGTTAAGCAAAAAACCTGGCTATATAGGAACTGTGTAGTGACAAGCTTTCAGTGACAATTCAGACAAATATCTGTAAGGGTTTATGGTCTTGTATCAAAGAATGAAGATAGAATAAATGACATTCGGAAGATACTTTCATTTTTTGAGTCCATGACAATGAATCCATATATACAGTTTCACTACTGTGAATTCTACTTTACCTTCTGTTGGTGGATCCTTTAATTTAGATGACTACAGCATATATTGACTTCTATGATGAAATTGCATTTACACATAGCACTTTATTGGTGTCTCTGGTGGAGTTAATTTAAGCCATGGATTTAACTAATTTGCTTTCTGTTTGATAAGAAATGTAAGATATATGTGGTTTGTTTTGTAGAAATCTTTTATTGATGCTTTGACTGAAAACAAATGACTTTTTTTCTTCTTATGTTGATTTGCTCTCTTTCCAATTAGTCTAAACTGTTATGTACTATCTACAAAGTACAAATATGTACCTCAAGCAGGAATCCCAATTTTGCTCTTTCCAGCAATCTAACAGAACATTTGGCTTTTTTATGGACAATAGAAGTAACAATAAAATTTGCTCAAGCCTTGTTTTATATACTGACATTGTTAACAGTAATCTTTCATTTGGTCTATACTATTACAATGAAATTTTAAAACTTCAGTAGAGAAAACAATATCATTAGTTGAGACGTTCTTCATCAAGAAATTTGATGAATTGGTAATTAAAAATGAATTGGTAATTACTGACATAGACTTTGTCCTGAGGAAAAATATATGCCAGGAACACCAAATTAAAGAATGGCATTTTCTACATCAGAAACCGCACAACCAACAAAGATCTGACTAGCCTCTGTGCCTCACGTTTTAAAGATAAAGGAATAATAAAACATCTTAAAATGATGTTAACATTCAGACATTGGCAACTTCATCCATATGCTCTCACCCACTACTAAAGTCTTTTAAAGCTTTTTCTGGTTTTTTTTTTTTTATAAGAATACAGGATAATTGATGTAAAACACATCACAGTTTTTCAATTCTGAAAATGTAGTGAGTAAACTTATCTTTTTCTCTCTAAAGAAAGAAGTTGATAAAGTCCGGTAGTTAATAGTGATAATAATAAAAATATTTGTTATCCTAAAGGATTTTATTTATTTTGAGTCAGCAAAAATAATAGAGTCTTGATGACTTCAGAAAAACAGGACACTAAATCAGAAATTTTGATGAAAGGATGTTTTCACTGATGTGCAATAATGTGCTGTGTTCATGAGAGGAGAAAAAAAATTATAAATTACATCTTCTATACATAGTGTACTCTTGGCTATAAGAAGTAGTTCAATATGTAATAAAAAATACTGCTTATCAGGAGCTCAGCAGGACTCCAGTGATTGCATTCAATAAATAAAGAAGTTACATCAAAATAAGGCCTCATTAGCTATAAATTTTTGAGCTGCCTACTGGACAGGTGGTCCAGAGGGTGCTTCTACTCAGAGCCCAGGCCATTCACGCCTTTCTGTCCACATCTTGTTATTTAGTCCTTCAGGCATGGGTAGTGCCTGTGCACTACCAGAGAACAGCATGACTACCAGCAGGACTGTACCCCAAAATTGGGGTCTAGTCCGTGACTTCCAAAAACTGGTGCGGTATCTGTTCTGATGAAAAATGTAGGCACATTCCTGAGTTTTGTTGCATGTCTTGCCAGAACTACTCGTGTATGCATATGATCACCTCACATAAACATTACACAATATATGAACTAGAAGCCACTTTTGTTAATTTAGTTCTATAACTTAGATGACTCCAGCTAACACTATCTGTATTTCTCCATAAAAATGAAAACTCAGAAATGGGCAAACACAGAGATTTTTTTTAAGTTATGTTTAAAATATTTACTACAAGCATGTCTCACAGAAAGATTTGCTACCTAATCTTCACACACACACTTCAGAAGCAGTTGGGCTTGTTTGAAGTGTGACTGTCACTTTGAAAACTAAATCAGATTTGCTGATCCAGATCTAGTGCTCTAAATGAAAGTTACACTTCAAACAAGCCCAGTTGCCTTTGAGGTGCTGTAGAGCTACTGTTTCTGTTTGAAGTTCATTATCCTACTACATTTCTGCCAAATCAATGTTACAACTGTCCCCTTTTACTACCTTGTGTCTCCAGATAACTAAATAAACACAGATGATAATGTTCAGGACAGAGTATACGTGACAGCTTTGAGCTCTTCTATTCAGGAAAGCTCAGTTTAGGATTACAGCTAACACCACAAGATCTGAAAGAGTTATATGAAGGGGAGAGGAAATAAAAATTACCTTTCTAAGGTAGTGTTTTAGTGATATACATGTACACTCACAAACACACACATACAGACTATCAAATACTTTCAGAAGATACATTTAGATCTCATAACCCACTAGACTCAGACTATAACTCAGCCCTTCTTTATCACTCTGCATTTGCAGTAGCTAACATCAAGAGAAATGGAAAACACGATTTTAATAACCTGATTCTCAGAAATCCTGGTGTATTTGCAACATAAACAAACCATGTTTACATTATGCTTCCCCTGTGAGATGGAATACATACAGACTCATTCCTACCTGCCCATAGATAACATCTGTCAGATTCACTGCATAGAAATACTTCACAAACTTCTTACATTTTACTGTATGATATTCAGTTTATGATTTGTATTTCTCCAAGATGTGCTAACCCCAAGGTTCAGAAATTAAAAAAAAAAAATATCCAAACCAAACCAAAAACCCCAAACTAGCTAACGTGTATAAAAGTGTATGTTAGATACATATTTTTCCCTGGGTATATTTATGTACAGTATATTTCCAGAAACAAGATCATTATAAAAATGACAAGTAAACATCCAAACAAAGACAAAGACCAGAAATCCAACAGATTGTGGATCCAAACAGTGGAACACTTGTTTCAGAGCATGGTCATAATTGCCAGCTGGGTTGAAATGCATTAGTACTGTAACCTCATCAATCTTCCTAAAGTTGCTTGTATACCTGTATATTATCACGCAATATTGCTAAATCAGATAATGTTCTATCTTTCCTAAACTGGCTGTTTATATTTCTCATGACAACCACAAGACAGCAACCACAATATACAACTAGACATGTGCCGAAGCTTGGGGTCCCATAGCAGTTCAGAGTGCTTCAAAACCTTACAGCTATATTCTCCTCCTTTTGCCCCGGTACCCCTCTTCCTGAAGCCTGTGGATGCAAAGAAATCAAACTCAGTCACAACAGTGGAAAAACTTTGAAGGATTTAGCGCCTTAAAATTCAGTCCCTAGACCCAACCCCTCGATTCCTTAAAGCCAATTTATAATTGAAAAGCATATTAATTTAAGAGGAAAATTTTTACTGTAGCTGAGCAGAAAGCCACAGTTAGGGCTCATGAGCTTATGGGCAGCTCTCACACAGGCACTCCTTCCTCCGTCTCTAGCCAGGATGACTTACTCTGGTACCTCTCCTGGCCCAGTAGCAGTGGATGAAATCATGATGCCACAACATGACTCTAAGTGCCAGCATTCACAAATGAGATTAAGATTGTTAGGTTTAAGTATCATCAAAGTATCCATGATGGTAGCCCTGTATTAAACTCTCTGCTTGCCCTGATAAACTGATAAGCAATTAAGAGCTAATAGCAATTAACTTGCTCCAACAGCTTATTCTGTCAGGTTTCTGAATGTGGCTAACGCTTTCTTTGATGGGCAACTGGGCAAAAGGTGGAGTTAAATTTACAAATAATTATTTGGAAGTATCTCTTCAATAAAACAGAAAGCAAAAGTAAAAAAAGTGAATAAAGGAATCTCCCTTCACTCATCAACTATTTGGCCTATCTACAAAAAAAAAAAAAAAGTCATCGTGAGAAGTCTGAGAAAAAAGTGATGATTGCAATCAAGAGGATACCAAAATTCAGTGAAAAGCAAAACTTAATAGATGACAGTCTTTCTGGAAGACAATTTCTTGTACTAGTTTAGGGTTGGTAAAACTGAGCAGTTGCTTGTTTGCATAAATTACCAACAAAACTCTATAGTAAGCCGTTTATGTTAAACATTTACCTTTTAGCTCCTTTGTAAAAGGGTAAAATTTATTATCATTGTAGAGAAATATTTCAATCAAGAGAAATGGGATTTGGTACTTTTGATATAGAGAAAAGTAGATCATGAATTAAGGCTACAGCACTGCATCATGTCACTCATATATGAAAATAAATTTCCCAGTCATAAAAGCAAGATTTTTCTAAGCAGGAAGAACATAAATCCTGCAGAAAATGATACCTCACTAGTTCCCCATTCTCTAGGGAATGTATGTGCTTTGCTACTTGTAACAAAAGCAGTGGGACTTAGTTAAGTGTAGTAAAGATAACTAAAAATTACAGCAATCATACTGTACTACACTTTGTAAACTTTGATTTAGAGACCTGCAATCCTCTCAGTCTTAAGCCCTGAAATATCTGGCACCACAAAAAGGTAATTGCCTGGAATATATTTAGTATATAGCCATCACCCATTAGTTTACTAAAAAACTTGAATATATCTGTTTCAGGCAGAGATCTAGTTTAGCACTTTTGAGTTTATATTGTTTAACAAAGGTTGTGACGAGGAGGAGGTAAAAAATGAAAGAATCCCAGGCATCAGAAATAAGGCAGAAGATAACTCCAGAGATTCTTGTTACATGCCAAAATCTACATCCTAGCTGCCTGTAAAACACTGTCCCATGTGTGGCCATGCAGCCTGCAACTCAGCCCACCTTCAGCTCTCTCACAGGTACCATAGCTATCTCTGTCTGTAAAATGTCTGTGGGTAACCTCATAAATTTTCCTAAATTTGTCCTAAATCCCTGCCTGGGTGCTAAACCACCTAACAGTTTGGAAAGGTAATTGCCTTAGTATACCTGGGTAGAGTCTTGACCTGCTTGATGAACTGAAAATCAGACTTTGTCAGCCAAAAGGTTAGCTGCCTGCACTATATTTAGTATATAATCATCACATATGAATTTACTAAAAGTCTTGAAGGTATCTGCGTAGGCAGATATCTATTTTAGCACTACTGGAATGCAAGAAAATCAGTTAATATTATGGAACTGAAGGTGGCACCTTGAGGCACCTCTTCTCATCTTTTTTGAAACAATTGGTTTTCAATATTCTGTAAAACTGTGTGTTATCTAACATTGCCATTTCCAGTTTCTATTATTCAAAATTTTATTACCAACTTTAAGAATAAGCCACTAAGCTACCGTATAAGTTAATACAATATTTTTATTTAAAGTGAAATATATATGCCTTATACACTAAGAAAGCAATGTATTCTAATGTGGGAGATAGTAAACGGACATCTAAGAAAAGTACAGTTCCTTCTTTAGATTTTGGAGTTATTTTTCAACTGCATTCAGTGGCCAAAAATAACAAGACTACATGAATTAAAATGCAGTGACAACGTTTCAGTGTTCATTACCCTCTTTTAGACCTTTTTGGAAACAAAAACCAAAACCCAAACAAACCAAAACCCGAAGCAATGCAATCATATCAAAAGACTTTCTCAACAGGAAAAAATGAAATATGAGAAATGAACAAGGCCTCTCTCCAAAAATAAAGGGGATAATAAAAGCTACCATTTTTTGCACTTAATATACATAGACACACAAGCCCGTATCTGCTGAAATAGAATAGTTGAAAATATCCTTCCCCTCTGATCATGCTGAGCTTTGCATGAAGTTGTATCTTCTGTTCTGCCTCAGGAAGCCTATTCAACTTGATTTCCTCTTTTTCTACAAACTATGTCAAGACTTAAACAATTTTATTTGTCTGTTATTAAGTAGCTTATGTAAAACTGTATGAACATATGTGCATGCAGTCTTTACTAGATCTTCAGACAACAGTTTGCATAAGAACTTAAACATATCTTAATTTTTAAATATAACGGAAAAGTTTTATTTCTTTTAAATTATCCTCTAATGGCCTTCTCTGTAATAACTGGATAGTATTTCATAGATATCTTTATAAAACATTTTAAAACAAATCTTTGTTTTGGTATCAGAGAATTAATTATGTAATAAAAAGAATTATTCATATGACCAATGTCTTCTTCACCTTTCCTACGTGCAGTATCATGTTTCTGTTTGTCTATTGATGAGATTTCCATATTAGGACTTCTGTATTCCAGAATACTTGACAAAGAAGGTGAATTTGACAAACTTCAGCTTTATTATCTGAATGTAGTCATTTGGACTTGCTAAGGAAAAAGGGAGATGCATGTATGAACTGTTCTTTTTGTTCTTCCAAGAATATTTGCTGCATTTTGCAATACTGCTCATTCTGTGAGATCAATCAATGAACCCCTACAAAGAAATAAAGCTCACAGAAGACAGGCAAGGGTGATGTGCTCATGAAGCTCAGAAAAGAATGTTGGAAGTGGCCAGAGCTATCATAAAGGGAGCTGAACTTAACACCAAGGAGACTGAAGGGTGGCCTTTATTGTAGACAAATGGCTGTATCAGTTGAGTGGGTCAAGTGGTTATGTAAATGGCCTTCTCTAAAATAATCAATAGAAAGCATTATCTTCCTAAGCCAGACCGACCAACATGGGGGAGCTGTATATGTGTCTCAGCCCAACAAAGAGTATAAATATTGAGCAAACAGAAAAAGTGACTTTGAAGAGAGCAGCAGGTTTGAGGTGGCTTCAACCTATGTATTCCTTCCCAGCAACTAGGAATGCCCAATGCCATAAAAGCTTAGAGAGAACGTAATGGGAATTATGTTCATTATCTGATTTCACTGTATAGTGTGATTGGTATATTGTGCTTGCATTGCGATTTCAGAATATTGCTGTATCACTTTTCTAAATCAAAATCCCAGGAAATGTCAAATACCTTCAAACAAGTAAATTTGGTATTAAACATTAAACCTTCCTCATATGTAATATCTAAAAGAACCTGGTCAGAGAATATTGGGCTCTGATATTCTGAAAACTCAGCAGTAGAAATTCAATAGCTCTCTCAGATTTCTTCACTTCTTTAGAAACTGATGATATTATGTAGGCATGTGTGGAGAATGTTAGTTTATGTTGGGGCTCTACTAAAAGGAGAGACCATGGGACCACATTGTGGATACAGTCAGAGTTTCAAAGCATCTGAATAAAACTACTGCTCCGAGGGACTGCAAAATGTTTCCAGAAGCCTCGACTGCACTGGCAAACCTCTTAGGAGTAACAATATATGAATGATTCAGACTCAAAAGCTTTTTCCGTGAATTGAATTTCTGTTGAGTTGAAATAGGTTTCTATGGTAGCAGTAATGTCATCAACGATTCCCCATGGCTTGAAAGTACCAGGCGGCAATGCCTCTAGCACCTACTGCACTATTTTCAATCAAGAAAAAAAATCATGCTGGGACCCAGATGAGAGATTTGCATCATCAGCCACACCCTCCATCGGATCTGTTAATGTGGCAAGGCTAACGACGTCAGAAAGTTAGCCCTTCACAGTAAATCTTGCTAAACTAGATCACAAAAACGCCTTAATATTTTGGGAAAAAAAAAAGTAATCTGCACCTTGATACCTAAATCCAGTGGATGGATTCCTCCTCAAGGATGGAATTATCCATTTATATAGTTGGGATTCCTCTGCCCTGACTTTGGAGTCTGACTTCAGACAGTTCTCTCAAAAGTCAGTCAGGCTTAGAAGTTTAAACCAGTAAACTTTTTTGAAGGGACAAGAACTAAACTATCAAAACTTGACAAAGAAAGCTGGTGCTTTTATGTCATTTGAAAATATTAAGAAACCCAAATATATCATCCCATACATACATAGCTTTGGAAATTTTTGCCACCAGCAGTACAATACTTGGAAACACCTTCTCTTTAAGGTCAAATACATTGGGTGTTGTCTCTGGCTGATCCAAGTGAAAGTAATATAAATTTCCTTTAAGTCCTTATGCTATAACATTCCATACACACACAAAATTTATTTCATATTAAATCATTTTAATAAATGTGCAGTAGAAACCCTACCCCAAGGCCTAGTATTTCATCATACTGTGTAGTATGAAAGCAGAGAAAGGTATGGTTTCTCCCCGAAGGAATTTATAATCTCAGTATAAAAAAAGAGGCAGTAAATTGCAAGGGACAAGTCAGAGACAATGTGACAACGTGACAGATAATTGGCTTCAGCTACATACTGCAAAATCATTTTTCCTGATAAATCAACAGAAATGAGAAAAGATAGACATCACAGCCACCTGGGCTGACAAACAAACAGTAATCCCAGGGGAGAGCTGAATTATATGCTTTCATACAGTAGAACCTAGAGCTTGATGGGTCTGTATTGTGTGTGTTCTTCAGTGCTTTGATTACTAACTCTTCCTTTAATGAGTCGTGGGCCAGCAACATGGGCCATGCAACCTTTTGATATGGCTCACTTTTCAGTGGGAACTCTCATTTCCACTCTCTTTCTCATCTTTATGTTGAACTAACATTGTGAGTGTAAACACCGGAAATACATTCCTCCTTTTCCCAATTAACAGTAAAGTCTTCTTTTCAGCAAAATGAAGCAGCTTTGAAAAGTGCATTAAATTGTAAGCAGGAAAGTGAATGAACAAAATAATAGCAAAACTATGAAAAATAACTGAAACTCGTGGGAATAAAAGTAAAATATGTAAACAGTAGCTAACAATGTTATAAGTGAAAAAAAACCCAAATGAATCCCAGGATAAGAAATTCAACAAGACAGAAGTAACCTCCAGATTTCAGTAATCTTCTACAATGGAATGACATAACAATTAATTAAAAATACATGTAACATATAAGGAAAAGAATAGTATATAGAAACAGCAGTGAAGAATATAAGAACAAATATATTATTGCAAGACACATGGGCTTTCTGACAGGAATGAGAATTAACCATGCCTGTGTGTGCTTATGAAGACCTAGGCAACAGCCGTACATTCTTCTATAGACCACCAAAAGCTGCAAGTGGAAACTTGATACACTGCAAGGGTAAGGGCAAAATTACATACTCTGGCCAAACCTATGCTAATTACACTTCCTTAGGCTTCAAAACAGGGTAACTACTGGCAAATTACTCAGTGGCTTGCTATCTGTGGGTCATGACAACTCCCAAACCAAACCTGGGAATTGCTTTGGGTGAGAGCTAGTTGTCCTGGGAATAAATTGTGCTGGGACCATTCTAACAGCTTACAGCTGTGGATGATCACCTCTAGCCACAGGCAATCTCCACAGTGCAGCAGTAGCTTAAGAGTCAGGGCTGTCCACTACTGCAGTGTTCCTGAAGACAGATTAAACAAAGACTATAAGATCCTTGCATCCAAGCATAGGAAAGTATAGGGCAGAACAACAAGAAAAAACTGTTCTGTGCTTCCCTTCCCTTCGGGGGCCTTCTGGGATAAGCAGCAGTATACATTTACGCCAGCTACCAAGATGTCTGTCTCCACAGCCTGCAATTCCCAAATTGCATCATGAGCTGTCCACACGGCTGGGAGAATAAAAAAAAAATAATCTGCAGATGGCTGTTGTAGCATCTGGTTGAGATTTAAGAGTCAAGATGTCCTGCAGTGGCTTCCTATCCCTGACTCCCTGACTGTGCTAGGAATTCCTAAGAGTGTTTGCCATAGCATTGCCACTTCACTCTCCTTCCTGGTCCTGATCTTGGGCAAATGCTTTTGTCCGGCCAAATAAAGTTCATCTCCTCTGCTCACAGCTGCAGAGTGCATGATACCATGAGCTGTGACAGAGATACTGTCTGAAGAAGACCTCATCCTCAGTTACAGCTCTAGAGTGAAGAATAAAAGCACACAGTTTGCTACAAGTCAGATATTCATAAAAATGTAATTTTCTATGGGAACCTGTACAAACCCTTTTTGTTCCTTAGACACACTAATAAATGAATAACCACAAAAATGTCATAATTTTTTTCATGTCAGAATAAAATATTTTAAGGGGAGACCAAGAAGTGGAGAGAATGACATGCCTTCTGGGATACCTTTGGAGGATTTTGGACTAGCTATAATATATAGTTACAGGTCACACATTTATAATTACCAAAAAGGAACTATACTACAAGATAGTCCCTGAAAACCTGTCTCCTTACCTTGTAAGGCATATTTTCTTTGCAGAAGTAACTACATCTATTGCGTGCTAAAACTGTCGCCAGGTGTATGTCACCTGGACAGCTTGTGCTGGAGTTGGAGGTTAAATGAGATCTCCAAACTGTACCACTCTAACAGCTCAGACTTGTCCTCAAAGGGATGTAAGAACAGGAAAATTAACATGTTATGGGATGTTATGCTGTTTGTGGGCAGGAGGTCATAAGACCAGACTGTCCTATGGAAAAGAAAGGTAAAACAGTATCTAGGAAGTACATGGGGTTTTCCTACAGTAGCTCCCAGGAAGTAATGTTGTTCCTACATGTGAGCAGTATGATTGTTTTTGGTGACTGTGTAATACACAGGATTGAGACTCACTATCATTCCCAGTGTTTTCCTGCCTCCTGGAGAAAAAATAGACCTAGCATGGATGAATTGTGACTGCAAGATGCAATTTGATACAGGCTATGTCATAGAGATCACATTATATATATCAATTTAGAAATACTAAACAGATTATGACCTCTTAGTCCTATTTTTACCCTTCATCTGCTTTTACCATTTTCACTTGGGTTTGGCTTCTGAGTTAAAACAGGTGTAAATGTGTGAGAAAATCAAAATGAGGAAAGACTCCCAGTATGACTGCATAGCCTTGTGTCAGACTTCCCAGCTACAGTCCATGTAATTTATGACAAACTATATTCTTTTAAATAGCCAGGCAGGTAATTCACATATTGATTAACTGGATCTAATAGTAAACAATACATCTTGAGAAACTGCATCTTTTCAAAGATGTTGTTTAAACATAGAGTCATCAATCAAAATTGATTCCTTTTCAAGGTAAATATTGATGCCTACCCAATATTTTAAAATCAATTGAGTTGAACAAGTGGTTAGTTCTGTATCTATGGACCTGTCGGAGCTGGTCCAGAGGAGGGCCACAGAAATGACCAGAGGGATGGAACACCTCTTCTATTAAGAAAGGCTGAGAGAGTTGGGGTTATTCAGTCTGGAGAAGAGAAGGGTCTGGGGACACCTTATTGCAGTCTTTCAGTGCTTGAAGGGGGCTTATAAGGAAGATGGGGACAAACTTTTTAGAAGGGCGTGTTGCAATAGGACAAAGGGTAATGGTTTTAAACTAAAAGAGGGTATATTCAGACTAGATATAAGGAAGAAATTTTTTACGATGAGGGTGGTGAAACACTGGAACAGGTTGCCCAGAGAGGTGTTTGATGCCACAACCATGGAAACATTCCAGGTCAGGTTGGACGGGGCTCTGAGCAACCTGATCTAGTTGAAGACGTCCCTGCTCGTTGCAGGGGCGTTGAAGTAGATGACCATTAAAGGTCTTTTGAACCCAAACTATTCTATGATTCTATGATTCTATTTTCATCTCCTTTAAGAGAAATATCAAAGACATTGTTTATGGAACAAATAAAAACATCTTATGAAATTTGAGGATGATATTTGAAAAAGAAAACTAATTTAAAGGTAACAGTTCCTAATAAAGCTTCAGTAATGATACCTGCCCCAAACCCCCCTCAAAAATCCTTCAGAAACTAAATGGAAATATAAAACTCCTTCTGCATGATGGCCAAAAGAAATAGATTTCCAGTGTAAGCTTAAGCTAATAATATTTCAGTAATTTCCTAATTATTTTGCTTTAGCAAAATAGTAGATCAAAGAGACAAAGTGCCAAATTTTCATCTGATTAAAATGAGCAAAATACATTGAAGTCAATAGTAAAGTGCTGATTTAATTCACCAGAAAAATTAGACCATTCTAAGAGATACTTCTATCACTTTTGAAATCCAGTAAGGCTTTTTTCACAATATACATGTGATGGATGCACTTGACCGCTGCTTAACCAAACCAGCAGCAGTTTGGTACAGGCTCCAAAGGAGGTAAAGGCCTGAGCCATAGCCGGGCCAAGAACTCCTCTAGGAAACACACAAAGGAGCAGAGCGACACAAAGTTGTGGGTACAAGGAGTCTCATGCACACCTCTCCCATTGTATGCAATCTGACTACAAGCTAAGCACTTTATCCCATAAATATCACAGCCTAAGTGAGCTGCCTTTGAGCTCTCCCTGCTAGGCAGCGTGGCTGCACAGTGGTCATGCCCAGCAACAATATCTTTTACCGGTGACAGATTGTTGGATGAGCCCGATTTGAATTCTCCCCGGACAGCAACTGGACTGCACACCACGCAACTCTCCCGCACGCCACGCAACTCTCCCCTTGTGCATGGACACCTCTCAATATTATGAGATACTAGTCTTTTAGCTTAAATAAGTCAGTTTTAAATAGAATGAATCACTTAGAGTTATGTTATCATGTTGTGTGATTTACTATGCTGTTTGCTTAGGTTTGCATGAGTAGCTAGATTTGCTGAAGTATTAAGCTGCAGCTGTAAACTTTAGCTTAGGTTTACTGAACGGGTACCTACTTAGTC
Source organism: Haliaeetus leucocephalus (assembly GCF_000737465.1). Taxonomy (NCBI): domain Eukaryota; kingdom Metazoa; phylum Chordata; class Aves; order Accipitriformes; family Accipitridae; genus Haliaeetus; species Haliaeetus leucocephalus. Next base: position 7,526,739 of record NW_010972587.1, read on the forward strand.
AAAACAGGGGCCTCCAGAGCCAGCATAGATCAGGAGATAAGGAGGCTTCAAGGCTACAACCATCAACAGCACCTGCAACTCAACAAGATAACAAACAGCTTGTCTGGAGACAGTGAAGGAATCCAATAAGGAGTCAGAAGGTGTCAGACCAGAATCACTATGGGACTAAAGGGTGTGTGTAAGACATGTGAAGAGTGTGTGAGGGGCGGGTGAATAGTCTTACAGACCATTATACCTTACAGGGTATAATTGCCCAGGGATTTCTTCATTCGGGTCCGTCCTTCCTTCCTTCCTTCCTCTCCTTCTCCTTCCCCCCTTCCTTCCACTGGTCCCTCCCTGGAGGCACTCAGCAGGAGCTGGTCCTGCTGCTGTACCACTTTATTAAATTATTTATTTTTCTAAGACTCGACGCCTGAGAGTCCATTTTGGGAAACCAAGGACTTGAACTTCAGAGCAAACTAACACTGGATGCCTAGATGGATTGCTAAGTGATTAATAGCATGCTAAACTTTGAAATCCTGAGTAAGGGATTTAAAGGATTGATTGTGCACATGTAATATTTTAGACATAAACTGTTGGTCATGTCGGAGACTAAGTCTGGATCCAGCCACACCTCAACTCCTCTCTGAGAAGGAGTTTAGAAAGCAAGGGGGTCCATTCTGAACCTCATGACTCAATGAGAGGTTTTCCACACCCTTTGAATCTCTTAGATATAAACCACTGACCAGGTCTGAGATTAAGATTGGACATAGCCATCCTTAAGCTCCATCAGGAGTTTAGAAAGCAAGGGGGTCCATTCTGAACCTCATGACTCAATGGGAGGATTTCCCTTACCTTTTTGCATCTCCGACCTCTGTGCAAATCATGGAAAAATCAATTCTAACTCAATTTTCCTTTGTATGTTTCTCCCATGTAGTAAGAGTGAACCTTACCATCAAATTCTGTTAAGTTGCCCTTTTACAGATTTTTTAAGCGATCTAAAACACTCATCCATGCCAACACATGCTATTTTTATTTCTTTGATAATTTTGCAAAGTGAAGACAGTTCTGCTTCTATTCTTATAATCTTGCAACCAAATACATTCTTGCTTCCTTCCCCCTCTCCCTGGTAGGGAACATGCCCTTCAAGGGGAGGCACAGAATGAGCTCATGACGAGAATATATTAAAGAATTGTGAGAGGAAACCAGCCACCCAGCACATGCTCCACATCTAAATCTAACTGGGCATCCATGCTTCAAAGTACCCTCAACTGATTCTTTTTCAATTCTCTCAAAATTAATCTATCTATTCCTCAAATGCAGTACTAGTTGATTCCGTGAATCAGGACAAAATTAAAAAATTGTTAATAGGTTTTGAGCCTCACCTGGAGGATGTAGCCATAGAGAAGACAGGAGAACTCTTTTAACTTTTTATTTTATGAAAGTAAAATGAGGTTATTTCTTCAAAAATATTTTTTAAATTAATATTTTATAAAATGGAGAAACTATTCAATTTCTGTAAAATTTATTGTGATTTCTCACCATACAGTTTTCAGAATTATGTTAATACTACCGTCAGAACGGAAATTTAGACAGAGTCAGACTAATCCTGAGAAGTTTTTAAAACTAAGATCTGAAAAGGGTTCTTTTTCCATTTGTAAAAAATTTGGATTAAGTGTAATTGCAAGAATAATAAAACTAAGAAGTAACTCAATATGCATCAATCAAGAAGTCATGGTAGTAAAATCTGTTCATTATTTGTCTAGGGAAATCTATTCATATAGAAAAAGTATATGTTTAAGAGAGAGAAAGTTTAGTATGTTTAGCAGATCACAGGATACCTTTCTAGAAGTATCTTCATAAGGTTTCTTTCTGCTCACTTGTTGCTAAATATGTTTCTTTTTGTTCTTTCTGTTTAATTTTTAAATATTTCTCTTATTTCAAATCATCCGTCTCTTTGCACTTCTCCCTTACCCTATAATTGTGCCTTACTATATAATTATGCCCTTCACTATTTAAAATACAAGACAGGGAATAATGGAATAAGAAGCCAGTTGATGCTAATAATTTCATATTGTTGGGTCTCTAAGATGTGTAATACAAAGGACAGACATATCTAGATCAAAAAAAAATATTTTACATACATACAATAATTAGATATAACAAAGATCAGATAACAAATAACTGATGGATGACAAGCTCTTCTAAAGTTTTTTGTGCTTGTTTTATTTACCTAGATTAAAATGCATCAGCAATTTAATCAGAAAACAAAGAGTTGCAAAATTAATTGTATC
>NW_010972587.1:7529152-7658127 GCF_000737465.1 Haliaeetus leucocephalus
CCATCCCTGTCCCCATTGTGCCGCTGGGGGGGGGCTTGGTGGAGAAATCCGGGAGTGAAGTTCTGCCTGGGAAGAAGGGAGGGGTGGAGGGAAGGTGTTCTGAGATTTCGTTTTATTTCTCATTTACCTTACTCTGGCTGATTTGTAATAAATTGAGCTAATTTTCCCTAAGCTGAGTCTGTTTTGCCCGTGACGGTAATTAGTGAATGATCTCTCCTGTCCTTATCTCGACCCGCAAGCTTTTTTTGTTATATTTTTCTCTCCCCTGTCCAGCTGAGGATGGGGGAGTGATAGAACGGCTTTGGTGGGCACCTGGCGTCCAGCCAGGGTCAACCCATCACAGTCTTTTTGGTGGAGGATGCGGGATGTACAGAAAGGATTTCAGTAATGAGAATTAAATACAATAGTATGGTTAGAAGATATCTGTATTAAGTTACGTGGAACCTGAGCAGGACGCAAATGGTATGGAATAAGGGGTGGAGATTGTATTGGGTCTGGCTGAGATGGAGTTAATACTCCCCATAGCAGCCCTCATAGCACTGTGCTCTGCATCAGTAGCTAGAAAGGTGTTGATAGCACACCAGTGTTTTGGCTACAGCTGAGCAGTGCTGGCACAGCATCAAGGCTGTCTCTCCAACATTTTTGCCCCCCCCCCAATGGCAGGCTGGGGCAGGGCAAGATCTTGGAAGGGGACATAACCAGGACAGCTGACCTATACCAACCAAACAGATATTCCATACCATATGAAGTCAGCTCAGTTATAAAAGCTAAGTTAAGGGAGACGGAAGGGGGGGCATTTTGTCTTCCGGAGCAACCACTACGCGTACTGAAGCCCTGCTTCCTGAGAACGGCTAGACATCACCTGCTGATGGGAAGTAGAGAATAACATAATTTGTTTTTTCTTTGCTTTCGCACGCACAACCTTTGCTATCACTTCATTAAACTGTCCTTATCTTGACCCACGAGCCTTTTGTTATATTTTCTCCCCCCCTGTCCAGCTGAGGAGGGGGAGTGATAGAGCGGCTTTGGTGGGCACCTGGCATCCAGCCAGGGTCAACCCACCACATATCACTACCCAGGTAACCTTTAATAGCTTTACTACATATGAATGAAAAAGTAATGGTGCAATTCAAAGGTCAGGTGAAATTCAAACTCTACAGAAGGATCATATTCCCACTTCTATCTTTTTGCAAACATAAACTAATTCACACTGCAGCAGCATTAGAATGTAAATGTAACACTGGAGGGAAAGTTTCTCTTAATGAATTTCTTTTAATGGTCTGTCATCATGGCTCCTCAGATGAAGAAAATAAATATGCTAAATTTGAGATATACAGTTTAGAGATCTCATAGTATAGATTTTTTTTTTCCCTTGCATTTCCTTTGGGAAACTAAAATCAAGTTTAATCCTTGCCTTAGTATTATATACAATCATTATTGTATAAAGCATTTATGCACTTCCAAGCCAGTGACTTCCTTGAGGCACTGAGCAAATTCAAAACATAAGCTTTGGTGTAAGCTTTTTCCTCTGATCCATCTCTTGCAATATCAGTATGCTTTCCAATTATTTCTAACTCTAATCTGCTGTAAGCATGAAACAAGTGCTTAACTAATACTGACCTTTAAAATAATTCCTTTTCTTGCTTGGATCATGTTTGTTTCTTCTTAGCAGACAACTATTAGCAATTTAACAAGCCAAAACTATTGGCTGGGGAAACAGTTACAACCAAGTTTCTATCTCACCACTCAAAATGTAACATATTTGTACATATATAATTACAGTAAAAGGGCTATATTAGAAAAGTGCAAGACTGTTATTTAGGTGTCAGTACCAGGATTATGGTTGTCTCCAGAAATGCCTCATGCATGCAAGCCACTATTATACCATCATTCACAGTTTTGTCTATTGGAACTTAGGATACCTTCTGAGCAGGCACCTCTGTCACGCTTTCACCCTCCCTCAGTCTCTAGACCTGAGATATCTTTCCTATAAAACCTGATACATTCCCATGAAAAGTTTTCTTTTTGATGATCTGCTTTTTTTCAGCTGGGAGAGCTGTGTCATTGAAAACTTTCTTCTCCACTCTTCTCATCTGCCTCAGTTCATGTCCCTGCCCCACAGCCACCAGCCCCTGTTCCCACTTGTGTCCCTGATCCTGCTTCCAGACTCCATGCTTAGTGACTCCTTGGCTGCCCTTTTCAATCTAACTGTTATTTTGTTCTAGTCCAGAATTTTTCCCCTTTGCATGGGAAAGCTTCCTCCTCTGCCTTCCCTTGGTTCCACCAGAGGTGCCACAACAGCAAGAGAGAAAGGCTCCCAGGTTCATTAAGGAAAAGCTGTACCTCAAAATCAAGACAGAGCAGGAGACCCCAACACCAAAAGTATGTTTTAGCATCAATCGACATTAATTATTTGCAGTACTGAAGTCCTAGCTCTAATCTGATTATATAATCCATCAAAAGTTTTTGTTTTAGAGTCTACAGTGATTTTAATTTTAATTCTATGAGTATCTGTAAACACTAAACATGGGAACAAAGCTTGAGTGGGGTTTTCTGAACATCTTTGGGGGTTATGTTGTCCTCAAAACTCACGTTATCATCAAACTCTATGCTAGTATTGTAGTTACTAGCTAGCAACCACAATACCAGCAGCTACTGCCATTTTAAATGCCAGAAGTTTCGCATTATGGGATTTAAATTGAAGGGACATGGTTTTAACCCACTAAAGCAACTGATTTGTCTTGTTATCTGTCACATGTACAATCCCTTCTACTCTCTTCTGAAGAACTCCGATGCATTTACATAGATTATAGCCACATTTTCTGAAACAATTTCTAAATGGTTTTAGAAACTGATTCCATTTTAAATCAAATTTCCCTGGCAGCATATTCACCTCAGCTATATCTATGCTGGGGAAAAGACATTCTTTCCAGTCGTGGGGTTGGATATGCCCCGGGCACATGCCCACATAAATCAGAGTCATTTGTATCTGCAACCATTGCTGCTGGGGAGAGCAACACCCTGGCAGGCAGGGCAGGCGGGAACAGCGATGGGCTCTGATCACAGCCATGAGCAGCAGACAAGAACCACAGGGTGGATGCAGTGACCCGTCAAACACCTGAAGTGCAATTTCGACATAACCCTTCTGTTCACAGACTTCACATCAGAAATGCACAATTTGCCACTCTGTGAAGATTTAGGACCAGGACAGCAGCACTGAACTGTTGAACATCAATATTAAAAGTAAGTAGCATGGACATGACTAATACTGATGCTCTGTGAACTAAGTGTTTACTGTCATTTTGTGGCTATCCTTTTACACTTTCATTATCCAGCTTAGGCATATGTTTTAATAAAAAATAAAGATTTCTGCATAGGTGTAAAAAAATGGGTTTTTGAACTTTGGTTAAACACATATAAGATTATGACTGTTCATCCTTAATAGGTATATTTAACTTCAGCTTTAAAATGTGTTAGAAGATTAAATCAAAACCTTCGTTATCATCATTTGTAAAAATATAGCATGTCCATGAGTTTATGTAAGCTTAAACTTTTGTAATTATTAGGATTTTTAGTAATCCCATTTTGAGACTTTGAAAGATCTCTTTAGTGTAATTCAAACAATTTCAACCTACTGGACACTGATTCTAAAAGTGTATTTTGTACATTTTAGCATATTATAATATTGTCATGAAAAAACATTTGATTGCTTTATAGAGTGATATTCTTTGCCGTCAACTATTTCGATATAATAGAAGGAAGAAAAAACTGTAAGCTGCTGCTGTTGTCAATTAAAACCATGAAAATAAGGAATTTCAAGCTTTCATTACTTAGTTTAATTGAAGGATTCCTTGAGATCTAAACATAAAAATAAACTGAATCTGAGCTGATTTCTTTTTCACAGGTCCTGGTCCTAACTCTTTAGGACCAGGACACTCATGTTTCTATCTTAAACCCCTCCCCACTCACCTACCCAGTGTAGAACCTAGCTTAGGACAACTTTCCAAATCTGTAGTGCAGAAAAAGTGCAGAACAGAAACACGTGAACTTCTTTTCAGACACACTGGGAGTGACATGGCCTGTCATTTGGGGAGACTGCATGTTTTAGGAGATTGAAAAGTATTGTAAATATTGAATAACATTCTTTTTACAATCGTCAACTATTTAAACTGCCAGGAGTCAGTCAACATCTTTAGTAGCTATAGAAATTTACACGTAACCAAAGCAAGGAAGAGTAGTGTTACTGGTTGCAGAAAAGTAAGTCTGTGATTTGATGCACTGATCAAGTTACAAGTAATCACAGTTAATTCTTTTTTACTAAAATTAGAGCTGAAGATCTTTAGTCAAATACTTCAATTTAATTGAAATATCAGTGTATAAACACACAGTATTTAAAACAAACAAACAAGATTATGACTAAGAAACAGCTAGATATCCCAAGTAATCCAAATCCTAGTCTCAGATGACAGTGAGCATTTTATCACAGACTTTCACTGATGATAGTGAGTGGCAATTATCCATGCCTTGAATAGATTAAAAATGACTTTACATTGTAATGATAACAAAATCACAGTACTTGACAGCCATGTGGCAAAGACAGATAAATAAAAATTTAAATGGATTTTCTAAATCCATTTAGGCTCTTATTTGCCAAGAAGCACACTAGTCATCTTTCAAGGACAGTTTCTCCCAATGTTTTATTGATTGGGGTACAGTTTTGACCTTTGCTGGCTTTGTGTTTGGAGGGTTTTTTTTTGTAAGGACCAGTAAGAATGCTGGGATGTAAACTTCATTTTGATTCATGATGGTGTCAAAGTGAATACAGCTCCTTGAAACTGAATAAAACTGAGATTATGTTATTAGAAGGGGACGATGACTGAGCCTGCTAATGGCTGCAGCAAAGAGTCAAGCTCTCTTTCCAGCCCTCTTAACTCAGCGTAATAAGTGTTCAGGAAAGTGTCAGCAGTAACATTTGGACCAGTGTAGGAGGGTACAGCAAAGGGATGGATGGCATTCCTTTTATTCTTGCAAAGGATTTTGCCAATTGGCCTTTGCCAAATGAGTTAGTTCTCAGTCATTAACAGCTGACGCTCTTCTGTATCTGTTTTCCAAGACAAATGCAAGTTCTAGAAGAGTAGTAAATGAAAGTATCTAGGAGCATCACTGTTACCTAGAAATTTTTTTCCTGTGCTTTAAATCTCTGTCATGGAATGATTTCCTCCCATCTGTTTTCTGGTAATAGGACCAAGATTTTTCTCAGTAATAATACAGAGGCAAAATGTTACCAAACCAATGAAAATCTGCTCTTCTCCCCAAAGGGCATCGTTATATGCCTAGATTTCCTTTAAAAGTCAGGCAAAGCATAGTTCTTTCCAACTCTAGATCTTCATTCTGTGGCTTGAAAGCCTCCTTAATTAAGATGTGTCTCAGAAGCAGGGGAGGGGGGGAACCCAAACCAACAAAAAAAAAAAAGAAAACTAGTAGGGAAGACTAAAAGAAAACAGAAAATACTAGGTAAGTGCTTCGGTTCTTTTCAGCTCCTTTCCTGAAAGCACATGGAAACTGTTTTGAGATGTGGCATGAGCTGAAGAGGGAGAAAGCCTCTGGTGATAAACTCTTCTTCATTTGCTCTTGCAGATGGTGGCTCACAGTGTGAGGAAGAAGGAGCAGCGGAGAGGAGCTGTTAGGGACTGACCCCAACTCCTATTCCAAATCCCTCCATGCTACTTGGGGTGCGGGACTGGAGGAGTTCGGAGTGAAGGGGTGAAGTTGAGCCTGGCAAAAAATGTGGGATTATGTGGGAGGTTGTCCTGGCTTCAGCTAGGATAGAGTTAATTTTCTTTCTAGTAGCTGGTATAGTGCTATGTTTTGGGTTCAGGATGAGAAGAATGTTGACAACACACTGACGTTTTCAGTTGTTGCTAAGTAGTGTTTAGACTCAGTCAAGGATTTTTCAGCTTCTCATGCCCAGCCAGCAAGAAGGCTGGAGGGGCACAAGGAGTTGGGAGGGGACACAGCCAGGACAGCTGACCCAAACTGGCCAACGGGGTATTCCATACCATGTGATGTCATGTCCAGTATATAAACTGGGGGGAGTTGGCTGGGAGGGGATCACTGCTCAGGACCTAACTGGGCATTGGTTGGCGAGTGGTAAGTAATTGCATTGTGCATCACTCGTTTTGTATATTGCAATTATTTTATTATTATTATTATTTTATTATTATCATTATTAGTTTCTTCCTTTCTGTCCTATTAAACTGTTCTTATCTCAACCCACAAATTTTACTTTTTTTCTGATTCTCTCCCCCATCCCACTGGATGGGGGGTGAGTAGTGAGTGAGCAGCTGCGTGGTGCTTAGTTACTGGCTGGGGTTAAACCACAACAGAGGTGTTATTTTAGTTTTTTAAATTTTGTCTTTTTTCTCACGATCCAAATTTATTTTAATTGGCAATAAATTAAACTAGTTTTCCCCAAATGAAGTCTGTTTTGCCCATGTGGTAACAGGTATGTGATCTTCCCATCTTTATCTTGACCTATGAGCTTTCTCATCCTATTTTCTTCCCCTGTCCTGTTGAAGAGGGGGAATGAGGGGGCAGCTGGTGGGTGTCTGACTGCTGACCAAGGTCAGCCCACAAGAACAGTTAAGCCTCTCAGTGGGTCACAGAAACGAATACCTAGCTTAAGGGTCCTGCGTATTTCACTCCAGTGGATCTGCTCAGTAAAGCTGTCTAGTAACATCTAGTTTCCGTGAACTCAGGCAAGATTTTTTTCATATAATACGCTTCATGATGATATTGATGTACTGATTTTAAAGTTGTTTCCTGTCCCAGGATGCAACAGATAAGCACCTATAAATTGGCATGCTGTAGTTGAAAACAGAGCTAACCATATGGTACTGTGTCCATTCACAGTACATATATAAAAGTAAAAATTAAAAGGGTATGCAACAACTTTGACATCATGTGAGCATTGTTCCTTGCAAATCCCTTGCTAACGTTGCTACAGCTCCTAATTCCAGATTTCCATTTTGCAATTTTCAATCTCTCAAATGAGTAGAATAAATGCATTGGGCCTGTGTCAGTCCAAATGCCATGGAAAAGTGGAGTGCTTGCAAAGCTATGCTGGGACACCGATGCTGTACACGTAACAGCATTACCATGAGCATGCAGCCAGGTACTTGAGGACCAGGACACCATGCTGTTGCTAAGACATACAGTGATTCTTCTCTCCAGTTGCAGAACATTGCTGCTATCTCTTTATACCTTAGGATTTAACACACTTGGCACAGCTGGCCAGGCACCAGATCTGCCAGCTAATTTCCTGTCATGAGGTCTGGAGCAGAGGCAGAAATGTTGAGCTGCACAGTGAGATTTGCTAGCCCTCTGGCAGGGAAATGAGACATGAGGGCCAAAAGATTAGTGTCATGCTCAAAATATAGGGCTGCACAGTCATTGGCAGTGAGAACAAACTGAAATTGCTTTTCTGTTTGCAAGTTTATGAAGTAACTCCTGAAGACTTTGAACTATGGAGTTTGGGTAAAAGCTTGAGAAAGGAAACCTCCCTATGATTTTTTTCCTTCCATGGACAAAAATAAGACATCTATATGCCAAGAGGTTCTGACACTTGAAAGTGTCAGGTGATCACATAAAATGGGTTTGTAGCTTCAAGAGGTAGGTCACTATTTGGTAAATCCCAGAATCTTATGAAGGTTGAAAAAGAGATGAAGGAGTTTCAGAGCTTTCATAGCAACCTGAGAAAGATTGGAAGTTTGTAATCATGTTCAAGCTTCTGACTTTCTGTTCCTATGTGTAGTAGTTCTGGATTATTTTTTCCTCTTAATCTCAGAAATGTACCTAGGATAGAAAAAATTACTTCTGCTTCATCTTACCTGAGAATAAAGGCATTTGGCTTAAATTTAAGGAAAAAACATGCTCAGCATATTCACACAAACAAACTTATGAAAACAAGCAGGATTTAATCTTTGATAGAAAAAAAAGTATCCAGAAAGCATAGGAAGTAGTTTCATTCTAATTTGGGAGAAAAATAAATACACTGATACTTTAAGGTATCTATATATTACCAAAGCTTTCTCTCTCTCCCCCTGCCTTATGTAACCCTCCCAAAACACTTTTTGAAATAGTGTAAAGACTTAAGATTACTGATGAATGAAAAACTGCAGTTTTATAAGATGCTGCATAACATCTGATTTGATAAAAAATAAGCAAATTGCTGTTTTCTACAGAACTACTGTAGAAAATGTCTATATATACGCTCTGTATCATCTAAAGCCATAAGATAATCAAAAACATTGATGTTAAAACTTTACACACATTAAGCTATGTAATTAATAAAAACATCTACCCAAACAAAACAGCTTGAATCACATATGCTGGAATTTAAAACCCCCTGCATTTTCAAAGTAATTACTGTAAAACTTGTGACTAGTTCTATGAAGAATTCTTGTAGGCATGTATCCCTTTAGACAGAACAAATGTGGCTTTTCCATGAAAGAGTAGTGGAATAGCTGATGGTGAAATAACAGAATGCATTGGTTTTGCACTTGATTAAAATTAAATAATTAGTTTTCTGTGCAGTTGTATGCAGTGAGGTATGTTTTCATTTATATATACAGCAATTTTGTTTTAAAAAATTGCAGACTTAAGTTCTGCTGTTTCGAACGAAGAAAACGCAGCATGTTTAATACCTGCCACCACTTTCTTTTGTATTTTGCTGTTTACATTTTTACTGTGGACCTTAAAGAGCTGTAAAAAAAGGAGTATTAATACTGCCATTTTGCAGAAGCTCAAGGTCACGCAACCAAAGCAACTGGATCTGCATACAAAGTGTCCTGTCTTTGTTCTGACCATTAGCTTGCACTGTTTCCAGCCATCGAGTAATGGCATTGAGATATCAAAGTATGATAGACCGTTCTGTCTAAATTACTCTATATGCATCAGTAATGTCCATCCAGGCATATTACAATGCATGTATACTTTAAGAGTACATCTACAGAAATTACTTTTTATCAAGAAACAGTGTTTTCAAAATATATAGAGCAATTGTAGTGGTTGTTTAAAGACTAACCTATATATATAATACATACAGAGAGAGATGCAGTCAAGATTTGGGATATCTTGCATGAAAGACAGCAAACCTAGCAGTTAAGTGCCTCTTATTATCCCACTAAGCAATACGTAGGAGAAGGGAATAAACTGCAATAGCATATTACTATTGCATATAATACCAATTTCTTCACTCAGCTGTCGTGTAAACAATTTATAATAATGAGAAATAGAAAACAGAAAGTTTATGTGGGAATAAAGGTAAATTGAGGCCTATAATGAAGATTGTGGAGGTGTAAACTTCACAGAGCAACAGCATGCAAATTAGATTTTTTCATTTGTGGGAAACTGCCCACAAAATTGTATCTTGAAATCATCATAATATCTGAGTTCTCAATTTTGAATATATTGCAATTTCTTCTTGAGTTTCAGTTTTATTGCTAGTTTTGTAGTGTATTTCTATTAAGCAAAATGATATACTACATACTGTATATTTAAAAACCTGCTTACATTTGTTATTAATAATGTTAAGAGATGTTACTCAGGTTTAATAAAGCCTTTTTTAATATTTTAGCATATGCGTCTCATGAACAATCTATTCTATGTTTTCTGTACAATTTTAGCATCTCAAACTCTGCTTCTAGATGAGTACTTCTAGAAATATATTTTAGGTCTAAGATTAAGAGCCAGAAAAGCCAAATCAAATGTATTGTGCCTTTTTTTGACTAAATAACTGAGTTTTATAATTAATGCAATGTAATTAAAATGCTGAACCAGTGCAATATATACTGACTGAAAATTTTATGCTTCTGAAAGCATCCTCCACAGCTATCCCTTTTACAAAAGGCAGAAATACAAAGTTGTGCAATTCACAGTAATTACAAGAAACCAGAAAACATTTCAGAATAATGTAGCCCAATAATTGAAAAGTGACCATGCATTCAGTTTCAGCTGTAGATTCAACAGCCTTAATGCCAGTTATTAAAAGTATTGTTCACACAGGTAATTGCGGGTTTGGAATTCAATGGAATAAAATAAATGATTGAATTAATTTTCTTTCTCATATATTACAAAGGGCACTAAGTTGTTCCTTTAGCAATTTTTTTCTAATTAGCATAAGAACAATCAGCCATAATATCAAAGTGTACTTGTGAAAAAGTCTAAGGAGCTGGGTTTTATTCAATAACAAATAGCTACATAAACAGTTTCCTATCATCAGGAAACTAGAGGATTTAGGAATGAATAAAACTTTGCAATTATTCATCAAGTTTTGGATGTCTCTTTTCAGTTACAGTATTTCTCTAAACTGAAGCTGGATCTGCTTTTGCAATTGTTACAGTGCCCCAGGTAGATTTTGTGGTAAGAGAAGTACTTGTAAAGCAGAACTGCCTTCCCTTCCTATACTCCCTGCAAGATGCTGGGTGAAAGGGTGAGTACAGATTTCCACTCTTTGCTCTTGCTGCAGGCTTTGTGCATTTGGATGACATGTAGACATTGGTAGGGATTATATTCTGTCTCTGAACAGGAGTCTTTTGTATCTGACAGGACCTTCAGTCATTATTAATTATAAATTCAAAAATCTGATAAAACTGAAAAGAAATTTGAGGAATTCAAGTATAAAAAATCATCTGCATAAGATAGGAAGTCTGAAAGAACAAATAGTGTTATGTCCTGGTTAAGAGTCTTCAGAGTTAAGAACTTGATTTTTTGCACCTATTCATAAAGTGAGAATCCAAAATTAGGCCTCATGACCACTTGACAATGACTTTGGGTATAAGTAAATAATAATGGCAAGAGTTTGTTTCACACCTTTTGTGACTGAACTGTGTTATTTTCCCCTGGGGAGGAAATAAACAGTAGTTTTAAACATGAAAGTTTTTATTTTTAGTGCATTTACACTAAAAGTGAAATCTAGAATGGGAACTAACTTTTTTATTAAAGACCATTTAAGAATTCTTTTTAGTTCATGGAGAGACTGAGAGGGAAATATTAAAGCCTACTCTTTCAACTGAATTGTGATATTTTTCACTGTTATCTACACAGGAACTATTGTGGTACTATTTGCAGATGGAAATACTAAAATTGCCTTGGAGAAGTTAGTCATGTTGAAAATCCAGAAGAGATTGGAGATTAATCATACATTACATATTGAGGAAGCTTTTTTCCTCTGCATAGAAGCAAGTCTGAAACTGGAATCGAACATATGAATCACAGCCAAGAATTTATAATTTTGGTCCATTCAAGGAATGTATTCAGAAATCCATAATGATTCAGATAGTCAGATGCAGTATCTTCTAAGAATGCAGTGTAAAGAATTTCTCCATGTTCCGTTAAGAGTACAAACTTTCCAGAAGAAAGATTGTTTTAAAATGTGGAATTTTTATCCCAGATAGGGAGGATGAACTAACTTCTTGCCAATATTAAATTTTTTCTCTTAGCTATTAGTTATTTTAATTATATTGTGCTTGTACTGTGATTATTTATCTTAAAAGAACTCAAGGTGATGGAAATGTTTATCCAGAATTCCTTCTGCCAGTTCCCCCATGAACATGATAATCTTTAGCTGAAAAATAAATTATTAAACACTTTACATGATAAAAAATAGCTTCTATATAATGCAGAGCCACAGTCTTTTCTCCGTGGTACATCCCATATTCTCATTATTGTTTCCCCATTAATGTATAAGAGTTCAATTTTGGCCCAATGACTTTCCATTATCTGAATAGTTTTAGTAAAAAAAGATAAATGACCTATTATACTACAAGTGAATAATTTTCTTCTTTTGTTAATAAAATAGATTTCTTATTCTACCTTTCATGAGCAATAGTAACTCCTCCCTTCTATTTTAAGTCATGGTATATATTTGTTTAAGCAAGAAAAATGAAATTGCCTTCCTTCCAAATTTAGTCTTACACATCTTTATATCAAAATCCAATTTAGAACAATGTTAAGTAGAATAAATATAGCTCTCATTGCTTTCCTCATTTTGCCTATTGCTGTTCTACTGATTTCAACTGACAGGAGCATTGAGCTGGGTGGGAAGCAAGGTAAACGCAGAAGGAACTGTGAATATATTATCATTGTCTCTATTTATCTGCACCATCAAACCACACAGAAAAAAATGACAGTAATTTGGTAATTTTGATAGGCTGAGACCTCACTTGTAGTACAATATTCATTGACCCTGAAATATATAATGTCAAGTAACCTCAAGATGCACAAGCTTCTGTGGGCAACAAAATATCAAATTCACATAAGGAGGCTCTGCATTTAAATTACGCAAAAATCCAAGATATTTTGAACATACATTAGGGCAGGATATGGTCCTTTGAATGTTATTCTCAATGCTCGTACCAGCAGCAACCGTCATCTGAAAAAGGTGGCAACAGAGATTCTGCTGAATGGAACAGAATTTTGTACAGTGCTACAGTATATTTAAATTACACCATGCTAACAAGATGAATGTTATTATCATTCAAGCAAGCTGATCTAAAAGAACAAAAATGCAGCTCAACTGAAGTTCACACCAAAAAATTGTAAGTATTGTTACATATCCTGGCTCATGAGGCACTGAGACCAACCAAACAGTAAGTCACTTCAGTGTTCTGTACTGTGTTCACAGAAGTGAACTCTGAAGCACTGTCAAACAGCCAGATAACTATGGAGAAATAATCATAGCTCCATGGCTAACTTTAATCTGAGGTGTCTACATAAAGCAAGAAGTTTTACCTGTTTGTGAGGTTTAAAGAAAGTAGGAACTTCTCCCCCAGAATTAAAACATCTTATAGAAAGACATCAAAAGAAGTAAACCTATTAAAATACCAGGTAGACTTTACCTATTAAATTGATAAATTTTTCATGCTGTCTCAGACTTCTCTGTTGCACCAAACCATCACAGAAGTGGAAAAATAGTAGGAAAAAAGCTATGTGCAGTTAAAAATCTGGAAGTCCCTTCAGCTATCTGAAGAATATATTTTAGCATTGAATGTTACTGTTCTTCCTTTTTCATGACTCTTTTATTTTTGCAGAGCCCAACATATAACATTCTTCTTTAGAAAGACCCCGACTAGTAGGCAATCTGACCAGATGACATTTCTTCAGATCTCAATATTTACTTCAGAAGAAATTAACAGCAGATTTTCAAAAAGTTCTAGAAGTATTTTTTAAACCTCTGGTTCAATCTATCCTGATTGCCATTAAAAAAACCAAACCAACAGTTCTAGACTAATCTTCTAAACAATTTCTTTCCAGTGTTGAGAGCATATGTAACAATACATGCAATGTTCATGCTAATTATAGTTGAGCTTCATCATCTCTCAGAGTAAATATTGACCTAAGCTTTACTTCTGTGACTATTTACCAACTCAATTCAGTAAACGTGCTATTCAGAACTGACAAGACGACAGTATTTTTGGATTCAAGTATTTTTAGTAGCACAATATAACATTTGGAAAATACAGCATATTGCAAGATGTGTTTTATAATGACTTTACTGTTATAATTTATGAGGAAGTTAAGCCTGATTGTATATTATGACTTACTTTTGCAGTAAACAAAAATGTGCACATTATCAATATATTTAATAACAGCCACAGGCAAGTATCCATGTCCATCTATTGACAAAGCACTTATTGCCAATGAACTTCACATTGTGATTTGTAACAGTTTTTAAATATTTGAAGTAGCTTTAAACTTTCAATGTTTTAAAGGAGAATTATGCTATTAGTGGTAACAAAGAGAGTAAATTTTTAATTTTAAGCAAAACTCTCCACATATGCTGGCAAGTTCTTAACTTGCTTGTGTCAGATTTCCCTTCTTCAGATTTACACCCTTAATATTTGAAAAAAATTTTATAATGCTTTTTTATTGTTTTTTCCAAAGGAGATTTCAATTCATACAAAGCAGTTACTTTTGAAAAGAACATTTCCATGCAAAGCAACTTCATGGTCAATTCATGTATCATGTTTAGATGGATCTTTCACACCACTGTTGCTCCAGAATTTTGTAAGGAAAACACAGGCCATATTATGTCAGCATGACACTGTTCTACATAAACAATATCTCAGCACAAGAAAACATAGACATTATAAACTTTATCCATTCATTATTTCAGTCTCACACATCTTTATTTAATAATGGTTTAAGGCTTATTAAATTTAATCTCAATATTTATATACAGACAAGTACTAAAAAAGGGTTGAAACAAATGCACCTGGATTAATGTGTAAATAGTTTACACATTTTTGCACTTTTTTTAATCTATGTACATCTCATATATGTTTTCTGATAATTTTGCACTTTTGTGTGAAAAGGTAGATCTACTGTATACTTTTGACTGCTGCATCTGAGCTCTGTTAACTAATTCATCTTTGCTGTCCATCGCTGTTAACAGCTATAATCTCTGAGTAACTTTACCCTAATTTTTCAAATTATCTTGTAAATACTTATCCTCTTCTTTCCTCTTGTAAAATTGTGAATAAAAGTTTATTGATTAAAGGTATAAAATGAACAGTGTTCAATTCTAGCAGCTGATGGGTTTAAGGTCCAGTATTTTGACTCTTCAGGCCTACTATGGGAAACTTCACATAACTGGAAATGAGTGATCCCTGATATTTCAACACTGTAAGGCTATTTCCTTATAGCCATGGTAATTTCCTATCCAACTGGACTCATGGTACCTAAAATGTCAAGTGTCATAGAACAGAAATGAAATAAAGATATTAAATAAAAAGCATAACATTTGTGCATTAATTCTCAAATTGTTTGTCTTCAAACTGTGCATGTTGAGGCAAATGTATTGTCATAAAGATTTTACTGGCAATCATTTGAGATACAAAATCCATGAATGAGTTATGTAGTGTAAGTAATGCAGCAATTCCCATCTCATGCATGTCCATAAAATATTTATTCCATTCAGGAGTGCATCTAATATTATAGCATCTACCTAGTATTTGTACCCTAGTAACTATAACCTATTAGAATTAATATTCATGAAACTTTCTATTACAGTTTGGTCTTCCTCCCTGAGAAAATGCATAAGCATTAAAACTTATCAGAGGAGAAAATAGAGTCAACAGGGAGAGAAAATTCTGAAAATGAAGCTCTAGAACATGCATATATGCTTGCTTGGGATGAGCGCTTCAGCTACTATTTCCTGTGAACCACATGCACAGGGACAGATTCTCAAGCTTCTCCTAAATCATAGAATAGAATCATAGAATCATGGAATCATTTAGGTTGGAAAAGACCTTCAAGATCGTCGAGTCCAACCATTAACCATGCCCACTAAACCAATGATGGACCCAGAAATGTTTCCAGGCTCCTTCTCCTCTCTCTTTTGGGTTTCCACATAGAAAGGCCTTGTGTGAGGCTGTGGCACATCTGAAAACATTTTCAGAAAATGCATCACCTACAAAAAGCCCTCTAGGTACATACACAACCAAGCTACACCTCCTGGAGTTTCCAAGACCACATCAGACAATAATCACAAATAATGGCCCACATATGCACCAAACTGGCCTGTATTTCACAACTAGATAGAAAAAGAGACAAAGGATATATGAGACTACAATTTCGAGCTTCTATGGAAACACTAAAATTAAACAAAGTTTTAGCTAATTCTGTAAATTAACCTACAAGAAATATGTGAAAATTCATGAAGTCTAACATCGATATTCCTGCGTTTACACCATGTAGCAACTGCATTTTTTTAACTGGTTAGCTACACTGAGCTTTCAAGTGATCTTGCTGTTCAGGTCACATGAAATGAGACATATTTTCCTAAATACCAACATTGTTATAATCCAAACCTTCTTAGCAAGTCCCCAGTCAAACCTCTGGTAAAGAAGGAACTCTTGCTCTCAGTTATGATGTGAGCAGTACAGCACTAATTTCAAGGCCATGTCCAAATTAAGGACATGGAATAAAGAAGAAAGTCAGGTTTTATAATCAGTGGTATCCAAAGCTGCTGACAAATTCAAAGATATGCACTGAATAAATCTAATTTGTTGATAGATTGAAGAAACCAGTGCAGAATCTCCCCCAATTCTTTGACGACTATAATGTAGGTATCTGACAGATGGATATAAAAAACTATCCCTCAGAACAATATTTGGTGTTTCTTAACAAGAATTTTGTGCTGACCAGTCTTACATCACTCACCACAGTCCAAAATGCTATTTAGGTGTTTTAGTCTTTTGAAAATTTTATTTACTTACATTAATTAGTGAAACTACGCAATGTCAGAAAAGAACTGTTTCTTCCCTTATGTGTCATCTTTTTGTGGGGGTGCTAACTGGGGTCATGCTTAGCAGGCTATCTGAACAGTCAAGGTAAAAAGCCCAAAAGGAAAAGACCTGTTATCTACTTTCTAAAGCCATTTCTGTAAAGTATTCTATTTGTTACTTTAGTAGTTGGAGCAAAAAACAAGACCAAAAGGAACACTTCCACAATACATAAGTACAATATTTCAAGAAGTTTATATTTCATAGTGAAATTCACCACCTATTCTCTGCACTCAGACTAGGAAAGTGGCTTCAGCTAAGCCTATTTTGAAGTGAAGCCTGTTCCACGTAATATCCCACGCATCTCACATGATTACTTCAACAACCAGTACCTTCAACTCAAGTTGAAATCAGTTCAATCTATATTGTACTGATACATACCTGTGCACAAATGTACACTAATGCAGAATCCATTAGTTTGGTTTTTTTGGTTTATTTTTAAGTGTGGGCTGGACTAGAAGTAATGCTACAAAACAAATACCCCCTGTGAAAACTGAAGACCATACAGTCATCACAGCATATCACTGTACATTACACCATAGATACAGCAGATGTATGTGCTATCTTTGTTAGTATGAGTCTATTCTACTAACTTTGAGAAGTCATCACGTGAATTCATAGTAACAGAATATATTCTCAGATGTCATTCATATTGCCTGTTCTAAAGTGAAAGGAAGTGTGATATCCAGATATTGGCAAAAGGTACTTTAATAAACTCAAAGGTATATTTAAAATTCACAGACTGCATACCGAATACCTATCTAACAATCATCCCACCAACGTGTTCTTGTTTATGGAAGACCATTTCAAAACTTGACTGGACAGGACCGTGGGACACCTGATCTAGTTATAAAGTTAGCCATGCATGGACTAGATGACCTCCAGAGATCGCTTCCAACCCAAGTTATGCTATGATTCTATTATTTTTCAATACTAAATGTTATTTCGTGTTACAGCACATAGGGTTTTCATTATGCTAGATTTGGTACCTATAAATTGAGAAGGAGAGCTCCTACAATAGAAGGGAACAAAACGAGAAGGATGTGAAGATTTACCACCTTCCTAGTCTACCCCTAGACAGTCTGGACAGAATTTTAATCCTGACAGCAGTTCTAGTGACAACTCTGCACTTGCCTGAAGTTTCAAGTGATGGAAAAGTTTGAAGCTCTTGAGGCTTGCTCTGGATAAATTAAGTCTGTGACAACCAACAAGTGACTTCAGGTCTCACCTCATTGCCAACATCACTACAAACAAACAACATGTCATTCCTTTTCTGCAGCCACCCCAGAGACCCACTGGCAGGCTTTATGTCTTAAAACTGTCTGTAAAGGCTGGCTTAGAAAGCAATACAGCAATGAAGACAAGTCTTGTAGGCCCAGTGAAGACCAAACTTGCCAGTCATATGCAGCATGCTTTTGGGTAAGGGTTGACTGCAGCCTCTGGGACATGTTAGTGCCCAACAGTTTGAGACTCACCAGGAAAGCTGAATGCCACCAGGTGACTCAGACTCACAGCCCACTTGCAAGGTAGACTTTTGGGTGGAAAAGAAGTTGGAAGGCAGACCATGCCACACTTAGATCTGTTGAGGAGGATGCTCCTACAGCATAACAGACACATAACTAGGGAGGTCAAAGTGTAAAGGATACATTTGAATCTCTCCTGACTACTCAAGTGGAGGACTTAATTGACTATAGAAGTTGGTATTTATTTTGGAAAATAAGCCCAGCAGGTTGATGCATTGAAATTCTGCTTTTCTGGAAATTACATATTAGCATTGGTATCTCAAACTGAAAAAAGTTATATAACTATAATTAATACTTAAATCTCAGTAAAACACACTTCTGAGTATACAGCAAAACCAGAGTTTGTCCCTAACACTGGAACTCAGCCTGTATGAGACTTACATGACATGTAAGTTCTCAGTAAAATCTGTGAAACCTCATCACTGTTTCTTCCATGGAAATGCATAGTTATCCCTGAAAAATGAGTTTGACCTATTAATAGATCATCTAAATTAAACAACAAAAAAGTCACTGTAATTTCTCCTAACATTTGTACTAAAAAACAGTGTTAGATATTTTATTCAAAAAAATTCAACAAACCCACCAACAATAACCTTTTCACTAAATCTAATGCTTCATATTGCCCCATCTTACCATCAGCTGCCCTTAGTATATCAACTTTGTCTTTGCAAGGGGCCTCTTATCTGAAGCTGTCAGCTGGTTCTGTGCAGAAAGTGATCTTTTATCACTGAACCAAAATATACATAATTTATTTTTCTTCCTCCATCTAAAAAAATCATTTATGATCCTTGTTCTTTAATTATACTTTCTCATTCAGTCAACTATCCAGTTACATGTAATGACATTGTAAATATGGGAAGTAAATGAATGGTCCTAAATTATCAACTTAGTACTTCCAACTCAATAGAATTGAAAGTGTCCATACTCTGAAGTTAAGCAAAGGGAGTCTCATTTATATGACCCAAAATGGTGTGTCTCTGCATGTGTGTGTACATATAAATATGCAATAATTTTGCATATATAAGATGCAATATATACAAAGTATCTAAGGCTGTTCAATCTGGAGAAGAGAAGGCTGTGGGGAGACTTTATTGCAGCCTTTCAGTGCTTGAAGGGGGCTTATAAGAAAGATGGGGACAAACTTTTTAGAAGGGCGTGTTGCAATAGGACAAGGGGTAATGGTTTTAAACTAAAAGAGGGTATATTCAGACTACATATAAGGAAGAAATTTTTTATGATGAGGGTGGTGAAACACTGGAACAGGTTGCCCAGAGAGGTGGTAGATGCCCCATCCCTGGAAACATTCCAGGTCAGGTTGGACGGGGCTCTGAGCAACCCGATCCAGTTGAAGATGTCCCTGGTCATTGCAGGGGGTTGGACTAGATGACCATTAAAGGTCTCTTCCAACCCAAACTATTCTATAACTGTATGATTTGATATATATTGTACATACACACACACACCTGTATCCATCCACATACATATGTACATACACTGTACATAAATTAGTAATTATTATATGCTTGATGATGATAGCCTGGAAAAAAAAGTAACAAGAAGTAACAAAAAACATCCCCTACAATCATCTATATCAATAGTAGCTCTGGTATGTACGTTGACCTGTACACACTTGACTTTGTACATGGGAGTATTCCCGCTGAGCTACAGGGAACTTGTTATCACTGCAGAGGTAAATCTACGTGTAAAAATCTGCAAGATCTTGCCCTTAAAACATAGTATGTAGAAAGACAGACCTTGCAGTTTGTACGGTAATCTTCCCACAGTACTGTTACAAGATGATACAAGGTAAGGTAATACAGCATTAAGTGAGCACTTTAAAGAGATAGTAAGATTCATATTTATTTGTTTACCTGCATCACAGTGATTGAACTATCTAATTATTCTTTGATTAATAATTTTAAAAATCTTTTGATATGTGAATGCAGAAAATCATGGTAGTTATAATAAGCTTTTATATTTACACTATAAAATATTGATTTAAATGTATTGAACTTAGGAGAAATTTATTACAGCAAATAAAAATTCAGAACAGTGATCACAGAAGCAGAGTTTGAGTTCATACAGCCATTAAAACATCTCAAGATAATGACTCTGTGTTGTACCAAGGCACAGAAATAATTCAGGCATATATTCCATCATTAATTATTTAGTTAATTAATAGTCTAGAAAGGAACTGTCTGAATAGCTCTTAGTCAAAAAATGAAAAATATTTCCTTGCCTAATTGTCAGAATTTCCTTTGCATAAAGTCTTTTCAAACAAGATTCTTTTATTACAAGTGCAGAAAACAAAGGACACGCTCATTTGATATAATGTAAAAATATGAAACTATATGAACATGTTGGAATGTTATGTTAATTGGTGTTCAAACTAGGTCTGTGGAAATCATGTTGACTACTCTTTTGCTCTGCCTAATGAAGCATGACGAGTCTGATAATTACATTCCAGGTCCAGTTCCAAGTCATTTTATCAATGACTAGTATGGAAAAGGGAAGGGAAAAGGGAAGGGAAAATGGGAGGGAAAACAGAGGGGAAAAGGGGAGGGAAAAGGGGAGGGAAAAGAAGGGAAGGGGAGGGGAAGGGAAGGAAGAGGGATAAAGAAAATGAAAGAGAAAAATAAAAGAAAAAAGTAAACCACCAACAAAATACACCTACAGTGATTTCCTGCACTCCCTGAAATCCTGCTTCTCTAGTCGCCCAGCTGCCAAATCTGTCCCCAGCCCACAGTAATAAACTCTCTTGTCACCAATGCCCAGGCTGTGGGGAAGGATGATACAGCAGTTCACATGTGTCTGCATACTGCCCTGCAATAAGACAAATGTAGTTTAGGAAGGTGTGTTAAGAATGATGCTAAACTGTGCACATGGTCCCAGGAGATCAGACCTCTGACAGATCCAGGTTAGCTAGAGCTTGAGTGCACCTGAGGAGCTGTCCTACTTTCAGCTGGAATAAAGTTAATTTTCTTCCTAGTAGCTCTTAGTGCTGTGTTTTGGATTTAGGATGAGAATAATGTTGATAACACACTGATGTTTTAGTTGTTGCTAAGTAGTGCTTATCCTAAATTAAGGATTTTTCAGTTTCCCATGTTTTGCCAGCAAGCAGTCCACAAGAAGCTGCGAGGGGACACAGCCAGGACAGCTGAACCCAATGAGCCAAAGGGGTATTCCATACCATAGGACGTCATGCCCCGTATATAAACTGGAGAGACTTGGCTGGGGGACACAGCGACTCGGGGATTGGCTGGGCATCAGTCAGTGGGTAGTTAGCAATTGTATTGTGCATCACTTGTTTCGTATATTCTATTATTGTTGTTGTTATTATTATTATTTTATTGTTGTTGTTGTTATTAAACCATGCCCTTGGGTGAGTGCATAATGCAGCACCTTCTTGCACTCCTGAGAGAGCCTCTGCTCTGCCTGGACTATGGAGGACTCTGGGACATGGTTATTCTGTATGAGTGTGAGCAAACAATAAGGAGCAACTGGTACAACCCCACCATGTACATCAGGGAGGCCCAGAATGGTATACCTCAACTGTCGATTAACATGCACAAGGAGAAGGTAAGATGGTAAGGGATAAAGCACAGAAACCTTCATTCAGGCTTGTGATCATGTCAGTCTCCTCAGTGCTCATTTTTCATGTCCTTTTCAGGGTACTTTAGGCTGCAGACAGATAGGATTCAGGTTCACAACAGTGTTTTTACATCATTTATTATGTATATATTTTCAGGGAGTATATAGCATAAAGGCTAAATTAAGCTCTTTTTTTTGGTAATTTTCCAGTAACAGAACAGCTAAAAATAAATCTCACAGTGTGAATGTGTGTAATAATGATGAAAAGCCTGAAAAGACAGTCTTGAGGAATTTTGCAACTAAGCATTCCCACTAGGCAAGAGGTGAATGTCTTTTTCCCTGAAGAAGCCAATCAGTGCTTATAGTTTTGATTTAAGCACTATGTTATCTGGCTTCATGACTAGATAAGTGTTCTTATGATGGGAAAACCATAAAAAAAAATCCCACCACTATAAATTCTCAAACAACAACATTGAGGGCAAGCTACTTGCATCTTAAAAGAAGAGATTTGTGTTTTGCTATTTCTGGCTTGTGTATTTACTCAGGAAAGTAGAAGTCAGATAGGTTACTCTTTAAAGGCACTAAGCACACATTTACCACTTAGCTGTACATACATATATATAAAAGAATTTGTGCTGTGCCTAATCTGTTGAAATACCCTCATCAAGCCAAATCATCAGAATATAGACTGAACTATTTTGACCAATTGCAAAGTGGTCCTTCAATAACAGTCTTAAGTCTATCTGGAAACTGTAAACATAGATCGCTAAGCTTCAGTAATAGTTTATCCTTCATACCCTTCATATTAAAAAAAATAGCCATTACAGTATAAAAAACCAACTTCTATTAATTTAAAGTTTCCTACATCTGTCTGGGAACTTCCTACTGTACCCCCTCTGCAAGTCATTGCCTGCTTTGTCACATGTGAGCTTGTACCGTCTATGCTATGTTGCTTTACGAATCGCCAATATGCCAGACTTTAAATGTAGACCAATGACTCCTTCTAGGAAAAATAAGAGAAGGCATATGAGGTAATGAGGAGAAGTTCTCTCTACAGACAGTAAAGTGGAAAAACTACTGTTTTACTCCTCTTACAAAGGAAAAGGGACATAATGTCTTCCCTCAACTCAGTCCCATGGTGCAGGATGAAAAAGAAATGACTTGACACAGTCCATCCCCTGTGGCCAGGGAGGCCAGTCATGAAGGACTGACCATACTCTGCCTCCACTGCTGTGTTCAGCGCAGTTGTGTCAAGAGACCTGCACAAACCTAGAGCAAGTTAGTGGAGAAAACTGCTTCAGCCACTGCAGGGACAAACTGACAGCAAGGTTGACTTTGACTCTGCATCCTCCATCCCAGACTTTGCAACACAACTCAGGGATGGGGGACATAGGAAAGGCCATATTTAACACTTCTTGGACGGTTCATTACATTTTAGGGGATGTGAATGCACAGTAAAATATAATAACCTTACACAAATTGAGTATATAACTAAAAGTTGTCTTGGTATAGCTTTGAAATGTACAGTACCCAGCCTCTCAAACAACAAGCCCCAATCTCAGCTATCAACACATCATTGGTAATTTCTACTAAGATAGACATTTTTGAACATTATCTGAGAAAATACTGTATGAAAAGGATTTTAAAGTACATATACTTTCTTCCCTCTCCCCACCTGTGATTTAAATACATTTTGGAAAAGTATCCACAACAAAAAAAAGTGCCTCTTTTCATTCATGGTGATTTCCCCTTTGGCATTTGGCTACATAGTGATTAAGAGAATTTATTTCTTTTCTATCTTCCTTTAGAGAATAGAAGAATCTATGTTTTTAAAACTATAGAGTTGGAGAAAGTTAAAGAAGAAAATAAAAAGTACCTAAAAACACTCTCTCTCTTGCCTGATGATGCAAGAGAAAGGAGTTTTTTTGATTAAAGCTCTGCCAGTTCTAATTCCAGCAACAACAGGTCTGCTGAGATTATCAGTGTAAACCCTAGACCCCACAAAAAGAATTTCATATTCTATTTTCTATTTTTATACAAGTTAATTACCACTTTTATAACTATAACATCATTCTACAAGCTGAGTAAATACGGCTAACACTGTTGCACACTGATTTTTCGCATAGTCTGTCCCCTCAGAGAAAAACATGTACAGATACATAGATATCTGCAGTCTGCAAATTGTTTTGGTGGAAATGCTCTTAGTTTGGTGGTTTGTTTTAAATGTTTATCCTTCTAGAGAAGACACTGCTGAAAAAATACAGTTCGCTCTTGAGGATACAAGTGGGACAGGCATATGATAGTGCTAATTCCTGGCGGATTTAATGCTACTCTGTTGGGCCAGCTTTGAAGCAATCCGGCTCTCTCTGTCCCTGTCTCACTGATGACTGTACAACATTCTGCAGGTCCTGAAAGGTCAGGGCCATCATGTGCGTTCTTACTGTCTTACAGCAATTATTATTTAAAGTAATTTATATTATAACTTGCCACCATGTTCACTAGGCACTGTGCAAGTATAGTGCTGAAAAAGGCAGAAGGGAACGTTTCATGTGTGTATAAAAGTTGTATGCTTGGGATACATGTACATTGGCTGGATGCACTTTGCTGTTTTTGCTTTATTTGCTTTTCCTGATCAGTATAGAAGCCTGTCACAGACTTCAGCAGCAGGATTTTTCTTTGCATTTAAAGACACCCCCCAATCTTTTGAGATACAAAAAGACATCCAATTACCAAACAAATACACAGTGGTGCAGTGATACATTCATGATTTACATACAGTTTCAGGAACTGAGGCTGCTTATGATGCTGCTAAGCAGCAGCAAAGACAAATTAACAAGACTTTGGTCTTTTTCTCAGCTGTTCATAAACCTCTGGGCAGCAGCCAGATGTCACAAATCAGTTCAGCTTCACATTAATGTCATTTGAAAAAGCCATAAGCAGTGGCAGATGCAGGCAGTGAAACTACACCTTGGAAAGACTGCCCAAAGGTGGAGGATATCAGTGGAGAGGAGGTGGAGGCACTTCCACTGAAAATAACAAAGAAGCTGTGAGTGAGGAAGAGACAAACCAGAAGCCTCTTTTTTACTATCTTCTGAAAGAATCTGAAAAGTGGTATATATATCTATGTTATTGAAAACAAAAGATTATTTGCATTAGCCCTCAGATATATCAGTTTCATCTCTTGCGTTGCACCAGGGCAAGGAAATAATGTGTACATCCACAGAGTCCAAGGAGTTAAAAAAACCCAACCCCCAAAACCCTACACAATCAAAATAAAAACAAAATTCATCTGACATATGTCAGGATCTATTTTAGGATGAAATGCACATAAATGTGGTTATTCCTCTCCATTAACTATAGCTCAAACATAGATTTCTACATCTGATAACTTGGCTAGGTAGGAGAGGGAGATTACCCAGTCTTTCCACAAAAGCTTTCATGAAAGGCATTATTAAGAAGAGCACATTAAAAAAATGAAATTAAATTCTAATTGTAAAGGAAAGAACTGAAACAATTTTGATTTAAATTAAATATGAAACTTTGCAGGTGAAGATCAGCAGGCTGAGGATTGTGGGTCTTTATGTATTAAAAGAGCACGTTTATTCACAAAAGCTTTTTAACTCTTTTTCAACTGTCATTTTTGACACTGGTCTATAACTCAACACCGCATTGACTGAAAGTCCAAATCCAAAATGCTCCAAGAAAAAAATAAGCTTTGGGAACTTTTCTTTAAGTAGTTTATTTTCTCCACATGTAATATTCCCTTCAGCTGCCTGAAGCATAAATCAGGCCAAATTTCCTAACAGAGTATGTTGGAAAAGCTACGCCTTTTTAATGCAAATGAACAGAAGTGGATATTGAAAATCCATTGAAAATAATGACAAAGGTGCTTAAAGCACATGTATGCCAGGAAAGTGAGCAAGATAGCTGGGCATGCCCACGAGCCCAGTTTCCTTTGCTATGCTGCTACTAGTCCTTGGTGCTACAGCAGTGACCAAGGAGTGGTCCAGGCAAGAAAAGGTTTCCTGAAACCTACGATATTGCTTCTCTGCATACAGCTATTCTACCTAGCTAAGCACGAGGATTTTAAAGTATAACGATAATTATCATGCCCACATAAAACTGAGACTATAGCACAACTTAATATGCTAAATTCAAGAGCACACACTTCACTGACTACAATGAACAGAATATAATAAAGAGTAAACATTACCCTGGCAACACTTACTCAAACAGCCAAAGAATTAGCATCAAAGCATCACTGGATAAATATTGGCTATATATTTTTCTCAGACTCACCCACGCGGCAACATGAAAGACTACAGATGTAGACAAAAATAATCTTTTTGAGTACATCATAACTGCAGATATAGACAAATGCATATATAAAAAATACAGAATCTAGTCTGCAAAACAGAGGTATTTTGTTGATTAATGTAAAAATCTGAATTTAAACCATGAGGATCTGATATCAACACTAATAACATTTTGTAATTTTAATAAAAAATAGAATTTGTTGAACATTATTTTGGGGTTAGAAAAAAGAAATACAGCTTTCCGGTATTTATTTAAAAAAAAAAAATCAAAATTTTACATCATATTGTCACTGAAAACTTGGCAACCATTACAACCTAGTAAACTATCATATGATTTATCTGCATGTTATGTGTACTTCCAATATTATTTTTATAAGCTAAAAAGTGGTCATGAAACATAGCTAGAAAGGGAAAAGAAAGATATGAACTAATACTACCAGAAGCAGAATCCCCATAAAACACACAGCCACCCATCCTGATGTAATGAAGATCTTAGCTTTGTTAATAGGGCAAGTTTTCTAACAGTTGGGAAAGGGCAAATCAAAATACTCTGCTGAGTTAAAAGACCAGTCCTACAGAGAAGAAATGGAGAGAGCACAGATCTATAAAGAGCAACTATGATCCGGAATCTGTACCAGGAAAGCTGGAATTGAATTATTTGCACATCTTATCTAAATTAAATGTAATTCAGGGTACTCGAAGTTAAAAGCTCAAGATTCCTGACCTGTGAGTGAGAAAAGCAGGTACTTTCAAAGGTGATTCTTAACATCTGAGTGAATTGCCTACAGTTAGATGGTTTGAAGATAGCACAGTCCTCTCTCTTAGCCAAAAAGCTGCCAGCCTTTTTTCCTAAGCAGTGCCAAGCATGGACAAGGCATTTTGGGTTTTAATTCCATTTTTCTTGGCAAAACACAATACTTTGCTTTGAAAAGCTGTTTCCTCACCATTGCTGCATCATCACTGCTCACAGGCAAGCACGGGAAAGGAAAACTTTAGCAGGTGCCAAATACACTGGATTTTCTGGTTGGTGCTGCAGATTACCACATCTCTGTCAGACGGAAGCTGAGCTGCGTTCCCATTTCAAGCAAAATACAAACAAGTTGCTATTTGTAAAGGATGCATTCAGAGACCAGAAGAATGTCTAGACAATCAGACTGCTGAGGAATGGTGACAGCAATATTTCTATAAAAAATAAACCACACTGTATTCCTTACAGTGTTATGGATTTTAACTGTAGCAAACTTATTCCAGTTTAGGAACACTCAACCCCCCCTCTAGTTTCACTCAATATTAAATCCTTCCTCCAAGATGTTCTGTATTTCAGTTGCAAATGGAGTTAAAAGGCTAACTTTAATGTAATCTGTAATACCCCAATTCCACATAAAACATAAAAGGAAATATCTCATTGGTATTAAGATACTGCAGAAAGCATTATAATTGCAAATATGCAGATGACAGCAAATTTACCAAAAGAGGCACTGCAGATTGACTGCCTGCTCTTGGCCTGTGGAAGATGCAAAGTAATTTGACTTAGTAGAACTTGAAATGATTCAAGTAACTTTTTTTTTTCACTGCGGTCTAAACTAAGTTGCATTAGCTTGCACATACCAGCAGTTAACAGCATCCATAAACAGTCATCCTGGCTAGGCTAACTCACAGGAATGTCTTAAAAGAAATATCTTAAAAGCAGTGAAAACAGCTCATATATTTGGTAGGGGGAAGGAGGATGAGAAACAGACATTATCCTCTTGCAGTTTCTGTTGGTAACTGATGCACAGCTGTCAAGTCCATACCTTGGGGAGACCCACAGCATGACGTTCCCAAAAGTGGAAAGCTAGAAGAAGTGCTAGCCGGGCACGGGACAGTCACATGCCAAAACTCGCATGTGCAAGTGTTTCCCAAGCAAGTTGCCTCTGGCTATAGGAAAATACCTCAAAGGGTGACAGTTCTGTATAGGCCTGAACGCTGCAAAGAGCTCACTCCTGAAGCTACTCTTATTGGTATGACATGAAGGGCTTACCACAACGAAGTATCTTATGTAACTAAGAAGTATCTTCAGTTAGTAATAACTTAACCATAGCTGATTTTAAGGTGTATTTCTCTAATTATTATAATTTTTGTGTATGTGGAAAAGGTGGGTTTTTTGGATGCACTATGAATTTTTTCTGACATCCTTCTATCCATCCTTCTACATGACTTCAAAGTATGATTAATTCCTGACTTTTTTTCCATTTATTTTTTTGCTTGCACTTTGGTGCATGACAGTAATTAAAACAGGACCCTAGAATTTTTGGAGTTAGAAACATTACTTGAAATTGTAGCACTTGTCACAGGAAATAAGCTCAGGAAAAAAATGGTTACCAAAAAGATGACATTTAGTCAGTAATTTGTATTGCAATTGACTAAATAATGTTTCAAATACAGTACATTATCTTTCGACAATATAAAAAAGCAAACCTATGAAGAATTTCACCATATGTATATTAACTATTACTCTCTTCAGACAATGGCTTGGCATAGGTACTTGTGTGCATCAAAGGAATACATGATTAACACTGTCAGAAGACATGGTTAATAATATGTGAGTCAGAAGTGTGGTGGTTATAATCATTAAGACATTTGTTGTGGAAAAAAGATACATACATTATATCAATAAGTGCATTCATTTGATAGTCTTAGCCATGAGTGTCACGTAACCTTACTTAATGGAAGTACTGTCTTTTCTAGCTCAGAATCCCACTCTTTTTATCAACAGCTCTGCCTCTTTCGATGCAATTTTAATAGCTTTATGGTTTTACTCATCCACCTGTCTCAAAAACAATGATGGGACTAATGATAAGCATCTATAAGGAAAAAAAATTTCAAGACATTTTGCAACCCTATGTGATACTGAATAATTAAATAGTGTATGGTGAGAGAAATACCCCAATGTTCTTAAAATAAGACAGGAATTTAAAGGAAATCGTAGCTATGATTTCAGGTCAATCTGTTTTGAAAACATACTCTGTTTCAACCATCATCTCAGTGAAACTGAGATTAAAACATTTTACATGCATATTTGTTTAAGACAGTTTATGTGGTTATGCATCTTCAGTTCCATATATCTGTGACCATAGTTTGGGTTTGCTGTTAATATTCAAAAGTTTCGATACACTTGAAATCCCATTAGGAACTACTATATTGTTATTTAAAAAAAAAAAAAAAAAAAAGAAGATTATGTATCTGACATTCCAGTGGGAGATTAGTTAGCACTCAGGCACTAAAATTCCTTGTCTCCTGTCCTCCACTGTCACCCTGCAACAGTATCTGTGTTCTACTTCTCTCTGAATCACTAAGAGCATTTCCAATGTTAAGACAGAGACCCCCAAGTCAATGCACAGTATAGCTAAGAGAGTCACATGCTAGGGAGGACACTTACATCAAATTTAGTCTCTACCATTTTCAGAACATGGATATGAACCAAAGTCTGCTACTGCTCAGGTGAATGTCCACAGGATTAAGTTCACAAAAGTTTTGTGAACTTTAATCTCTCCTATTGGAGTTATTCCCTTTTACATACAGTTAGCTCCTCCAGAGGAGAAAATGACTTTTGGACCAGTTGGGGCACTTCCCCCAGTAATGGCACACTTGGATTTTCGTCCCTGCCCTACTCTGTTGTTAACAGTTTACAGGTGATGGCTTGGTGCCAAGCAAGAGATCAGCACATCAAGGGTGTGCTGGTTTTGGCTGGGATAGAGTTAATTTTCTTCACAGTAGCTAGTATGGGGCTCTGCTTTGGCTTTGTGCTGGAAACAACGCTGATAACCCAGGGATGTTTTCATTATTGCTGAGCCGTGCTCACACAGAGCCGAGGGCTTTTCTGCTTCTCCCCCCACCAGTGAGGGGGCACGAGGAGTCGGGAGGGGACAGAGCCGGGACAGCTGACCCCGGCTGACCCCAGGGATATTCCAGCCCATGGGACATCATGGGGGAAGACGAAGGAAGGGGGGACGTTGGGAGTGATGGCGTTTGTCTGCCCAAGTGACCGCTTTGCGTGCTGGAGCCCTGCTGTCCTGGAGATGGCTGAACACCTGCCTGCCCATGGGAGGTGGTGGATGAATTCCTTGGTTTGCTTTGCTTGCGTGCGCGGCTTTTGCTTTCCCTATTAAACTGTCTTTATCTCAACCCACGAGTTTTCTCACTTTCACCCTTCCGATTCTCTCCCCCATCCCACTGGTGGGAGTGAACAAGCGGCTGTGTGGGGCTGAGCTGCTGGCTGGGGTTAGACCACGACGAAGGGATAGCCTGGCTGCTGCACCATCTTCCAGAAGACGGCAGGAGTGGAGGCAAATCTTCCCAATCACAGAAGAAATCTAAAGGCTGCTTGGATTTAATGTCTGATCCTGGATAAATGTCACAGCTACTAAACAATAAGTAAAAAAGTGGACCACATCACACATTCTTAGTTTGCTTAAACTGCCTATGTAAACTGTCAGCTTTGTAATCAAATATTTCACTTTTTTCTGACAAAGTTCTTATTAATAGAAAAATTAAAACTTGCACTTACAGCTCTGATGTGAGCAGCCTTAAAAGCGACCTGGTTGGAAGGGAAAATTACTGAATAGAAGAAAACGTCTGCTGAAATACTGACAGAGAACATGCCTGCCAGCCTGGGAGCTGTTAGCCTGGGAACTCGGCCTGTGAACCAGAAGCATTCCGGAGAAGCGCAGCTGGCATCTTTGAAGTACAGCTGAGTACATAGAAACCAGAGACATCCTGAGATACCATCAATAAGTGCAAACCCAATGAACTGTAATGGCAACTTATCGTCTGAAAGTGTGAAAAATAGTCTGGAAAAAGGGGAAAACATCCTGAGAAAGTAAGGATCAGACACTTCCATTGGCTGCTCTAACTGCAAGAACAGGAAAATGGTCTGGCAAAAAAAAATTGGGGTCTGTTCGTTTTGCCCTCCCTCTTCTGGGATAGTTTGGCTCCTTCTGGTATCTGTTTAATGTGCTTGTTACCATGTATATACATGTAAGTACTGTATCATAAGTATATTTGCTGTTATATTATTGATACGTGTGCTTCACTACTTCTATGTTTGTAGTTATCTATACTATTATATATGTACTTGATTGCTGCTGTTATTGGGTGCTGCTATTATTGATTGTCACTATTGATCGCTGCTATACTATTGATTGCTGCTAATTTGTAATAGCTTGAGAGATAGACATATATATATGCTTTATGAATCATAGGTATACTTGCTAGTGGTGAGTTTTGTGGTATTTGTGGTAATCTGTAATAACGTAGAGATTTAAAGGATAAAGCCTCCATGTCCTACAAACCCACAGCTGCGATCTCTACACACCTGCAGGCCAGGTAACCCTTTAGGCTGTGGCAAGCTCAGAGGGCAACAGTTATTCTCTTCCATTTTTGTATCGTGCTGCCAAGCAAAAAGATCAATTATTCACTGTCACTATAACACTGATTCAGAGGTGATCAGATACTGCAGTGATAGGCTGATATGAGAGCCAGAATAAACGAAACCTTCTGCTTTTCGCCATCCTGAGGAGTTAAAATTAACCCTTTTCACTTTTCCAGTTTGTGTAAGCCTCATCAATTTATCTTCATATTTGAACTTCCCAACAGAATTTTCCCGAGAGGATGAGATACAGAAACAGTGTAACTGGAGCATTTAATGAAAATCTGCCTTTTATATATATGCCTGGTTGAGTCTGTTACTCCAGTGACTTTATGGTTGTAAGTTTCAAAGACTGAGTGTCAATGAATAGATGTGGGCTCCTCTGTAGCTATCTATTTTTAATTCCATCAGAGAGGCTTAGTGTTAAACATGTGATGGAAGAAATGTTAGTCAGAGGAAAGCAGATGGGATAGCTAATTTTTCTTTCACAGTGTTTACACATTGCTGAAATGTTGTTAACTCTCACAGCAGAAAAACAAGAATACCCTGCTCTCATATAGCAGTATTCATCAGCAGGCTTTAGAGAGGAAAATGGTAAGTTTTGACCTGTTTTTATCACTAGGTAGCCTGGCAATAGTATGTACCAGTAAATGCTTGTATTTGTAGCCAGTGCCAGCAGCCCCCAAGCCCCCCCGCTCAGCTCTCCAGGCTGACTCCACTTCTTCAGTGTGCTCATCTGGAGCCTACTGCTCGCTGGGTGTATGTGCGAGTTGCCCACAGAACAAAAAGTACATTTTATGACTTATTCCTTATAAGCACAGGCAAGGAGTAAGAGTCAAAAAGAAGCCCAGCCCACTGCACCAACCAGACACAGAAACTAAACAAAATATGCCAGCAATTAAAAAAAAAAAAAAGTTTTTCTAAGCAAACTGGAACCATTTCAAGACATACAGTGCAAAGAACAGAGTCTGTGAGCACGGCTATGCTGTGCAATAGAAGACCCCTGACTTTGTCCTGAATGACCTAACTCCAGAATGGGAAGCAGCATAGCTGTACCAGTGGGGCATGATGCCTATGAAGGAGTGCTCAGTAACCCAGGAACAACAACAAAATAAACCCTGCTTTTGCATACAAAGCAGGTGTTTCTATGCTGCTTTGTGCCATGCACTGCTGAGGTGTTAGATCCCTTGGGACTGCAGTGAGCTGTATAAGCTCATGGGGCTCCAAAAGAGAAGATGAAATGGTTCACACCTCATTATTAATTGTTTCTAAGATCTCTTGATGACTCAATTGACTCATTTTAATCTCTACAACTAAAAAAGACAGAAACTTGCATTTAAAAAATGTAGGCAGAGATTCCTAAGTAAAGCTTTTCAAAAAAAAGTCACCACTGCGAACACAGTACACAAAATCCTTAGATTTTAAACATTTGCTGTATCAGTTTTCCAGCATTGCTTAAGGTTGTATATCATATACTATATTAGAAAATAAACTACAACTCATATTGTTGTTGAGATTATTAGTATAAATACTATTGACTAATCCAATGAGAAATCAAATGCAATGGTGGTTTTCACCTATATATGTAGGTTTATAATTGTTTTTAAGTACAGGGCTTCAGTTTTAACCATTTCCTTTCCATTATGATAGCATTACCTGTTGTAAATTGATGCTTTGTTTGCACATATTGCTCTAGATAAGAAATAATCCCTACAGCTGTCAGAAGAAGAATAAAAGAATCTATTGCTCTGAACCAGTTCTGCTGAACTTTTAAGTCACATGGAATATGAACACTAAATCCTTGCGTGCTGTGTAGAATAAAACCATGTCACCCACATGAGAAAGCTGCTCCAAATGTGCTCAGTCCAAAATGCAGGTAAGACAATCAAGCCAACTACTTCAAAGCATGTGATCTGAGTACTTGAATTTCAGTAAAGAGGAAGATGCAGACTGCAGCTTCTCAAAACCATGTTGCTTATGTATGAAGAGCTCCCTGTAACACTTCAAACATCCATCAGAAAACTAGCTTTAAGGCTTCCAAAATTTTCCTTTTAACATTACTGGATGCATATCGAGAAACCAAAAGAACAACCCAACCTAACAGATTTGTCTGTTGTACCAACAGAAATGCAAAATAAATGGAAAAAACATGAATGAAGCTCACTCATTTTTCAAATTCAAGATCAGCAGGAGAAAGTTCACCAGTTCTGGAGAGTGAAACAAGAAACTATTAGTAACTTCAGGAATATTATGAATGAACTATTATCAGAGCTTCCACCTCAGATTTTTATCTATTTCAAATCATGTAAGAGACAGACAAACTGCAATTTTTACTTCTTGATAAATATGTTTTAAGATTACTCTTGTAAATGTGTTCTGAAACCTGATTTCCAGCTTTAGGTCAACATAAAACACAAGAGATGTTCTCAAAATTTTGCAATGACTGGGGATCATTTCAAGGGAATTTCAGATAAAAAGTATTTAACCTCTCTCCAAAGTTTCCAAAATAGAGCTTTGTGAAGTATACAGAATACCTAGGTGATTAAAAGAATAATGCTTAACATTTTAAGCCATCACAAGTGCATACTTTTGCTCAACACATTATTGCAACCAAATGGAAGTAGAATAGATATATTCAATGCTGCTATTCCACAAAAGCAAATGAAAAGCTGCTAACAAATACCTTCCAAATGGTTGATTTTGTAGTCTTTTAGTGCCCAAGTTTTATTTAATAGACAGATATCTTGTCAGAACAATCAGCACTACTGCCAGCTCACCTCTTTTTTCTGAGATGAGACTGTCATCCCAAGAACTGTAACCAATATATATCCTCCTGCGGAGTTAACACATGATCATTTCTAGACCTCCAAAACTTTCAAAGCTGTCAGCATGAGGTGATGAAAAACATGCTTCATTTGGATCTGATACTTTTCCAAACATGTGAGGATACCGTGCTGTACTCAGTACTCAAGCATTCTGAAACTGCACTTAGGAGAATGTGCTGGTTTAAAACAATAAAACCACTTTCTTACAAGTGAACTTGGACTGACAAACATTCAGATATCCTTTCGTGATATCCACAAATTTGCATGCACACTTTTTTCCATGTCTCTTCCTGACACTAGATGAAAGAACTTGCATGGAAAAATCTACTTATACTTTGAAAGCAAGATGGAGTGATGTCTAGATTTTAACATTTGTTGGATTGGAATGAAGTGTCACATCTTCACTGCTCATGTTTTATTATCGTTTTGAATACTTCACTTAAGACTTTTGTTATTCTTTATCTTCTGAACTACATGCTTCTGTCACTGTTGACTAATAGAATTCTATCTTTCCTAAATTACTATTGAGTATTCAGCTTTTAGAGTACAATTATAGTTCCAGAAACAGAGACACCCACTGCTGATAAATCCCAACTGTGAAACATGTAAAATGCCTTAAAAAACTGCAAATTTGCAAACTTTATTTGCAAGTACATTAAGCATTACGTCTTACGCAGTAATGCATTGTTTTCTGCTTTTACACCTCTGTTCCAGCCTTCCCTTAATTTGGTGTGTCAAATTGTTACACTGTGCGCTCTTTGTAGCCACAACTACATTTCTACCTTGCGGAGAATAATGGGACCTCAACTTTAATCAGACTTTCTAAGTAGTGTCACCAATATTGAAGAGTGAGTACACTACATAGAGCATATAACAGTCCTGATGTTAAAAACAGATACAATATTTTTGAAGAGTACAAATGTTATATGTCACAAAGATGAATGTATAAAACTGTTCTTTACAAATATTATAGTTAGTTCAAGGCCTTTACATGAGGTATAACCTTATAATAAAACCTTAAAAATGAAAGCTGACAGGGATGGATTAAGAAGGATCCTGTGGATTAGCAATCTGTAAAATCACGAGGCAGAAGCAGAGCAGCAGGCAGCATTTCTGAACATGGCTGATTACTGCTGGCCAACTGCCCATTTTAGAAAGCTTCACTTCTGCATTTCTGCAGGAGTTAAAAAACTGCAAAGCTGAAGAATGAGTTTGGACAGGTGCAAAAAGAGGAGGAGTCCTTTTTGTAAGCATCCAGCTTGGAGATAAGAGTTTCTGCCACCGAAAATTAAACTGTATTGAACTGCAGCCTTTGCACAGCTAGGTTAAACTTGAAAATATATACTGAATGGTGTCATTTTACTTCACAGCACAAAACACAATGATTTTTATGAAAGGAAAAAAAACACGTTGTGAGAGGCACGGGTTCTAAGAGTGTTTCTCTATTTCTCAAGTACATTAATAAAAATATCCATTATGTTATATATATTATATCCATCATATCCAGTACCTTCTCTGGGCTCACATACAAATGCATAACCAATCTAAACTAAAAACTCATAAACAATGTAAACTGAAGCTTGTATCCTACTCTATTTTATAAATTAAATACAAAATATTATGTCCAGAATTTTACTGCACCAGGTTTATCTACATGAACAGAGAGCTATCATCAAAATGGTAATTTGATTTTGTTAAGATAGAGGTGGTTAGGTAGCTATGACTTTGTTTCATTGCACATGTTTTTGTCGAAATACTCCTAACCTTTTTTCTCATTTCTAATCTGCCAGCAGTTGCTGTTCTGTCATGTATCGGTCCAACTTTTCCCCAAATACTGTAAATCATTCTGCCCAGGAACAACTGAAACACCTGAGAAGTCTCCCACTTAGATTCACAACTCTTACGCATTGGTACTCTTTGCACTTCTTACTCTCTTGTAGCCTCTAAAAGTACTTACCAATGGCCTGAAAGGTAGTGTACGCTGCCCACTTCCCTTTATGCTGTTATTACTGCCTGTTGCCTTTCCTAAGGACTTTGTGTCAACTAACCCCACAATAAATTGTCTAACCTAATTTGCATGTGCTTTTGGGTTGTACACACTGTGTGTCCAATACCTAGCACAGCACAACCAAATACTTGACTGGGGCCCACAGGAACATCCAAAGTTCAAGTCAAGAGGAGTCAACATATAAATGCCACAGGTCCTGTGACCACTTCTCTGTATCCCCTTCTCATAAGCTTCAAGAGCATCATCTTGTTTGACTACTTTATGCTGTATATGTTTAGGCATCTCAGCCACTTTTAAAAGCCACATCACTTGGTATTTAGATTTTTTTTTGAGCAGTACTGGAAAACTTACTTAAGACTAAAGGCTTTTTGACAGCTGGCAGAGTGCTTAATTAGTCAGAAAGCATTCATAGTATTTGTTCACA
Organism: Haliaeetus leucocephalus; assembly: GCF_000737465.1. Lineage (NCBI taxonomy): Eukaryota > Metazoa > Chordata > Aves > Accipitriformes > Accipitridae > Haliaeetus > Haliaeetus leucocephalus. The sequence continues at coordinate 7,565,593 of NW_010972587.1, forward strand.
GCCTGTGTTTGATTTAGGGGTTTTTATGTGTATATATATATATTCACACACACATATAAATATAAATATATATAAATTGAAAGAAAAGGGTATTTCTGACATAATCTTCATTGTGCTGATTTGAGTTTTTTTTTTTTTAAAACCCCCCAAAAAAAAAAAAAAAAAAAAAGCATTTGTAGCATGATGGTGGCCACTAATACCTCACTGAATAAACCCTCATGCAAATCCCAGCTGTAAATATAGGTTAAGTCTTTATATTGTTAAAAGGGTATCTCCTTAAGTACGTATTAGAATTCTGGGTGCATCTGCTTGACTAACATAAAACCCTGCCCATATGCTGTTACAAGACTTTTTAACAGAACAATTTTATTGTGGAATTAAGTCAAACAGACAGACTTTAATAGCAGAACTAGGGGATATAAGCCATTTTTAATTGAACAGTGCTACTGACAGCCTACTTAACCCTCTTATGTTTAGAACAGAATGACATAGATTTAGATTTTATATTTAATAACAATCTATTTCGCAGCCACCCTTCTTTTGTAGCCATTTAAGTATTTCAATTCTATCAGATTTTGAAGGGATAAGCTACTAATGAATGCAGTTTTATATCTCTATTTCATTTAAACACAGAAATAAGTCAGGAAATAGGAATATAGTTACAGGAATTCCCAAGGAAAATCTTTCTGTGGTTTAACTTCTAATCCATTTTTATTTTGGTATTAATGCAGAGAGCATCAAAGCATCAAAATAAGAAACAAACTGCATATTCAGTTCTCTTTCAGGTATTCCAGTAAATCAGCATGCAGCTGGACAAGTAAACACAAAACATTTTCAGGTTGGTCACTGCTTTTGAATTTTTGTGTTTGACTATGAAACTTCTCAAATAGCTGTCTTTCTAAAGATTTCTTTAGAATTTCTGAAGTCTAACAACATGGAACTTTATCAGCACTACAAAAATAATTTAAATCTTGTATGAAAGTCCGCAAATACTGAAAACTACTCGTATCAATTAAACTATACAGAGTATGTACCTATGTGTGGCTACATAACTTTACAGCTTTATATACATATATCTCATGCATTTCTTATGAGAACTGCTTAAAGAACAAATCCTTAAGAATGATTTTGCCAATAAAAGGGGAAAGACGATGAAAGCTACTTAAAATTTTACTGTCTTCAAAATAAATGCTGGATTGGGGCTTTTTCTTTGCACTGATTTCTGAAAAACACAAAGAAAAGTAACAATCTCTCCACTAAAGGTACAACAGTTGGTATTATGATTACTATTAAAAATTACTGGAAAAGTAATTCTAGTATGAAAAACATACTGCAGTTAAAAGGCATAGAGAAATCCACTGCATGCAGGTTGACACCAGAATCTGAAAGTCAGAAATGGTTATTTTTATCTTGGTCACTGAGAACAATTAACATTTTGGAATCAGAATGGAGTCAGTGCTAATGGTGATGATAAGCTGGGTGGAATACATCGCACCTGCATTCCCTAGAGTGCTGCTGATGTTAGAATTCTAGAGGAGAGAAAAAAAGAGAAAAAACAGTTGTCCCTGAAGTGCACATGTGTGACTCAGAATGTGTGCAAGAGACAGATCAGGGGAGTGAGAAGGTGCTGTTTATACACAGCTCCTTTACAGAGAATAGATGCTTCAAGATTATTTTCAATTATAACTATAAAAATAAAATGACTATAATACTGTGAGAGCAAGAGGCCAAATTTAGCTAACGATTTTGCTCCTCATTGTCCCTTTCACTTCTTTAAGCTGCAAACGCAGAATTTCCCTTTATCTTTCTGCTTAAATAGGTATGTATTCATGTGAGTTTCCTGCCTCAGGAACATGCAGTAATACTCCCTAATTATAAATGTGCATGCATTCAGTGGAATTTGTATGTTTTTAGCATACAAAGCCTTTTGTCTAATCTCTTGATCTCTCGGTATCAGGTGCCTGACAACATAGTTGGAAAGTTATGATGGTAACAGGACATTGTAAGGCTGAGTCTATTTTTAGGACTCTGTTATTCCCTCTGTATTAGTTTCCCAATAATAATCCCCCTTGAGGGAGCTGTATTGCACTTCTCTTGCTCTCATCTCCACATGGAAGATCCTTGATACCAATGATTTGGAGAACTGGACGAAATAATGGTATAAAAGTAGCTAAACCTATTTTTGCATTGTTTGCAGAATTTCTTCTCAGGCTGAATGTTTTCTCTTGTTTCAACAAGAGCATAAGTTATTCTTTAAATCAGTAATTGTTTTTAGATGTAATCCATTCTATTTACTAGAAGATACAGGTAACTAGAAGTACTTACAGAGGAAAAGAAAAAGAAAATAACCACTGTAAAATAGTGTTCAAAAGGAAGTTAAGTAAACAATTTTCATTTAATAGCAGATTACAATCAATTATTTTGTTTTATTTATATAAATTGCTTTTATTTCAGGGGCACTCATTAGGATATACTGTTGATGTCCATGGAACTCTGCTGTACCTAAACTGTGAAGCTAGAATGGCTTTATTTGCTATTACTGGTCTGAAGTTATATAATTTTCCTCATATACATTATTTGCCATTTTGGTTTTCCAAGTTTTTATCATCTGACCTGTGCCAAACGGAAGAATCTGAGCACTAAACAACACTCAATATATTCAACATCAGATCAAATTTCAGACAGTATAATTCTACCTCTGGAGCACTTATCCATCACTTGTTGACATCACCACCACACCCGTCACCAGCTCTTGAAACAGAACAACTGTCATTTGTACTAATTTTTCCATTAGATGGACTCCACAGTAGTATCCAGCTTTAAACTTTGCATGTCATCTGCAGATTCATACCACCATGGAGAGTCAACTACTGTAGTAATGGAGATGTTGCGGCACAGAAAGCCAGGGTGTTGGGCTTTGCGAGTAAGGGCCATAGCTGGCACACACAGAAAGCCTGCAATATTTATGTAGAAGTTTCTGCACAGTTACATGCACAAATGCATCAGGGAGGAGCAAAAAAAAAGGACCTTGTTCCTTCCTATTCAAAGCCAGATTAAGGTAATCTTACCATCAGAGTAAGGTTGCACACTTTCAGTCTCCTTGTGCTGTAATCCCAGGTCAGCCTACAACAATGAAAACTCAGGGATTACAAAGTGTGCAGAACACTGTTCTTTGACACATCTGAGATGCTCTGAGTTCAACTGTTGCATTTAAATATGCAGTAAGTGCATGCAGTATCAATTTTATTTGGTTTTCCATTCATCATATGTAAGATCTGAAGTTGGCCAGAACTTGCCAGCTCAGGTGAGGCTGGAGGACTGGTCAGCTGTCTGTAGTCCCAGAGGAATACTGAGGTTACTAGGCTATTAGCTACCTAGTAGCCATGACAATATATGATGGAGGTAAACACTATCATTAGGAGCTATAGATCAGCACTCAGTTCTTTTATTCATTTTCCACCTCTGCTGCTTGCTTCCTTATCATTGTTGCCCTTTTTATTGTTGCAAACAAATTCCTAAGACTGTTTTTTACCTGCTTCTATCTACTGGATTTTCTTTGGCAAGAAGGAAACCAACTTTGTTCAAGAACTATTCCAAAAGTGCCTCATTACAGCAAAGTCCTATTAACTCCAGCACCACACCCAGCATATAGCTAAACTGGGTTTCAGGATTGCATGAAACGACTTCCAAAAAGCATCACAAGTTTCTTTTAATCTGTCCTTGACCTTCTCTGCGCCACAAGACCAGTTAAAGTCCATTTCAAAGTGAAGATGATTCATGCTCCAGTTCCCTTACCAAATAAATACTCTGACTGAAACCACAATAAGCTACTGACAATGATGAGGACTGGGATACCATTGGCAGAGGTCTTCCAGTGAAATTTAGGACACATCCGGATTAATGGAATCATTCCTGCCCTCTTAGTTATTACTTCTCACTTTCTGCAAACATTGTTATAAAGCACTCTTTGTGATTATTAAAACTAAACCATTTTTTTCCTTACAAAAGAGGTTGGCATCTGTATTCATCATGGGACTTTGAGAGCCTGAGTCCTAAACACATTCCTCCATCATGTTTAGCAAAGGGAACTTTCAGCAGATGACACACAAATTCACAATAGCAAAGCTGATGGTTATACTGAGCACCAATTTCCTAAATTTAGCCTTAAGTACATGCTGTGCATGAAAGAGGATGTGTTTGTGCAGGAAATTTTGAGATGTCTCATTTAAGAAATGTGTTAAAGAAGAAATTTTAACACTATTGCAGTATTTCATAAGTCCAATAACACACCTGGTACTCAGAAGTTTTTCTTGCAGTAAAACAAATACTGCAAGTGAAATATGGTGTATCACCGACTTAATGCATGCACTGTGAGTCCCTATATATCCCCCTTCCCTGAGCATTGTTTACTTGCTTGCTGAGGAAGCAGTGGAAGATAACATATTACAGTGTGACATGTAACATATTACAGTGGTGGATTTAACAGAACATTTTGCAGGCTACCAGATCAACCAGATAGATGTGTAGCTTGGAGAGAGAGTACTTAACTTAAAACATGCTTACACTGTTATTTAGAATTGCAAAGGGACACTTTGGTAGACTCCCACTCTTAGGTGCTATTTCCACCTCCTCAGCTGAAAGCAAAGAAAATACCTTTGTACAGAAATCACTACCATAGTCCCTATGCGTTATTCAAGTAATGTATTACTTGAGCAATACAGTGTTGATGCTGAATATCTTTATATATATGCAATATAAAGGCATTAAAAATAGTATTTAAATATAGTTAGAATAATTAGCACTTCATATGTAGTATCAATGGTATTAAACGAAGGTTATATTATGCTCTAAAATCATCCTACAGTACAAGCTGTAGCTTTGTACTCAGGCATCACTGAATCCTGTATTCCATCTTTAACCTCATTTAATATATTATTTTTAATATCCAGTTATACCTCCTACTGTGAACGTATGTGAACAATGGTCTTCTACAACAAATGCTAAACAATAAAAGAGTAAAAATTACTTTCAGAAAAACAAATATATGCCACAGTTAGTAATTGTAAATATGTGGTTAAGAAAGGCAGCTTCTTCTAAGAGGAGGCAAGATGTGCAAATAACAGAGGAGCCAAGTTGTGGCTGCTTAATGCCTGTCTCCCTACAGCTGGTACAGAGTGCCCACTCTCCCATCTGTCTCAGAACAGATATATCCATTTGGGAGATGTAATCTATAAATATAGACAACACCCCTCTAACAGGAAAATAAGTGTCATAACAGATCTATTAATGTTCTCATGGGTACACTGTTCTAGTCCAGTCTTAATATCCAAGACTCCTATTCCCTTTTTATATGTAGCCAGAGTCATTCCTGTAATATAAATAAATTTTAATCCTGGTAAATCTGAATAAGGTGGTAATAATGAAGGAAAGAACTTGATGGCCAAACTTTCTCTACTAAACTTAATAATGACTATGTTCTACCTTTGATCTTCTATGAAGAAGTAGCACATACCTTTAGTTTGTTCACACTCTATCCACACATAAAATAAAAGAATGCTGAGGCAACTATTAATAAAAAATCATTTATTTGCTTTCATATGCAATTTTAATGAACACATTTCGCACACACTTGTTCCTGCCTATTGTTTTCTTATTAGAACATATGAAAGTAATAGGAAGGCCAATAGTGCATTAATGTTGCAGGCACTGAAACAGGGGAAATGTGAGAATTATTACCCTAAACTTTAACTACATATAGCATCAAGATAAAAGAGATTATATAAATTCATGCCTGTCCTCCCATTATTGGGAAAGAAGGCTGTATCCAATGATTAAGAACTAAAAATATCTCAAATATAATTTCATATTAGGAGAAAATGGAATACATTTGCACCAGGTCAGACTTCTCAGAGATAAATAAGGTCAAAAATACTATGACTCTGAAATACAAGGAACCTTGCTGGAGAGCAGCTTGCATTGTAACTACACAGTGTCTTTAACATAGTCTCTGAGTAATAGTAGCTTAGTGCAAATGTGTCAATCTGCTATGCAGGTACAGTGAGCACAATCCCTCTCTGATAAAAACTCTCACGACATAGCCAGAAAATAAGCAACAAAATTATTATCACCTCATACATGGGCAGAGAAAGACCTGCCCCTCAGCTTTCTCCTGACATACAATTTGACCTAAAATTTAACTGTCCAAATCTTTTCGAACTATGACCCTAGCTCAGAATATATTAAAACATAAAAAATAAAAATTGGGCAGATTATTATGTAACTGCATAAATACTCCATGTATTAATAGTTCAGGACAGAATTTATTTTGCAAAAGAAAATAAAATCTGACTTTGTGCTTACCAGTTACAAGTTTCCCTTAAAGCCACTGCAGTGGACTCAATTATTCCAAAACCAATGTAAGAGAAATGCACAGAATGAACATGCAGAATGAATTTTACAGTATGGATTTTTAGATTAAAAAATTACTTGTTATTTTGACAATTTAAAAAATTGCTTGGATTAATTGAAAATTTCTCTGATTCCCTGAAGTATCAGCATAACCAATATTTGCAATACCTTAGTCATAAAATTTATTCATTATTCTGAATAATTAATTAGGTTCTATACACAGGTGTAACTGACTCTTAGCAGGCTAAGAAAGTATTAGAATAATATTCTATTATTTAAATACTGAAAACGAGAATACAGGCCCTCCAGGCTTTATACTGTGAAATAATCACAAGCATGTATACACATGCAGATTTGGATTATTAGGAAAAGCTAATTATGGAGTATCTGTTTTTATTTGGGAAGAGAATTTACTGATTTTCTACATGTAGACTGCCAACAGAAAAGGAGAGTATTTAGTTATAGAAAGCTTTTTCGTATTCTTTTTCTACAACTGCCAATTTCCAATGATATTTTTAATATAGGAGGCAGCATTCATGATTTGGCTTGATACTAAATGTATCTATTCAAGTTCAGTTGCAAACTAGAAAAGTCTTAGCAGCTTATCCTCTACTAGAAAACACTGATGAACATATAGGGACAAATAAATTAGCTTGTATATGGGGAAAACCAACAGAAGAGTCACATTATCATATTAATTGCAGACCTGTAGGTCTGAGTTAGGCAAGGAGATTATTTCATTATTTTACAGAGAGGTGCCTCAGACAGTCTTTTATTTTAATCTTTAGCCTCTAGGGAGACTTGACATTAAAAAAAAGAACCCAAACACCCAAAACCTCAAAACCCACTGTTCTAAGAAATAACATAAGAGTATAAAAGATATTAGAAGCTGTCTGTATCAGTGTACCATAACTGAAAAAGCTTCCAGTCAAATAAATGTATTATTCATTCACTATTACGAGCTATGTGCTCTCGCTAAATGTAAATTATGCTCTGTAATTATTTTTAAGTTTTAAAGAGTAGCATTCATAAAGCCAATTAAAATGATGTGATTAAAATAATCAAAATTCCTGTACAACATCCCAGAGGGCAGCTGCAATGGCATGATAAATTACACAAGTTTAGCAGTTCAGGACTCTACGTAGATTAGAAAGAGGTCATCAACTTCAGAGAGTGGCAGAGTGCAAGACTGCCAAAGAGAAATCAAAACAATTTCTTCACTGATTTTTGGGGCGTGGGGGAATACTAATGCTGCCTAACTGAGGCATGTAGGTTGGAAGCCAAACTGCCCCAGCAGCATCCCCAGGAGACAGGGGCAGGGTGGATTTCTGCTGGGGTGATTCAGAGTACACTTTCAGGAGATGTAACAAGCTGACATAAGAGTTTACAGGTTCTGAAAGGGTAGATCCTATTGCCATATGCTGACCATATGCACCTCTGCAGCTTATTTGACTCCTCTGTGAGATCACTTAATAAACCCAGAAATTTTCAGGTGGAAAAAAAAAAACCAAACTGCCATGCGGGTGATTTAAATTATCCAGCAAATGTCCCAGCAATGCGAAGGGGAGGGCAGAACCCTGAGGCTACAATGTGTTAATGGAAGGAGAGAACAGGGGTCCATGACTGCCTATGGACAGCAGGCAACTGGTATGTCATGTTAGGGGTCTGCATAATCACAGTCTCAGGGCATGTGAGTCCTAAGTTTGGTCTTGTGGAGGACCACTACTCACAGCTCATGATTTTTGAGTTTAGGGAGTTTGCAGGTTTTGCTCCCCTAATAATTACAAGGTTTATAATCTCCCAGATGCTGCATGGAAAAAGCATGAAAACCCCACACAGGATTAAGTACTTATAGGAAAGGTTCTCTTAAGCCTACAAAATTATGGGGTTACTCATGACAGGGTCTGCATTTCTGAGCTATACTGTGTGTCATCTTACTGCTTCTGCAGTAGGCGTAAGCGTAAACACAGCTCTTACCACTCCATTATTGTGTGCCCTTTGTTCCTCTGGAAGAATGAAAAAGTGAATTAACTCAATTCTAGTGCAGCTTTTCATTAGAAATACTGCCAATTCTCTGTGGGAGCATGAGACATTTTACAGCTGCTCCTGAGTTTCAGCTTCAGCTCAATTTGGCATGCCTCCTCCAGACCAACAGACAGCTTTGGTGAGAGCAATATACTTGAAACTTTGCTTAAGTAATGCTGAAAGGTCTACAAATTAAAAAAAGCCAATGTTATTGGCCAGCATCAGTGTGATTTTTTTAGAAGTCATATCTGATCAAATGAATGTGCTCTGCAAAGACATAGTCACTTAAAAGCACAGGAATGTTGTTTTTGCACATTCTAATAGCAGAAATTACCTCTCAGAGTCAACCAATAGTTCCTAAAAAGAAGTGTGTATAAAATACGTTATTTAGGTACTCAAAAGCAATGGGAATGCTCTGTATAATTCCATCTCCCCTCCCCTTTTTTTTTCTTTTTGAGTAATAATACAAAATAAGACTGTTTTGCTCATTTTGAAGCAGAACACAGCCCTTTATTATTTCATATCACAGGGACATTTCCAATCAAAAGGTAATTTGTTCCTCACAAGGCTCCAAAAAAGCCTCCAAAAACCAAACAAAACCCACCACCACCACAATTACAGTGAATCAGGCTCTCTTTTGCTTTCTGGAGCCTTTGTAAAGCTCACACCCAGCACACAGGTGCATCTGTTGGCAGTAGCATGTCTGGAGTCCTGCCAGAACCTGCTCTTTCCCTAATTTGGGGATGATATCCAGCTGATAGAAGTTAACAGCTCTAACATGCACCCAGACACAGAAAAAGAACAGTCATAATCATTCTCCTAATATTCTCTAATTGCAGTGCACTGACAAAATGAAATTCATTTCAGCAAAGAGCAGAGCCTACTGCTTCATAAATTAAGTACCTTTGTCTTTTTTCTTTTCTTTTCTTTTTTATACAGAAGTGATTTGTGAAGAGTAAAAACCATTCTCCCCTCTGTGAACTTTATAATATTAAAATCGCCACAGATTTTCAACTGTTTCTTCATTTGATGAAAAGTACAATTTCTTACAGGTGTTCTGCAGAAATAAAGAAGAGCTACAATTACTGGAAACGGTTTGTGTAACCTACATTACGGTAATTACCAGGTAGTTTTGGTTAGCTGTGCTACACTGGCTCGCTGGAGAGTGTCATTAGAGGGCAGCCTTGAGTTTCCCCTGCCTACCTAAGCCTACACGAGTGTCCCAGAAGTTCTGGAGGCTGAAAAAAGGGTTTCTGATGGTATGTAGCAAAACTGATTTCAACTTTTTAAAATAAAGTAAAAGTTTTCCAGTATACATTTTTGCATTCTGTGAGGGGGAAAAATGTCCCTTTCAAATTGAGAAATATAGCTGTTTCTGAAGAAGTTAAAACTGGTCAGATACACACTTAGAGTTTGCAACTTCAATCTTGCAGTTTTCTCTAGAAAATACAGTTGAACTTTGGTGAAGAATAACACTTTCATTAATAACTTGAATCTAATCCTGTCAAAACTTAAGAACACCTCCCCATCCAATTTTAGTGTTAAGAATCCCAGTGCAATGAAGTTGCACAGTACGGTTTGAGCAACTTTGTAATGTACGGGCAGGAGTAGATTATACTTCTTAAAGGCCTTGACTACCTTTAAAAATGCATAAGTAACCTTTTTCATTATTAAAAATTTCCTTTGGTCATTCCACCTTAAAGTCTGAATAAAATATCACTGGCAGTTAAGTAAGTTGTGCGGTAGTACGTGAATACAGTAAATTCCATGTGAATCTATTTACAATGAATTCTATGTGAATATATGACAAAAAAAAGAGGTAAATTAAGATTTCATAATAACAATCTTCCTAAAATCTATCTGAGATTGGTTTTGCTATATGAAGACATACCATTATCTTGATATTTATTTTAGCTACCTAGATAATTTAGCAGCATTTTTTTTCAATTACAGCTTAATCCAATTATCTAATGGATAATTTCTTTATATTATTTATAATTAAACAGTGGCATTCCAGCGACATTAGGAAAAGTGGTTTTTATCATACCTAACAGCTACATTATACTTGGCACATTAAATTTCAGGTAAATTGCAGGTAAAATTCTGTGCAAAAAACCTATACACTTTTTGCTTTAACTTTCTTCGTGGTATTTTGTAACTCTTTGACACTGTATTGCTTTCTGATTACTCTACTGAAGTACATTTGCCTAAAACATATGTCTAACCTTTTCAGCTATTCGGGGGGTGTTCCGTATGGTAATCTCCATCAGTTTAGTCAACTTAAAAATCCCCACTGATCCTTTCACATAAAAGGTTTAAAGACTTGGAGCTTAGGATCCTACTCACTGTTAGCAGCAGAAGCTCATTCAAAGTACTCTTTTACTCTAGATGAAGCTAATCCCTTGTCAGAAAGTAAACAAGGAGTTTTGCATTTAATATAACAAAACAAACATGCACAGAACAATAACAGAACACACCAAAACAAACCCATAAATTACAATCCCAGAGGGCTTCACTCAGATTTCAGCTGAATACATAAGGACTCTGAAAATCCTGAGCTGGCCTAGACACACAAAGCAGCATGACACAAATACAGGGCAAGGCTTAAATGACAGGCCACAGCTCTCTTGAATACACACATGAAATAATAATAACTAGACATAAGATATGCATATCCAGATCTTGGTAATAAAAGCACCATTCGTATTGCATAAACATGTGAGCAAAAATCCTTTAAGTCCCTCAGGGATCACACTGGATGTAAGATATCTCATTTGCTGGACCTAAAATTCCTTAACCTTTTTTCCTAAATTCACCGACCACCAGCCAACTTTCACCTTTGTCTGTTGGCACTTATTCATGTGATTGCACAAGAGCTTGGCAGCCTTTGGGTCTTCAAATAGCCTGCCCTGGAGGCCACAACATGTCTGGAGCACTATGATTCTCTTTAATTTTGTAACATCAACAAGAATGAAAAAAAAAAAAAAAGAAAATCAAGCCAAACAAAAAAAATTCCTAGATGTCTAGTCAGCTTTTATAGGATGTTTTTTTTGTTTGGTTGTTGGGGGTTTTGGTGTTGTTTTTTTTAGCTCCTGCTATCAAAGGAACTGTGTATTCCCTATCATGACTGCAGCCTCCTGACCACTGACCCCTGTAACACTGGAACTGTCCAAAACCTAAAATCTCACTCCTTTCCCCAATGCAATGAATAGCTGGGGCAGTATTTACTTGACACTAAACCAGTCAAATCCCACACTTGACCAACAGGCGGGAGCACTTTAGATTTTCAGAACAGTGATTTCTAAGTGTTGAGAGGCACCTAAAAACCTTGGTTCTTCTTGGAATTGGCCAAACCGACACTTTTGAAGAAAGAAAGTGGCATGAGTTATTGATTTGTACTTGAACACTGGCAAGAAAAAAAAAAATCAAGCCATTGCAGAGCAGATTGAAAATCCATGCCATCTGCATCAGTTGAGAAAGGACAAATGCTTGTCCACCCTGCAAAAGACAAACATGGCACAGTGCTCCCAGAAAGTGTCAGCACAGAGGACTTTCTTCAAGCAGCCAAATGCCCCTCATGGGCAAAGGGAACAGACAGTTAATAAACCCAAAATCTCTTCCAAACCACCTGGAAACTGATTGCATGTGAGGAGAGAAAAGGTATTCAGGCTTGTTCTTTAAAGCACCTCTTTCCACTTTTTGAGTGAAACCACTTGTCTTCAATGTTGGGCATCCTTGAAGTCTATAGCATTGCAGCATGAACTAGGTAGGTGTTATTCAGTGAGGAACAACATATGGAAGATACTGAGTAATTTATTTTCTTGAGAAATCCGAGAGAAAAATACTTGCAAGTACAGGCTACATAAGAATTATGTCAATATGCAATGAAAACATTAATAACACTAAATGAATTTTAAACAGGGATTTTACTTTTATTGTTCAATTATTATTATTATTATTATTATTGTTTTATTGTTTTGCTTTAATTTTTCTCAACTAGAAGATGCTTTAATTGCTTTAGCTTTGGTATTTTATTGAAGAAAAAAACCCCAAACTATGATACCTGGATTAAAAATACCTAATTTTATCTTGTTTATCTAACGTTTATTCTTTTGTGAAGATCAATTTAATTCTCTACCAGATGCTTTTTTTTAATACTTGTTCAAGATATCTCATGCTTAGCTCTGCTTTCCTTTTTATAGCCCGAATTTCTACTTTTTTAATGAATTGTTTGGTACACTGATAATGAGTTTAACTTGGATAGGCTTTCTGTAAATTATGTGAAGTCAATGAGATAAATATTTCAGGTTCACTTAGGATATTCTGTGCTTATGGAAAGTATTATTGCTAAAAATGGAATACTTTTAACAGCTTCTTGACACACTAGACTTATTCCTCTTTCACTTTTTTTATGGGTGCCAACCTTCAAGGTCTCTGACCTTGCAAATTACTATACCATGAGCTTAATTTTAAGCATAAAGAAGTTCATCAGCTTCCAAAGGTCATCACATTCAAGTAAGTTAAGGTTGTCTAATGCACTTTGATGAACCTAAAGCTTCAATCTTTATAATTCACTAACAAAACAGTGGCTTCATTTGTCCGATCAAAACCATGTGTTGATTAGTAAGTAGTAAATGTGACATCACTATGTTATTAATTAGCCTGAAAAGCACTTCAACATTCTTTATGCAGCTGTTTTAGGATTAAAACCCACTAATACAAGCATCATGGAAATATAGCTAACATATAATTGTCTTCTCCCAGTATTGTACTTTTTTCTTTTTTTGCTACTTTTCCCTTGTCTTCATATGCACTTCAGTCTTCTTCATTAGCATATTCAGATCAAATAAAACACTACATGATAAAACTACATTACTAAAGCCGTAAGGAGCATTCATATTAAGTTAAGCAGCAGTAGGTTAGTAAATTGCTTTACAGCTGTATTTCTCTTCTTAATCACAGCTGCAGCTGCTTGTAGAGGTGGTTGGGTAGTAACAGGCACTTCTATTAGGAGATGTATCTCAGAGTAAGTAACTCTTACAGACTCTGTGGATGACCAAGAAGCTGTGTCTAGGCTAAATAATTTTTCTTTTAAATCTGCCTATACATAGAAAATCAGTTAACACTTTTCTGATGTCTTTGGTAGTGTACAGTTTTAGCTCTGACTGTCAGTAGAGATTAATTTTACCTGTAAAAACAAATACTACCTCCACATTCTTTGATTGCACAGCTAGCTTCAGGAAAGCTTTCCAGGCATCACCAACAGAGTATTGTGGGTTGGTAGAGTGTATTACACAGATTTCAGAGAGCTTTCCCAGACGTAAGCCTTCTGGTAGCAGTAATCATATTACCTCCTTTTAAATGGCACAAAAAGTCACCATGTTATATTTGAAAATAAATTGGCACAGGCATCCTGATCTGAAGTACAAACAATATCATTTAAAAAAAAAAGGCAGAACAAGATAACAGAAAGTGGCACTAATTCAGAGAAGCAACCCTATTGACTGGGGATGGTGCTCCTTTGACCCCGTAAGCTTTTGGACACAGCTGATAACTGTTTTACCAATAGGATAAAATAAAAAACCCCACCATCACTGAGGTTCTGGTGTGGGTATGCAAAAGGCATGAACCAGATGTAAAAAGGAAAGACAGGTCCAGTGGCTTGCAAGGTGAAAGCTTCTGATTTTTTTCTTTCCTGAGAAGGCACTGATACGGCTCAAAAGCTGACCTATACTGTCTGTGAGCAGCTGAACACAGGGATTTCAGCTAAGAAAGATGACTTGATTCACTAGCACTATGAAAACCCACCTTTGATCAGCTATGACAAGCACTTATGTACATGCTACAGTGGTTTTTCTGAAGCAGAGTCAAGCCACAGAGAGGATATGATGATGAGAAAAACAGAGATGGGCAAAAATGAAAATGCTTAGCTGAATTATTAAGAACTACCTTGTATGATACAAAATACAGAAACATATTTTTCTAATACAAATATGTAGCTATACACTTTAACAATATTTCATATAGTATCATTTAAATATCGTAGTGAAGTTAATTTTTTATCAGAAGTTAAAGTATGTGCTTGAGATTGTTTGAACAAAATATTTAAAGATTGCAAGCAATGGGAAGAATTCAACTTTTTATGACCCTAGACTTTTAAAGAGGCAGGTGCATGGCAAACTCCTATAAAAATAATTTTACAACCATGTCACAGGAAAAATAATGCAAGGAACTGGATTTATTTTCATTCTAATAGTAACACCAAAAAGTCAGAGATTCAGGTCAATAAAATGATTTACAAATTTACTTTCATTAGATGACAGATTTTACTAGTATTTTTGCTAAATTTTGATGTCTTCAAAATTAATTGAATTTTTATCTCAAAATACTACATTAGATATTGAAAAAAATCTACATATTTAACTTTTATGGGACAGTATTTCACACTAGGAAGTGAAATAAAGTACCTGTCTAATGAAATAGGCAGTTCAACTTAAAACATATTTTATTCTTCCTTTTCAACTTACTTTTTGGCAAGAAAGTAAAACCAATTATTCAGTCTTGCCCTAAGTTGAACATTTTCATCTTTATGGTTCAGTAAGCCAGTAAGGTAACCAAAGCCTCCTGGGTTTCATGCTGCATTCTGTACTGAGGAGTTTGCTAGACCTGGCAGCAATGCTCTAACACACCTCCCTCCTCTTTCAAAATTACCTGTTCCACTGACAGCCACTCCATGGGTTAGAACTTCTGTGCAGTTTAATTGGTGGTGCAATTTGATTTGGCATCTAAGTTACAAGCAGGGACCCATGTGATATATTTAATGTTCTTCTCCGTAACCCCTTTTTTTCTACTCTTCTCCTGGACATTTTCTTTATCTTTGTGATACTTTTGCCCATTGCAGTAGATACCAAATTATTTCAAATGTTAAGTGTCCCAGAATATGAGGTCTAGGGATTGCGGGGAAGTGTGTATGTACAAGACGGATTAACTGAATTATGTTTGTGTATTGTGTGGCTAAATAAATAGCCAGATATTAAGGGACAAAAATTGACCTTCAAATTAAAACTGACCTTTGAAGGCTGAGTTTGTATAGATCTTGCATTCCTATAGCATTCAATTTTTATGGTTCCTCACTTATGTGATAGTTTGGGAAGCCTGTCAGGGTACAAGTTAATAATTCTAACTGATTTGAGGGCTCTATCGCAGGCTGCAAGCCTCATTTGAATGTGGAGCCTTATTTGTTTCCTTTTTAACTTCTGTATGAAACAATGATTCAGTAGTAATATAATGAAACTATAAATAGACAATTCTCTGAGTTTAAGGAGTTTTTCAAAACTCAGTGTCAGAGAAGTGGGTCAGGCAACAAATACCTAAGGAAGGTGACTGAGTGAAACCAATCAAGAGACTATCTGGAACAGGTTGAAGCTATAAAGGAAAACTCTCTCCAGTTGTGTAGAATAGAAGAAAAAATCAGTTGCTGAGAAGAGAATGTGGACATCCATACTGTAAAAGAAAAAGATGCTGAAAGAAGAAAAGGAAGGAAGGATGTTGGATTTTTAAATCATGAGCCTCCAAGTCCAGAGAAAGTCTGATTGGCAGTAATTAACTTCTGTGAGAAAACGCATTCAACTCTTGTATTGTTCTGCTTAAATCATTATTTTCTTGGGCTAGCAAAAGTTAGAGGTGATCAACGTTGGAATATCTTCATGACTTCTGAGTCTGTGCTTGGAGAGATCGACAGCTGAGCTGGAGCTGGAGAACCTCTGGAAGCAAGGTCAGGCTTCACAGGAAGATTACAGAGCTGTGGTTTGTTTATGCAGGGAGAAGACATGAAAGGCAAAAGCTCAATTAGAGTTGAAACTGGCCAGTGTTGTGACAGATAACAAACATTTCTGGACAAGGGGGCCGTGGGACAGCTTTGGTACCCACACCAAGGAGGCTGAGCCACTGGAAAGCAAGCAACCAGCTGGGCAAGGGCAAGGAGGGAGAGCGCTGCAGTCCAATCAGCTTGGGGGAAAGCTGAATTGAATTTAGGCCAAACATCGTAAAACTCAAACCCAACAGCAGATGCTGGGTGAATGTCCAGGTCAGTCCACTTCACGGAATCACCCTGCTTTTAAAAGTTATACTCAAAGATGGTTTACTATAGGTACACGGACTCAAAACTCGGAAGCTCAGTAATATTTTTGTTACAGAAGCAGATGGCTTTGTTACATCATGGAAGCCCTATTTGCTGTATTGGTAATATCACACCAGTTGTCAAAATGATAAAACTATTAAGAATGTAGAGGACAAGAAAAGAAGCCTGAATATGAAATAGAAGGTATTAGCTTATTTACAAATGCTTCATATGTTCTGCAATAAACAAGGAATCAAAACAAAACAAAGTACATGGTGCCTTTTAATAGTAATGTATCCTTGAGAAGCTGAAATAAGAGATTTGCTTTGTGAAACATGTAAATTCTTTGATGTTCTGATTTTGTAACCTTGATGTGCTTTTCCTTAATACAATAAATTCTGATCTATGATCCATGCACAGAGCATCACAAGACTGAGACTTAATTATTCCTGCATATGAAGATAATTTATTTAGGGGATTTGCCTCTGGACACATTAAAAACTACTGATGGCTTTGATGTAAGTTTCCACAGAATAAGGAGATAAACATTTGGGCCACAAAAGAGTTAAATCGAATCCATTAGTACCTCTAAGTATATTACAGATATATAACTACTATTTTCCTTGCCAATACTATATTGCAGTAGTTAAACAATGTTGTATAAAGCTGTAAGGATTAATTAAGCCTTTACTGTTTTTAATTGGATAAGCTCAGTATAAATAGAAACATTTCAAGATCAAATTATACAGTCTTTTGCATAAGTGTTATAATGGATTATTTAGGTAATGTACAGTGGAAAGTTGGGCAGTCTAGAAGAAAAAGACTAGATTAATTTAAAAGTAAAATTCAGGAATAATAGCCTATTTCTCACAACTACTTGAAGGAAGGAAGGAAGAGTATTACAATTAGCAATTGTATTAGGGGATCATGGCAGTTGTGGAAGACAGAGACAAGGCATGTTAAAAACCATTGCTAATGAGCATACATTGAATACAAGCAGAGAAAAACATAAGCTCTACCTGGTTTGATACCTCAGACAGATTGATTTTTATCAATAAACCCACCTTCGAATTCACCTAATTAAAGCACTCACTGGCCAGGTGCTGTTCTCTTTGGTGGGACAGAAAGGATCCTCACGCCTGGTTCTTCTCTCCCGCCTCTTAAAAGGGAGTTCAAAATACTTTGTTTTGCTAGTACTACACTACCTACATGTTGTTCCTCATTAGCTTCTTCATGCACCCCAACAGCACATGGTAGGCCTTATCAGAACATGTATTTTTGGCAACACAATGAAGTCATCCTAGTTTTAGTTCACCCAGTCCTGGTTTTGTATCAAAAGCAGTTTCCTTCCAATAAGATGATAATACCCCCTAAAAATCCTACACAGGAGTAAAAAGATTCCCCACAGCCACAACTATCAGCAAGAACAAATCTGTGAATTAGACCATACTAAGTGTGGGTCTGAGCATGTCTGTAGCAAGATTTTGGTAATGTTACAGCCAGTTACTGCAGTGTTTTTAGCTGGGGTATTAGAAGAAGCGTAAATGTCTATGTACCAGGTAGTCGCATATTTTCCTGCTTCCTCAAAAGACAATAATAAAAGTTGATCCACTCTTATTTAAGTCCCAATCCTCATATTTGCTATGCATGGCTTCACTACTGAATTAATGCACAATAAATCCAGGATCAGAATTATAATGTGTAATTTTTCATTTCTAATCCTGTTATTTCTAGTTATCCATGGTAATTATGTTTCTGTTAGCCACTTAGTATTAGACATGCTTTTCATTTAATTGGACACTGCCAACTCCCTTAGGCCTACAGTGGACTTTGAATTCAATTCCTCTGGTAGCAATGCAATTGGATTTATTCATGTAATTCTACCATTTAAAAGAATCACCCACCTTAATTATAATAAACTTACAAGGCGTGATCTGCATATATGAGATGGCAAGCAAGCCTGACATCCCTTGATCTACTCAGCTGTTTGATTATATATATGTACATGAATGTGATGCTCAAAGACATCTGTTTTATATGCTGAAAAGTACAAATAAAAATTAACAAAGTAGTTCATCATATTTCAAAATATGATTGATATCCTTTTCTCATAGAATTTTAATTAAAATGAGTGATTTTTTAATCACAAGATGTAGATCTCTGAAAACTTTATCTAAATATAATCACACAAAGGAAAAAATGTTTCTATTCAAATACCTCTTTTTCAGATTTTTTTAAACAACTAATTATGGGCTAAAACATGGCAATGAAAGTTTGGAGCCAAACAGTAAATGTATAGGCAATCTGCTCCAATAGGTAGGTCTGGAAACAGGAACATGCTCTGTTTATATGCACAACTTTCAGTCTGGCTTTGCCTATTTGATATCAAATTTCCTCTTGGTTTGTGACCGTGTTTTTAAATAACTGTTAGGTATTACATACCAGGTATTACCCCACGATGCCAGATTATCCCACATCATTGTGCCCCACAATTTTTCTAAATTTAGATGCCTACACTGTCTCTCTCATGTACCTTAGAATTGACTGTCCCCTAGATATTTGTCTCTTTTATTGGATTTCTAAAGTGCAGGCTCTAGAGGCTAGTGTATTTTTCCCAGCATCTATTGATACTGAGACCAATATGAGACATATCTCTAAGTCCATACAAAGAACAAGAACATTTTCTTTGATAAGTCTTTGTGTACTTCATCCTAAATATCATCAACAAAAATGTATCTTCTTTCCAGAAAGTTCGAAAGTGACTTTAAAAACAGGACTGCTGCAGTCCTTTTTCTATGCTGGGTTTTGCCATTCTGTCTCATGTTCCCAGAAAAGCCTATATGGAGGACCATTTTATTTCAGACCTTTTACTCTGTGCTTTTCTACAAGCAAAATGTCTTGTCTATGACTAACCAAGAAGTCACAAATGAAATTAAGGTTCCTTGGTAGCATTTCCTAAGGAATTTGTCACAGCACAGTGTGGGCAAAGGCAGTCCCTTTAAGTGGGATTAGTTTCGCCAAAAACTTGAAAAGGAAAAAAAAAAAAGATTATCAGTTCTGAATGGGACATAGAATGAGGATCACATTTTATAAAATGGTTTTGTAGACTTAAAGGACTGATAGTGTCCTTTTGACAGTCTTAATTACACTGGATTATTTATATATCTGACTTTATAAGCAGTCCATTAATAATAAATAGCACTAGTACTGTAACTGACCATGTGATACTTCAGTTTCACGGGTACATTGCTGTTATCCTGCTTACACAATAGTTAACCTATAATATAAAATGTTACAAAACCAAAAAAACAACGCTTCAAATAATATACGAACTCAATACAAACTTGTATTTAAAAACTATGTTGCTACTAAGATAGGAATAAAGTAAAATTGTTCCCTTAAGGATTAATTACTGCAGAGTAATCCATGTTTTGTCTGTTCATCCCATACTGGATTCTTAAACCTGTCACTTGCTATGGCTGTCACACAAATAACTTCTCTGAATTCAGAGACACCAAACTGAAATTTAAAAAATCAGTCTCTCATGTGGGATCATAGCTTTCCCACCTTGTTACATACAGAATTTGTTGGAAAAAAAATTCAAATAAAAATCTCCCTTTAAATTTTATTGGTCAAACCTGCTAAGATATTGCATGATGTGAGATGCTCCCAATAACATATATCAGATGAGATGTGCCAAGAGATAGCTGATGAACTAAGCATGATTATTGTGAAAGATGAAAAATGTCACATACCAAGGAGCAAAAACATGATCTGCATTCTCAGCCTTACTTGAATTTCCTTTATTGCTTTTTAAGAAACTTATATTTTAAAATAAATAACTGCATTTGCAATCCAAATTAGGAAGTCTCCTTAGGCAGCCTCTATTCTGTAGGATTTTATCACACCAGGTGATTTGATATTTCTTCATCTAAGTCACGCCTCAACCTACAGTTTATCTGTGAAGTAGCTTTGATAGGAGTCTTAGGCAGGTGACAAGCTTTGCCTTCCCAGAGGAAATTTGCCAAATCCCTTCACTTCATTATCCTTGAAATCATGAAGCATCCTAAGGAGTTTTAGTAGACTGATCCTACTGACATTCTCTCATCTTGAGATGTATGAGAAATACCACTTCATATATCAAATCACCTCTGGTTAAATGCTAAACTGAAACTTTATTTTTTGTTTTTGTTACCTATGTTTTAAAAGAAATACAAACAGTCTCAAGAAAAGCAAAACCTAATACTATTGCTAATGCAGTAATTTTTTTCATGCATATATAATATGGCGTGTTATTAGAAAATTATGTCAAAAGAAAAAAGAGGATAAGATCTTAAAATTTAAATGAGTAGCATTTCAAAAGCCAAGAATGGCTTCTGAGGCTGACTTTAATTTAAATGTAAAGTTTCTTTTCTCAAAAATAGAACACAGGACAAGTGCACAGGTTCTTTTTAACATGTACTTAGTCTTTATTCAGGCAAACTTCTACTATCATTAATTATGATGGTGCTTAAAGGCCAAATTCGAGGTTGAAAGCCCAGTTTTCTTAGTACCAAGTAAGAGAGGAAGCACACTTCATTTGCAAACTGCACAAAGTCTACAGGTATTTCAAAGTAAAGCCCCATTCATTACAAAGAACAATACTTGTTTAACAGCCAACCCATCTATCTTTCTCCTGACTCCAGGTGAAAAGAGTGCCCCAAAAGTCACCAAACCCAGACTATTGGACATAAGAATTTGGGGCTATCAGGTCTTTCTGAAGCAGTTTGGCCCTGACATCAGTCTCTCCCTCCCTCTCTTTCTCATCTTGATGGATATCTAGTTGCAGTGGCTCTGCTAATTGCAGCTTTGGTGCTAGTACATGGGGGGAAAATGTCTCAGGAAGGCTAATTGCAAGTTGTTTCTAAATGAAAATTGGGACATTTAAAGCAATAAAGTCATGTGGTCAACGGCCTTACTCCCTCCCCTTCACATCTTCAATCTAAACACATCAGATGATCAAGGGATGGGGAAAAGGGCATTTTAATCTCATTTTACACCTGCAGAATGAAGAAAAAGGAAGGTCAAGTGAATTGCCCGAGTCTGTATGAGAAGTTCATAACAGGTTTTCAGGATCACAGCTGAGTGGTTCTATTTAACTGACCCATGAAGTCAGTCTGTTTAAGAAAAACATGAAGTTTGATCCTTTACTTAAGACACATTTGATGCTTTCCCCAAAATATAGAACATTGTACTAAGCCATATGTCCCTCAGTTCAGATTGTGTGCATAATTACAACTAAGACCAGCAGCAGCAGCCAGAAGCTTCGTGCTCTGTATTGTGTTGGAGTTGAGATACACAACTCCAGATCTCAACAGCAAGTTGAGAGTAAGTAATCACCTGAAATAACAATATTAGTGCCTGATACTTGTCCCAGCAAAATGATGCCCCCCTTTGAGGCCATCCTCAAGAAGTAGAAAAGGCCAATTTTTTCAAACTATTGCAATAATGGTAGTTTCTGTGGGTAAATAGGGAGACTGAAGAAGGAATAAATGAGGCAACATTCAGGCTTTGGATAGACAGGAAGACCTGCTCTTGCATAACAAACTCTTTTTTTCCAGTCAGGCTGCTGAAGTGTCATCAAAAATCCAAAGGGGCTAATGGTGATTTTTCCATAAACATAACCAACTTTTAGTTTGAGTCAAAGGTGTTGTTTCAGTAAATGTCAATAAAAGCTCTGAAAAGTTGCAGAAGTGCTGGGCAGATTGTCCATGGACAGCTGGATGTTTCCAAGGTAACAGAGCTGTCTTGTCTTGAAGGGCATTCTTCAGGTCTAACAATGCGAAATAGCATGAACGGAAGTCAGTGCTGGCAGAGTTCAGTGGGACTCTGTGCATAGCTCTATACTTTGTCTAGCATACATGGGCTCTACATTTCTTACCCCATGGAGCTTTCTTCCTGCAAGTCTTTCATTTCAATCACAGCACATTTAATATAGAGGTCCACACTGCACACTGGACTGCGTATTTTTCTGAAATGCTTCACCAGTTTTCTGCAAGTCCCTTATTCAAACGATTGAACAGTGCAGAAGAAGGACAGAGAAGCTGCAGAGCTTTCTCCATTTCCCAGCCTGCTGGTAACACAGACATGTCAGCCCATGTACATGAGAGAAGTGTGAAAGTATAGTAATTTGTCTGTAGCGGATTTCTGCTTCTAAAAGGGGAGGAGGCCGGAGTTGGGAGGAAAAGATGGGAAGGAGTGGAACAACTGTGCATCTGATGTATATTACTTTCTTCCAAAAAAGGTTGTATAGTTAAGATTTAGAACAAAAGAAACAAAGGCAAAATTGCATCATGTGATCTAAATTAGCAAAAAGGAAAAGCAAAGGAAAAGTATGAAATGTTTTTTAAAATTGCTTCCATTTTTCTAATCTAATACAAGAAAAGGCTTCCCACCTAGAGCTAGGCTTCCAAATATGGAGCAACTTCAGCTTCTTCAAAACATTAAGCTTTGTCTCAGCAGTCTCATGCCAGCTTAATTTTAACTTAGCTGTAACATCAGTGTCTGGCAATAAATCTTCCTGCTAAGTATATGGTGCCAAAATATTCCCATGGCTAAAAACGTCTAAAATTCCCATGCCCTTTCATGTTGGGACCCCACTGAAAATGTTTCATTAGGTAAGCCTAAAGATAACATTCTTTGCAAAATATCTGTTCTCAGGAGAGCATACAGGGAGTGTAGTGGTAAAAACTGGTAAGGTGAATAGAGAAAGCTAACTTTCCAGGACATCTGCATTGCTTTGTACTATTCCCTCGACATAGACCTTATTGAAATTAACATAGTGAAATGGTTTAGACTGAGAGGAGGTGGTGAATCTTTTTCCTTCCAGAAGATTCAAAGTACTCTCACAGATCAAAGTGTTTATTTTTTCTGATAGATTTTTTATTTTTGAATTAGTAGTTTAATAATATGCAATGAATTATGATTTTCAAGCCTAAATTAAAATACAAGAGAGTGACCAAAACTGAGATGAAATTTTTTACTGATTATTCTGGGCAGCTTTGTTGCATGTGCTGAATTTTGTGAAAAAAACACGCTTGGTGGTATACTTTCAAACCTTCCATGTAAATGTTGGAGAGCTTTTTAGTGTTTAAATCAAAGCACCTGTTCACACAGTCAAGAATATAAAAACAATCTGCTGCAAAAAAAGTTTTATTGTATTTAATGTATTATTAATGTAGCTTTTTTAAGAAGCTGTCCTTTTTTTAAAGTCAGGCATATTAGGCCATGACTAAGAAATATTTTCTGTGTGCAATTATACGTGTATATATTAATATAAAGATAAAACAAATTTCTTAACTCTACAGTTAAAGAAATAAATTTTGAAAACTCACCAGAATAAGGAAAATATGGTATACAAAGATAAAATATGCACAAGTCAGTTACAGACAGAGAGGGAAAAAGAAAAAAATATGGTCTTTCTGGGTCATTGATCTAAAATACTTTCTATAATATTGCCAAAGTGCTGAAGGAAACTGGACATAAGTTTTGAGCAAGAAAAAATAGGAAGAGAGAGCTTCAGTAACCAGAAAAACTTCATGGACTTGTTCTGTAGTCCTATATTTTTATTAAATGCATTACAAAAAGAAACTGGGACTTTGGACTCTACTTTTTGGGTTAGGGGAGATTTAAAAAAATCTGTCATTTAATATTTTGTTTTGTACTTATGGCATACAAAACGACAAAACCTTCTCATCGCTCCTGGATCACAAAGACCGTCTAAGGAGAAGCAACCTAGTCTGTTCTTAAGACAAGCTTCAGAGAGGGGAAAAATGACAGCTGAAATCACTGGAAGATGCTTTAAATTCCTAATAAAAGATGACACAGGTTTGTAAATTCTTCATCTTGTTCTGTATAGTGTCCTTTATGCAATGCTAGCTGTGGCAGTCGTTATCTTGTATATATGACCATGACTTTTATTGTATATTTCTTTTTCTATCCATAGGACGCCAGAGTGAAAGTGAAAGTTTGAAGAGGTAGCTAAGAAAGTCAATAAACCACAGATCCATGCTGACTGCTTTTTCTGGTTTTTTTTCCTGGTACTAGCCTGCATTTATTCCCCCTCTCCTGGAAAAGGAAAACTAGCTATTTTGCTTAACATTTCTAGTACTCTTCAATTACCAGTAAGCTCCCAACAATGCTGAAAATGAAGTATGGGTCATAGCTGCTTGTTTATTGTAGTGGCTTTGCTCTTTGACAATAAAGAGCAAGTTTATTATCCTTCCTATTTTTATACTCCCGATGTAGTGAAATATGTCTCTAGATTGAATTGCTGACACATTTCTATTAAATATCAGGTTGGACTGGAATAAAACCCAACAGTGTTTAAAACAGATCTAGCCTATTACTCAAAATCTTTAGAAGAAATATTTAATATTTATGTATGATTAGGACCTGGTAATAGTTGCAGTTATGCTAAATGGCTACATCTCTGCTCACCAGCTCAGCTTGGCTTAGGGAAAAAAAAAAATCTTTTTTCTGTCTAGGTAATATTTGAAAATAGTTTGTTCCTTAAAATATATGAAAGAAAAAAAGAATTATGGGAGGCTCCAGGTTTTTTCTGTTCTGTTTTTCTCTCTGGATGAAGCATTAAATTGTTAATGTCTTCACTTATATTCTAATAATGACCCAGCTGGTATCAACCTTCAAAACTAATTTTGAATTTCATTATACATATATATATGTAACTATACTGTCTTAATGAAGAGGTTTTGTGGGTTTTGGGGTTTTTTTTCACTTAAATAAAGGGTTCAAATAAATTCCTGGAAAATGTCTGATAGCAAAAGTATTGCTCAACCCACTGACCAGTGTCAAGCATTTTTGTGTTCTTGACAAAGGAGACACACCACCTACCACACAACAAAGTGGTTCTCCCATTTCTCTAGCAGAAATGTTTGTAAAAGCTTAGCAGAGTTAGCTAATATTATGTAGTGTATTCTGAAAAAGATTCTATTAGTCTTCTTTCTGTACATGAATAATGCAAAACATTTTGAGACATTAAAATTTTTTAAAAAATAATAATTTGAAATACAGTTTTGATAAAACTATGTTTCTGATAGAGATCCTAGGGAAAAAAACCTGAATGCCTTTGATAAAAGGCAGTATACAAATAGTATACAAATTTTAAATATTTTAAATAATAATATAAATATAATTTTATAATATTTAATATAAAGAAAATCTGTGAAAGTTACATGCTGTAGCATTTTAACATCCTATAAAACAGTAACAGAGAAACTAAATCAAATGTAGCTTTGTTAGCTTAATGTCTTATTTATTTGGTCTTATTGTCTTAAAATAGCACTATTACATAAAAAAGAGCCTATTTTTGACCTCTTAGAGAACCACTTAAGTCAGTTGCAGTTTTCCATCTAGAAAGATTGCAGATAGGTTATTTAATCTGATACTGAAAAAAATGCACCATGGCAAGGGCAAATAATAAGGATAATTTCTAATACCTCCAACCAAGTATATGTTTAGTGTTGTAGGAATATGGGAAATAGAGGTTCTGCATGATTATGGGGAAAGTTAGAGAACCATTATTTGTTTGTAATATCATACCTTTTGTATTGCTAATTTCCAACAACTGTAAATAGCAGGACAATGGAAATTTTTTAAAGGGAATGTATCATAGAAATGAATTAACAAAATGATATATTTGCAGCTTTGGACCTTTGCAGCTATGGTCTATATCAGCCAACGTATCTCATACATTTTATAATTTAAATACAATACTGCCATCAAATTCCAGCATTTCTAAGACTGACAGAGTTAACCCTTAAATCATTATAACTTTAAAATAGAAAGAGAATTACACCAGAATATAATATGTATTTTCATAAAAAGCATAAATATACTATATATTTTAATGTGTATTTGATGAAAATCCAATAATAAATAATTCATAGGATACTAAATCATGGAATATATTGATACAGTTTCATATAAAATTTTATATTAAAAATATTCGGAATCATTTGTAAGGAAGTCATTTATCTTACATATTTCCGTCAGCTTTCCTATAGAGCAGTATTTTTTGTGTAATATGTCACTTACACAGTGAGTAAGCCCCACAAAAGTTGCAAAGCTTTGGGGGCTCATAGTCTTTGAAAACACTGACAATCTGAACAAGACATGCCAGCCTTTATCATTAATCCTTCCTTTGAGAGATGGAAAAGGTTGGCTCAAGTTATTCATTCTGAATACTTGCAACAGAGCTACCCTTACATTGTAGGTGGTAAAACTCTCATTATTATTACCACAGCAGGACTTCGAATTCAAATGTTCTTTCTAGCCCACAAAGCACAAGAATGTCAAAAATTTTTGGACTGTGAAGGAAGCCTAAATTTCTTAAAGTATGTTACCCTTCTATCTCTTAAAAAAAAAATTACATACAAAATTTTAGCTTTTCTTAAGGATATCAGCACATAGGGTAGGCAGAAGCAGGAAAAGAGAAGAGGGAAAGTAAGAAGAATTATATGCCTTCTTGTCACTGCTCTGAACAAAGAAAGAGAAAGACAAACAATAGCTGATATGAAACAAGATTTAATTTGCATTTAATTAGCAAGTTGAGAAGCACAGAGTTCCATCTGTTCTGCTAGGGGCTGCAATAAATACTGTTTCTTGGATTTGTGGGTCTACAAACAAAATCATTCTACTTCAATACCTGATTTGCGAAAACAGATCATTATTTTGTTTTGGAGCCCCCGTTCTCCAGCATTACTGTTTTCTACAAAACAACTTCTTTAAATGCTTCCAAAACTACTTTAAAGAAAGTCACTTACCTGCTAGTTTGGAAAAAAACCTAGATAATGACACTGAACAATTTGTCTTTTATCTAATGGCATGTTCAGGAGAAACCTTTCACCTACAGCTTTAATGCATGAAACATTTGATATCGTGGCAGATCCTGTTCAGTTTTTAAACATTTTCAAGATGCTTGACCTTTATATGGAAGTAAACTGTATTTTTGAACTAAGGAATGTCACAGCTACAGATCTTGCTACATTTCTAATTAGCCTCTGAAGTGAGTCTTCAAGTGCTGCCACTCCATGCTGAAGACAAAGATTATATTTTTACCTACAAAAACCCCTGCACTTCTTTCTGTCTTATATGGGTTTCAGACAGTTTTGGCTTTAAGCAAGGGAGATTTGGAGCCAACTCATATTTGAAATGATAAATTCCATAGAACCCCTTTGACAATGAATTGAATTTTCTATCCCTCTGGAAGTCATCCTTGGCTAATGGACTGTGGCACCTTCTGCATGAAATACTCAACCAGCAGATCCTAAAAAATTCCATTCAGAGGAGTTCACTTGAAATACATGACTTTTAAAATATCTGAGATATTGAGAAAAGGTTCAACATTAATGACTGGAAAAAAAAAAAGATGAAGAACATATTTTCTTATCTAAAGTATTACTAGGCCCATATAATCTCAGACTTTGAATATATGGGGTCAATGTATTTTTTTACTCTGTGACAGTCACTGACCAGTTCTCCTTCTCTTTCTAGACAGTAACTCCCTAACTTCTTTACTAATTTGTTGTTCCTAGATTCAGTAGAAGTCGTTAGACCCTGTAGTTATACATAGTTGGTTTCTTTAGACAACAGTCATTGTTTCCTAGCCCTGGTAAAATATTTTCTGGAGAGCTGCTTATCTAAAGCCATTGCATTTGTTTGCTACAAACTGCCTAACTACACTACTCTAGAACTTAATCATTAAAGATTTCAAGAACCTAGTAGACGATGCAGGTCATAGCATTCGTAAGGTGCTGTAGATCAGTGCTATGACCATCACAGACAGCTTGAAACAGTGAAAAAAAGCTGCAGTTCTCTGGTCTTTCTACTTCTACTTAAGGAAAAGCTTACTTTTCAGAGACAGAGGACAAAAGAAAGTTACCTCTCAGTCCGTTATGCCTGATGTATGCTTTTATTTATTGGATGTATGCTTTTATTTGATGGATGCACTTGTAGAATTTACTATCTTCTTCCTATGATGGATTTCAGGGTGGAATCAAATAGGATGGCAGAAAAGAGCAAATTGGGATAGATTTTAACTTTCAGCCATACTGCATGGTGAAATCTATAATTATTTTTACAATTACACTTTAATAAGAGAGATGATATTCATTTTCCATAATCGAACAGCTCCTTATATATTGTTTGTTCAATAGATCATTACCTGAATTCTGCAGAAATATCTCTATCACTTTAGAAAAGTGAAAAATTCCACTGAATTTTAGTAATAATATGTCTAATTTTTGTTGTTACAAACCTGAGTGTATTCCTTTAACCAAGGAGAAGGGTTTCATTTTACCTAGAGTTGATGTCTGATGTCAGGATTAGATGAAATGTACAAAAATTGAACAAGTGTTCCCTTAAATTCTCTGACTTCTTAAAATCAACCTCTATGGTTCATCTGTTTTTATCCAAAAAAGGATAATACAGCATTTAAAAGGACTGACAATTTTAATATATGGTTCTTATAAAGAATACTCCACCATTATTTATTAAGTCAAGATTGATCTCTTGATGTGCAAACTTTGACATAATTCGTTTTGCTCTGTCTCTCAATTCTTGACAGGTAGGATTATATCAAAACTATTTTGAATATTAAACAGACAGAAATTTCCTTCAGCAATGTAAGCAAAGTAAACATATCGTAGAGAGAGTATTCAAATTTGAAAGCATAGCCAATTCTACTACAAATGTAAGTAAACAGTATTTTTAGATGTGTTCTTTAAAGAAAGATTGATCTAAAACCCCAAACTACATCTGTTCTTCACCGGAAACTCCAGTCTTACCATGGTTATATACATAACATTTTATATAAAAATCAGTGAATGATGTTTATTTCAGTAGAACAAAGTCATTTTTCCATGTCTGTATCACACTCTCTAACATAATGTTAGGCAAGAAAGGATCAGACAACCACACATCAAATCTTGTATCAGCTTATCTTTATCTATTTTTTCAGAAGGTGATGGAATATATATTTTTCATATTCAGATTTGCTTTCCTCCAAGTAAGTATACAGTGAACACACACAGTAAATTTTCATGAAGAATAACCTACTCCTTAAATTTTCAAAATGCAAAAATACAAGCTAAGTCTAAAACCAAAACAAATATTCATTCTCAAGCTTCTGGACACTGCAGGTAAGTTTGATTTGACCAAAAATCAGCATGTAGAAAATCAAAGACACCCATCCTCGGCTGCCCTCAGAATCTTAGAAACAGGTACTTTTAGAGTAGTTTATATCTTTACTCGGTATGCAGAAAAGAGGTTGGTGGAATTGCAAGTAGGTTTAGAAGTCTGGGTAGAGCTTCACAGTACAGATATAGAATATGAAGTGAGATGAACCTTGCCCTGGAAGTGAAGGTGAAACGTTTATATTAGAAAGATGAGTCCTCAGAGGACCCCAAAATACAGACAAATGGAGAGAATCTATATTTCCCTTGACTTCTAATCCAAATTTGTTTCTGAAAAGAGAAAAAGTATAATCGTACTTTCACTTAGCAAAAAATGGGTCTTAGCTGTGCTCATCCATTTATAAAAATTGTACATATAATTGAAATTATTTTAACTCTCTCACATCACACACAAAGACACATATACACTGTAAATAAAATAATGATGACAACAAGCCTGCTAGCGTTCTTCTGGTCAGATAAATTCACAGTTGAATTTTCTGAAGAATCTCAAACCTTAGTTTAGGAAAAATCTCCAGAGCCGTTAATTAAACCCTGTCAGGAAGTAATATAACACTGTTATTTGGAAGAAATTAAGTGGAAGAAAATAGTGGGTTTGACTTTCAACTCTAACACTAGTTTCATGCAAATGTCAGGTGAAAAATCAGAGCTAACATGCCTGTTTTTCCCAAATATGCAGAACATATGGAATGAAAACATTTTTATCATTCCTTCAGTAGATTATACTATCCAGTCATACCATACTGTATACTCAGCTGCTATCTGAATGTATATTTCTGCCATGTTCAATGAGATGTTAAAAGAACTGTAACTATACCAGAACTCTAAGTGGAATAAAAGGAGACTAAATGGTGATAAAGCAGCTGGTACATGAAATGAGTGGGACTTAAATTTGAAAATATCCATATCCTTTTTTGTGTGTGAGAGAAATGCAATCCAATTTGTGATTTGGATCTCACATGCTGCAGCTGCCATAGAAAAGCTTCCAGCATATTCTTCAACCACAGTGAGTCCTTCTCACTTAAGCTTCTCAAGATTGAAATGAATGCTTATTGTCCCCTTGGTAAAATCCTCTCTTTAATAAAAACAATTCATATCTCTAAATTTTTCCTCTTACAAGAACTGATGATCTTCAAAAGACCTAACTCTAGCCCTTTGCTCAATTGCAGAGATCTAGATTTGTTAGGTTTTTGTTTGCTGAACAGGGAATTACCAGGGCTGATTCCATAAATGCTGACTTGCCGAAAGCAAACATATTTGGTCTTGACATATTTATGGAGGCAACCGTGTTGGCCAACATACCTCATTACCTTGTTCTGGCTACCTTTGGGGAAAAATGATAGGCTAAACGTGATTTTCAAGTCTTGCAGGTGCTTAACTGTATACTTAATCCAAATTTTTTCTCTGTCGCTTAATTGCATATTTAGACTTAGCTACAATGGCATTCCTACCTTTTTAGTGAAAGCCGTGAGCCAAAATGAGGGTCATGCTAATATCTCCTTGTGCATCTGGCCCTCGACTCCTCACCTCACAGGTCTGAAATCATTCATTGATGGGTGGTCAGCTAATACATTTTTTTCCTGAAACTGAAATCAAGTATTCAGAAGCAGTTTTCTGAAATCTGGCATTCTATGAATGAATCACAGAGAGGAAACATGCAAACATGTGTCAACTACCAGCTCCAACTATATGCTGACTTTCCCCAGCTTCCTTAAGTCCAGAGGTCTCCAAGAGGTAAAAGTCTTAAGGTGAAGTTTGCTTCATTCAGATAATAAATGGGAATGATGAGAAATAGTTGCCTGGACAGTCCATTCTTTTCTGGAGAAATGGAAGGTAAGCTCTCTCTATGTTCACCAGTTTTCTATACAGCCTTACCCAGTGATATTCTGAAAGCAGACAAAAAGCTGAGGAATAAAAGAGTTCTATTTACAGAGCTTTCAACTAGTCACACAGTGTGGAAAGCCAGTCCTGAACTATGCAAGCATTTCACATATATCATATTCCTACCCACAGGATTAGGGGTATGATAGAGTCCAGCATACAAGGCTAAGCTCCTATTCTGGACTCTATTCCAGTGACATATCAGAAAGCTTCAGTTACACTACCACCAGGACATTAGAATTTTATTAGTGTATGATGTTACTCGGAGGTCACACGATAAGCCTTTAGCTGATTGCACCTAGGCAAAGCAAGACTAGATTGCCATACCCTCAAATTTGTCTGGAAAAACACAAAACTTCTTATGAATAGTGTCAGTAATTAAATAATACTCAACAGTATATTTAAGTGGTCTGTGACAGATAATGACAGCTGCATAGCTGTAACAGCTCATGCTTTCTCAGAGGTATTTTTAAACTCTGATGGCTGAAATCCCTCAAAATTACCAAAAAACCTCTACTCTTTGAGTGCTCCAAAGATTTCTGATGTCCTGCCATTTATATCAGATTCCAAAGTGCTATTTTTTATAGGGAAAAAAAAAAAACATTTTTATGCACACATGCATGTATTTGAATTCATCTATATTTATATATTTAGTTTATATATAATTACTGGGGAAAAATATTCCTGTGAAAAGTGACCGCATAAGTACTGCTGTAAGAAAGATTTTTCAAGTGCATTTCTCAAAATTTGCAGGGTAAAGCTTTATCCAGACATTTCAAAATAAAAATCAGAAAAAAATAAATCCTCTATGATATCAACTCACAAACATGCTGGAAGTATGGATCTACTTCATATGGTTTACCTTAAAATACAAAATATGTGTTGTTTAAAAAAGTCAATGTTTTTGAAGGCATAAAAGGATTAATTTACCATTGACTTAGAAACTGCTCCAAAACACTTGTGCTGAAGTTTCACAACATCATTATGGTACTCCAGGAAAAAAAAAACCAAACAATTAAAATAGCAGACAAGTCCTGCAATGAAAGCAGGAAATATTTGAGAGCAGCAATGTTGCACTATGCTACTAAGCATAGTGACTATCCAAACTGAGGTACAGGTACACCTGCAAGTGCCACTTCTCTAAAAAAGTATCTGAGAGTTGCTGAAATAACGATCTTCCTGATTTCACTTAACTTGACATATCATTTTTAGCATAAGATAGATAGGTAGCAAATTTACAAGGCAGACAGGCTTTGGTCCTATGAAGATACACAGATGCTTACAGTCATGGATTAGGAATAACTCCCTTGAAATCAATGGTCTGTCATACAGAGAAGGGAGATTTATAATCTTTTACATTTTTTGCAGAGTTAGGATCTTTATTAAGTGTCGTGGTTTAACCCCAGCCAGCAACTAAGCACCACGCAGCCACTCACTCACACCCCCTCCCCCCCATCCAGTGGGATGGGGGAGAAAATCAGGAAAAGAAGCAAAACTCGTGGGTTGAGATAAGAACGGTTTAATAGAACAGAAAAGAAGAAACTAATAATGATAACACTAATAAAATGACAACAGCAATAATAAAAGGATTGGAATGTACAAATGATGCGCAGTGCAATTGCTCACCACCCGCCGACCAACACCCAGCTAGCCCCCGAGCGGCGATTCCCCACCCCCACTCCCCAGTTCCTATACTAGATGTGACGTCCCATGGTATGGAATACCCCTTTGGCCAGTTTGGGTCAGGTGCCCTGGCTGTGTCTTGTGCCAACTTCTTGTGCCCCTCCAGCTTTCTCGCTGGCTGGGCATCAGAAGCTGAAAAATCCTTGACTTTAGTCTAAACACTACTTAGCAGCAACTGAAAACATCAGTGTTATCAACATTCTTCGCATACTGAACTCAAAACATAGCACTGTACCAGCTACTAGGAAGACAGTTAACTCTATCCCAGCTGAAACCAGGACATTAAGTTAGTGTAACAATTGATATTACAACAGAAATGGACAGCTAACTCCCCCTTTAAACTTGCATTTTAAAAGATTGATAAATAAGAGCATGGATTTTCTCATGAGCATTTCCTTTGAACTTCTGAATTTCCTTTTCTCCTTAAATGCTTACAATACAGTTGTACTGTACAGAATTGTACAGAATATTATTGTTCTACTAAGCCCACCACTTTTACTCTAAAGATAGAGTCAAAGACCATGCTGGAGTCATGGTAATTTAACTGGGTGATTCTGACTGACTAGAAAAGTGCAAACTTCTCTTTCTCCAGAAAGTAATAGTTGTTTGAAGAGATAAAATCACATTCGTTTTAGTTTAGAGGCAAGAATTAACCTAAGGGTGTAACCATTAGATCTAATACTGCCTATTTTCAGGGTCATGCCACCCCACTTCCTTAGCATAGTTTTTAAATTAAACATGCCCATGCCCACAAATCAGGAGACTATGGGTCCAGTGCTGTTTAGAAAAATTCTTGATATTCCAAAGAACATCAATAAGACTCAAACAGGACCAGGAGCTGGTGTTAGAAGACTTCAATGCACATCAGATTTCTCTGTTTATACAGGAAAGCAAAGAGCTGATGCAAATTGCACCAAAATATAGACTAAAGGTGCGGGAATAGATTTGTTCCTTTATTTTCCACTTCTAGCAATGACATTTAAAAATTCTTACAGATAAGCATTACATTTAAGTAGAATACACCTACATTAAGAGGGAAGGGCATTTTAAATTAGATAATCTAATCAAATCCTTCACGTGTTGAATAAAAAAGACTAGTCTCTCAGTTGTTGTTTTACAAAGATTAGAGATTAAATTTGACACTAATACATTACTGATACTTTCATGCTTCCAGAGGACTAAGCTTCCCTCCATAAATAGCCTATGAATATTAAAAATTATGTGTAATGAAGGACAGTTGGTTTCAGAGACCTATTAGGAATCTCCTCACAAGCCAAAGGTGAGAGAGAGGATGAAACTTGTCCTGAACCTCAAACCTCCAATGGAGTTGTGCTGCTCAGAATAGGGAAATAAGATGCAGTCTGTGCGTCATATATTGCTGTTCATGGAAGAGCAAGAAAAGAAGTGAGGAACTGTGAGAAATTTCCAACAATAGTTTTGTTCTTGGTTGGTTTTGGTTTGGGTTTTTGGGTGGTTTTTTTCCCTCATAATCCCTGATGATTTACTCTGAGTTTAAGAATGTAATTCTGCATAAAGGCTATTTGGCCTATCTGCTGTCTAACTCCCAAAATGATACTTGACAACAACTGCATACTAATACCTGACCAAAAGTGTGTAGCTTTAAACTGTAACTTGAACTTATTAAAAGTCTATGACAAGAAAATGCCCTATAAGAGAGCAGGCTAAAACCGATGATTATCAGGGAACTGCACCACAAAGTTTGGTGTTTTTAGAAAATCACATAATAAAAGTGTTGAAGATGAATAAGAACTACATAAAGAATCCAATTAAAGGTATCTTTAATAGGCAGCAAAAACAGATTAGGAGTTTTTTAATATTGGGCTAAATGTAAAAAGTAGATCTATTTATTTAATGTGGAAACAGCCAAAATACATTATAATTCTAGTCCACCTGGGCCACCACCCTCAGGAGCTCTAATTCCACAAACGCAAAAGGTGCTGTGCACTACGTAGTGTCCTGCCGAGTCTGAAATGCTAGTAGTGAGAGGGTAAAAGCAAAATGCAGCCAAAAATATGAACTTTGCCTTGTCAGGAGAAAACAAATGTTCATTTATTTAAAATACTGCTGGATTCATTTGCTACACAAAACCTGAATGAATTCCGTTACTTGATCAAGGCAGACTTTTGTGTCAGTTTGCATCTATTTATTTTAGAGAGCTACTGAAAGGTAAGATCACTTTTCTAGAGTTTGTTTGTCTGGAAAACTGGAATCAGCACCAATGAATATTGAATATTGACAAAGCTGAGGCTCATTATTGACTTCAGATATGATCTCTTTATAGTGGCAGAGCTCTGCAAAAGTGAGATTTCCTTCAGGGTACGTACAATCTGGGACAGGCTTTCATATTAGTTATGGTAAGTATTGTCTGCCTTCTAGTCACCAAAGATGTGCTGTGGCAGAGCACAGTATTGGAAGAAAAGATACTTGTTTCTACTGCATTCAGTAGCAGCTGTATTCTGCATATTATTCACTGAGTCACCCTTAGAAAAAAGGAACACAGTAGAAAATATCTCAACATAACTTGTACATTTTGTTTTCTTACTATTCAAAAGGATGTAACAACAAATAGTGACTTCTGAGAGAGAGGGGAAAAAAAAAGAAGCCATATTGAGTACTAAATATGATTATACTATGGTAAATGCAAAATCCAATTAAGCTTTAACTAAAACCCATGACTGATGCTTCCAAAATTACTTTGATTAAGAGAGGATAGCTATTCAACTACTTGCCAGCAGTCTAACTCCAAGAAGCAATTCAAAGCACTACCCCTCTATGATGAACCCATTACAGCTTCCCATCATACCTCTAGGAATTCTCATAAATCTCTTACAAATGATATCTGCAGAGAAGCTTTGTGTGTGCTTGGAAAGATATTATGTTTAAAAATAGAAGTAAAAAGTAATGTTTCTATGTAGCTTTGACAGATTCTTTAGTTTAATGGGTAACTTCTAGTTTGGTGTTCGTGCTCCCTACTGACCTGAATTTTTCCTTGGCTCCTTGATTAATAGTTTGGTTAAATCCATTGAGTTTTATACCATTATCTTAATATTAAAAAAACCAAACTAAACAAAACAAAACTATCCCTGATCATCTCTCCGAGATTGTTCCAAAACTGCTCATTCTTTCTTCATTCACTTATATTTGTATGGGAGCTGTGTTAGTTTTATGTATGTGAGAAACATGATGGTGAGTGTTGTATCTGCTGAAAGGAGAGAGGATTGTTTCTTCTGGTACTAAACTGCAAGCTGATGGAGAATTCCAAATTTGGCTTTAGTATCACCCCTTGGTTTATCCAAACTTAAAAATCTTTTGGTCTCTTCTACTGACCAGCTGAAAATTCACAGACCATCTCAAGCAAGGTACAATGTTCCCAGTCTGAGCAGATGAACATACACACTGCTGTCATCAGATCTTTATCTGAAGCACAAAGGTTGATGTTGACAGCTTTACTTCAAGCAATAGATGTGTATATGTGTGTGTTTACTCTAAGTTACTAATTTCATTCTTTTGCTGAGCATAGTTTAGCAGATATTTAGCTTTACATTCCACTGTTCATTACAGTGCTAGCCAAGCCATCCAAGGCTTCAGGCCAACAGAGGTGTCCTGGGTTCAGCTGGGATAGAGTTAATTTTTTTTTTACAGGAACCTGGGAGGTGGGGGGCATAGCCGGGGCAGCTGACCTGAACTGGCCAAGGAGCTATTCCATACCATGTGACATCATGCTCAGTATATAAAGGGGGAGCGGGCCGGGCGGTGGGCTCTTCTTTTCGGTGGGGGAAGTGGCAGAGTGTCGGGTCCCGGGTGGTGAGCAGTTGCACTGTGCATCGCTCTTTTTGTATACTTTTTCATTAGTACCGTTGTTGTTGTTGCAATTTCTTTGTGTTGTTCCAGTAAACTGCCTTTATCTCAACCCTCGAGGTTCCAGGTTTGTTTTTTTCCTCTCCTCCGTCTTCCCCCCATCCCACCGGAGGGGGGCGGGAGGAGTGAGCGAGCGGCCGCGTGGTCCTTTGTTACCGGCTGGGCTGAAACCACGACAAGAGGCCACATACGTTTTCAAACCTTATGAGATACATCAAATCTGTCCAACTGAGCCAATCTAGAATTCAGGTTCACAACTACATGAAACAGAGACTCAATTACTAACCTGAAATAATTTTCTGTCTGCCTACTACTAATACAAAAGTATGGCAAAGAAAAGAGATTTCCACAGCTTAACGTCAAAAAATCTTTTTCTTTGCTTCATCAAAACTGTACATTAATAATTTATTTGCTCAGAAATGTAACATTCTAATAATAATTTTTTCCACATAATATTTATTTTAGTAATAGAGTCCTAAGAAAATAATAAAACACACTGCAAATAGCATGCCTTGAGAAGATTCATCTGAAATGACTGTACAACATTAGAGAGTCAACATAGTCTTTATGAATATAGTTATATTGACAAAGATTAGCTCAACATAGGAAGGCTTATCTTTCTGGACTCGTTCAGAGGACTACGCTCTCGCATAGTACAATTTGGGACTCACAGAACTCAGCCCTTATTCTGAAATGCTCTTTATCAGAGCCTGACATTACAGAAATCAAGTCTACATTAGTGTTTTAGTTTGCATCAGGAGGTCTGAAGCAAATTTCCCCACTGTCTCAACTTGCTTTGGTTTGCATCATGAAGTGATTTCAGAGTGCCTGAACTGAATGCCTCCTGGACGAAATGAAATTGAAAGATGATCTCTGAGAGTGCATCTAATGCTTTCCGTCCATTCCTGGATGTTCAGCCAATGGGACCTAACTAGACCTATTCCGAAATAACCCACCTGGCCCCCAAATGTGGATGATACAGACATCAGATCCTCCTCTTCTGCTCTAGAGATTAACTTCTATTCTGCCACACTACTTACTAAGGGAGACATAAGCACACGAATCCAGATCAAGTAGCTTCACTTACACCTCAGTTAGGCTTATAGCACAAGTGTTCTCTACATGTAATCACACAATGCATTTTCAGTTCCATTGGCATCTCCTCGCCACTCTGGCTTTGCTCAGCACCAACACTGTTATGGCTGATGGTGTAGATAAAGTCATTCCTCACACTGTGCCACCACCATGCATGCAGTATTAGAATACTTAATTAAAAAAAAAAAAAAAATCAGCTCATACTTTGTTAGACCTATAACTAGAAATAACACATTTCATAGGAACAAGCACTCTTAGTCATGTGAAACTGTATAATTCCTCCTAGTGAAAAAATATAAACAGATCACTTAAATTTCCATGAATCAGTAATTCTAATTCTTTCAGTGGAAATACTGAATCCATATTTTTCTCATTTGCTTACATATTTGAGTGAATCACAATATCAACTGAATTATGTCAGCTGTCATTTCAAAGCAATCCTAGCCTCATAGTCCTCCATAAATGTTATGCTAAGCATAACTGCCAACTGAATATCGAACCAGACAGGAATAGATTAGGCAAAATAAAATTTATTTACTGAAATCACTACTAAGAAATTTAGTATTAAAAATCTTGTAATGTATATTAACACTACTCCATTCAAAGTGAAAATACAATCTATGAATAAAGGTAAAATTGGAATATTTAATTTAATGCTTTTATCACAGTAATTTCCCCCCAATAGACATACCTATAGGTTAATAAGTTTCTCAGCAAAAAAGTTTCACATCACAACTTATTTAAAACCATTAAAATCATGCATTTTATTGCTTGCCTTCAATCATAAGACAGTTCAACATGCCAAGTATTTTGCTTTGTCTGTCTTCATCTGCTTTTTTCCTTGCCTTCAGACAGATGTAAGAAAGAGAAGAAATTTGCAGGTAGACCACCCACCTCTCAGCATCATCAGCTGATGCTGTTGATAATGAAGACTGTATGAATGCTACGTGCATAACAGGTGAGCAACAGAACCTCTTGCCTTACAAATGTATGAACTATGTACAAAAAGACTGTGAGGACAAAATGCTTTATATAAAATAAAGTGAACACTGTGCTAGATAGTTCTAAGTCTAATAAATTGTTTCTATGCAACTATATCTTTCTCTAGACTATATCTTTCTCCGAACGAAAAACCTTTTCTTTAAGTGCTGATACACAGTATTTCCAGGTCTTGAAGGATATCTAATTAGCATAGGTTTATCAGCTGATGTAGAGGGCTACATTTACATTCTTACAGCTGACTCATTCAGGCTTTCAGACAGTAAAAGCTATACTGAGAAGAATTTTGAAGTTGAAGTTATACACAGTACTACAAGCTAGTCAAGGCAGCACTAAAAGCTTCCAGACCAAACACCCTCTTTTACTAAATACCAGGAAGTGGTACCGTCCTCTACTTGGTCCAATGTGTAGCAGATCAAGAAGAAGGAGGCAGTACGATCCGAGACAACTACTAGGAATATATTTGAAATGTACAATGAAATCAGAAAATTACTTACACTCTCCTCCCAGACAGGGATGGGAAAACTTCAGCAGTACTGCATAGCAAGATTGGTAACACTCATCAAGGGAAAAACCATGCCATTTCCAAAAGGTTATCATCACAGTTTATACAGGATGTTCAGGACACCCATCTACAGAGACACAATCTGTGCTCTCAGAACAGGCTATGCCTATATTGTTCCATTTTTCCCTGTAAGGAAAGTTTATTATCCAAACATTCTGCTATCTCAGTTTATACAGGTTGAGCTCAGTTAGGAGAATGGACCAACCAGTATCAAACCCACACACATTATTGTGTAATAACTCTTAGTATTCTTACTATTCTGGAAAATACCAGTAGATTTCTTCCTCTAGTTTTATTTTCTATGAAAATTATGGTAAAAGAAGCCCAGGTTCAGATTCCAACACTGAAGACACTTCTGAAATTGATCCAGAAACATGGTCTCTAGCGATGATTCAGAAACCATATCATGATCCTATTTCTGGAATAGGAGGAAAGCATTCCTATTGCTATTCCTCTGACTGGTCCCCTGCTTTTATTGGTCACATCCACTTAGCTGCAAAAGAAGCAGCAGCTCTGTTTTAGCCCCAGTTCTTCTGGCAGGAAAGGAAAGTACTTTCTGACTCTCCTCCATTACTTCACAAAGTAGACTCGACCACACTCTGAATGACAGGAATTCTGCATGGGAAAGATACACTGACTGCTCTGCTTGGTTACTGTTCAGTTTCAACACATGAAAAAATGCTATTATGAGGACAAAATATTTTTGTATGACAGGCAAAAGAAAAATTTACATGAATATTGACTTAAGACACAAAGCCTTTAAGCTCTTTCTATTTTGTTTTACGTATGTATTTTAAGGTCCTGTATTCTTTGCTTACTCTAATTATCATATTTTTGGAGTAAACAACATAATTTACTAAGTCTCTACAACTGAAAAATACTATAGACAGAATTGTTCCATGCTCAATTATTTTCTTGATTGTTTTTTGGAAAGCATGTGTCTGTGTGTGTGCATATGTTTAGTTTTGTCTTGCAGCTTCTGGGGAGAAGGATTAGTTTTCCTGATTTCCACTACCAAATTCATGGTAATTAGACATCTTAGAACCATAATGTTTCTCATTTCTTCCTTAAGCAATGTGTGTTTCCATCCCAGAGGATGGATGCAAATGTATCTATAGATCAAAACGGTCAGTTAATATTCAGTCAAGTCACCCTTCCCAGTTCACTGCATGCAGAACAGCATATTCATAAAAACTATCAGACCATTTTATTGACTGGCTGGAAAAAACCCTATGGAAAATGTGGGGCCATGCACTGCTACTGATTTTTAAACAGGAAGAGGGTATGTGGAGGCAGTTGGGGCAGCTCTCAGCACGATTCCAGCTAAAACTCAGAAGCTAACCAGAAAACAAGTAGCTTTTCAAAGACCCAGAGACTCCCTGCGTCACAGGTGTGGACAGGATTGCTGGTGGTGAGGACACTGTCTTTCATGAGCTCTGATGGCCACAAATCACAATTCTATGGCACAACAGAATTAGACAAAAGTCCTTGTGCAAACAAAATTATTTCTCTACATACTTAAGGCACAGTAGATTAAAGACTTCACAGTAACACAGTTTTAGGGCTTTTTAGCTGAACACTTAGACAATGTTCTTATTTTCCTGTCAGCCTGAATAATTCTGTTCCATTTTTGGAGTCCAAGTGCCACATTCTCAACAGCTTGGTAAAATGATTAAACCATCAGTATAGCCGGACTGATTAACAAATGCTCACAGTCTTCTCCATTCTAAAAAAAATAAAATAAAAAAAAATTAACAGCACTACCAGATGAAACTTTCTGAAAGCTTATTTGGTGTCACATATTTTAATGTGTAAAATTTTTAAATATTTCTCCTTCAAATTTTTATAACTGTTTGAATACAGAGAACATTAATATTTTGGGGCACATTCAGATTAACACTGCACTAACATGTCTGTATTTGAGCCGAAAAGCTTTAAGTTTGTTCTTCACAAAACAGGCAATAAAAATACGTATCACAGAATAATAATACTAAATAAGAATACGTAACACTCACTTGTAATGTAAGACCAGCCTCTATTGCCATTTGCCATTTATTTCTCAGTAAAGAGCCTGTAAGCATATTCCTCACACTATTTCTCTGAAATTCCTAAATTCCAAAATTATATAAACCCCACTTATACAGCTATAAATATTTCCAAGCTATTTGCAATGCAAATCACTTTATTATTGTCTCCTGCCTTTGACACTGCGCAGACTTTTTAATGATTTTTTTTTTTTGGCTACAGGGTAAAGCACTGGTCCAGCATTACTATTTTCTGTCACTGTTAACATGTCAAAAG
Source organism: Haliaeetus leucocephalus (assembly GCF_000737465.1). NCBI lineage: Eukaryota > Metazoa > Chordata > Aves > Accipitriformes > Accipitridae > Haliaeetus > Haliaeetus leucocephalus. The sequence continues at coordinate 7,607,801 of NW_010972587.1, forward strand.
TCTTTAAAAACACCTCACTGCCAGCCCTTCTGCCACTGTTATCATTTATATTCACTAACACAGCTTTCAAACCTTCTGAAGTCTACAACAACCGACATGATATGTACCACAACTTTTTGCACACAAAACCAATTATTCAGTTGACTCCTGTTATAGCTGGCCTTTTACTGATGTTTATGATCATTACTGATACAAGTTACCAGTTGGCTATGGACTCGCAGCTTTCACAAAGAACAAGTCTCTAGTACTTTTACATGATGTTTCTAAAAAAACATACTGGGCCAGTCAGTTAAATGAGAAGAGAAAAATCTTTATTTAGGCAAAACTAAGGGAGAAATCCTATGCCTGGCATAGGGTTGCTGGAAGGAGCTGCCCACATGCTCAGCCAGCAGAAGGGTTTGAGATAAGATCAGATTCCGCAGTTCTTCTGTGAACCAGCTGACACAGCTCTGAAAGTACACACAAATTTTTGGCCCTATTCTGCATGTTATATATGGTATATTTTCTACACGTGCAATTAAGTCTGCATAGAGTATGAATAGAGTCATCAAATACAGATTTTACAATAATTTTGTAGTGGTATGAGTGATCACATCAGATAGAAGGTGACTAATAACCTATCTCCATCACCAAAAATATATTTTTTTCATAGAACTGGGAATTTCTGCAAAGAAACTCAAAAGCTGTTGTCTTTGATATTAAATTATATTGCATAGAAATATGTGAGGCAACAAAATAGTCAAAAAGAAAAGTTATGGCATACTAAGCAGAGTAGCATGGCGTACCTGCCCAAAGCATAACCTAATGATAAATGTATGCTAGTAAGTGCAATTATGAAATTTAACAAGATACTTTCTCTTGTAGGAAAGGTTTTTTGTTTCATTTACTATTTCCATATAAGAAGGTACTTGAAAGAACAATAGCATTACTGAAACATTAAAACTACAGGACAGTATAAAACAGACATTCTGGGTAAGTATACAGTTCATTTAAACTATTAATATAGGAACTAATAGGAAAATTAATGAGTGCATCTAGTATTTCTTACAGGATATATTTTTCTTCACACAGCTTAAAGCATATTCTGTACCGGAAAGTAACATTTTTGTTTGCATTCTGTTGTTAATTCACTATCATTGCAGTGTAACACTTAGTTGCTAAGAAATAAAAACCAGTAGTAATCAGCATCATGGTGATAGATATGTTTTATGTATAGAAACGTTTCCCAGTTTCCCAGTAACCCAGTTTCAAACCTTCCATCAGCAATGCACTTTTACAGTAGTTCATAGTGTATTTACATTTTTATTTCATATGAATATTTTAGGATTTCTCTGCAGGTTTTGTAAGAAAGTTGTTTTATTTTTTTATAGACCTTCTGATCATCTGATAACTTTAAAAAATTGCTTCAACCTCCCAAGGTTTCAGAAAAGACCAGCTCTTACTTCACTACTTGTTAGCAAACAGGAGTATACTCTAGCTGTCCTAAGAGTTCATTTATAAACCACAAATCTCATCTGACTATAAAATAGGCTAGTATTGCTTGCAAATATTTGAAAGTTTGTGTTTAACATTTATGGAAACTGTTACTATGTACTGCTGATTTCAAAGCTAAAGATGCAGCCAGTTCCATGAGACCCCAGGTACCGCTGCAATTTGAGTGTGCTTGTCTCTCTCTACTGCACATGCCTAGTTCCTAAGTTCTGCCTATTAGCAACTACTTTTAGCCCTCATGTAGGTCTGTGCTTAGATCTGCAATTTAGATGTGTGTTTAGCTTAATAATTGAATGTTACAAGAGTTAAAAATACTGTTCATATAAATATTTCAGTTGTTTTTCTTTTGCAAAGAGGCTGAAACAGAAAAAAGGCTCTTTCAATTTCAAATTCTGTTGAAATAAATATCGTGTACAATGTGAAGATATTTTGAATGTTTAGAAGTTGTGCAAGTTAGTATTCACATGTATTAGTGTAGACAACCAATACAAGAAAACGAAAAATATTTACTGGATATGATAAACACCGATGTAAACTTAAGTTGCTTTTAAACGATCAAAGCAGTATTACACAACTTTCAAAAACGAAATCTGAAATTTCAAAATTACTTTGTGCTATGCTTTCACAAAAAAGTAACCACCCTCAAGTTCTCTATAAAAACAGCTTGATTAAAAAATATTTTTTCAGTGCATTAATGTTTTCCATTTCATAAACAATACCCAAGTTAAAAATATCTCCTTTCTAATCCAAACGTTTCCACCTTTATCATTATTTTATGCAAATAACTGCTAAATACAGTGAAATACAAGACTAACCAGAGAGCAAGGCCATGTTACTACTTGGACTTCGATGTTTACAATGTTCATGAAAGATACATGCTCACTGTGGGACTGCTGGCAAACTAATTTATCCACATAGAGTAGCAGAAATATTATCTTTTTATCAAGCTTGAAGACAAAAAGAAAGAAAATCACTGCTTTCTGTTATAAAGCTGTAGAAGTCTGCCAAGGTTGGCACAAGCAAATTGAGATGAAACAGAGATATTGAAATACAAAGCACCAAACTTTGGTATTGCCGTGGTTATTATAAAGCTAAACCTTGTTCATAATAGCATTACAACTCCTCCCTTTCATACAGTATGAACTTCTTTATATGACCTCCTCTGATACAGTTTTCTATTTTAATTGCTTTAATCAAGCACAGTCTAGGGATCAAAGCTTAAGCATCTTTTAATTATAGCAGGTGGTTCAGCAAATAAACTGAACCAAATCACGCTTTTAACATTTGCAGAATTTCAGGACAGATTTCCTGAGCAGAGCAAAGGTACTAGGAATTTCATAGCTTCTAGACAGTTGAAAATAGCGATGTAATGTTCAAATTCCATACTTTTTCTGAACACTAGGTGTCCCAGAGGAAAAAGAAGATAAAAGAAAAAGTGGAGAGAAGGGGGAAGTGAAAAAAACTGTTTATTCATTCTGTGTCACTGCAGGTGAAAATATAATTTTAAATGTTGCAATTAGTTGTCAAGAAATTCCTTGTTAATTTCATCTACTAAAAATAAAGTTCATCAGGCAAGAAAATCTCTGAATTTGAAAATTTATGGTAGACTTCTAATTTCAATTAATGCTCGCTTATAAAGTGAACACATTTTATAAAGTTGATTTTAAAGCATACTATTCAAAGCATTTGATTAAGATCTTAATAAATGCTCAGAAACTTGTAGAGATATCCACTAATTATGATTCTCCCCAGCCCAAGTGCTCTGCTAGATGCATCCCTGTATGGCCAGTCCCATTCCTTGGCCCATAGAGGCCAATTCAGTCTTATTTCCTACAAACATCAGTGAAATGCTGATAATAAAGTTACAACTTGCACACACACTTTGTGCTTCTTTCAGTACCATTTTTGTTGCTGAAAGAATTAATATGTTGCAGTTTTGAATCAATGTATAATTAATTCAGCTGCTTAATCATTACATCAATGTACAATTAATTCAGTAGCTTAATCATTCATTACCCTCCATCAGTCAGAGTTCAGGCCCTCATCTCACAAGTTTTGTATTGTTCAGTTTTAAACATGCCAGACATTGGCTTTGCTAAGATTATTTACACACCGTTAGGTTAAATACCAGCATATTTCAAATTAAGAACCATTAAGCTGTCCCATAACTTTGCAAGCTACTTAAATGAAAGAGATTCTCTGTCACAAAGAGATCACAATGTAACATATAGAAACAACAGAATAGGTAAGAAAGCAAACAGTGAAAGTAGTTTAAAACAGAAAAATTAACAAGAGTCATATAAAGTCCTTCTCAGCAACTATTACATGTGTAAGCAAAGACTGAAGTAACTCAAGAGGGAAAGACAAGATACCACAAACATGGTGGTCAAAAGCTAGGAAGCAAGGAATGACAAAGGAAGCCAAGGCAAGAACTGGAAAGTTGCTTCACATATCTTTCTTTATACTGCACATAGGTAAACAAATAAATAGAAAAAATAATTTTAAAAGGGCATCACAGGAAAATACAGCATTTCTGTTGTTGACTTTTTTTTTTAATTTTGGGGAGATTCTTTTAGCACTGATAGCACCAAGCCATTCTAGAACACGAACACAGACTGTCCTGAATTAGCAGCTTTACATTCCAAGGTCATTTAACTCTACATTGCTCACTAAAGTATCCAGAACACAACAGGAAATTTGGTTATATTTCCCTTTTATCTATTGTCCCCTCAGCTTAAAAATCAGTGGAAGAAATAATTTTTAAAAGAGAATTTTTTTAATGTGGGATAATGTCTACAGTAACCACAGAGATTGCTAGTAGCAACAATACAGACTGTGAAAAAATTATATACTTCATTGTTAGTGCTTACTTTCATAAAGTACCACATAATAGTCAATTTGGTATCACAACCAAGCATCCTAATTTTAGTGACTTTTCCAACTTGACACACTCAGAAAGAATACCTGACGTCAGGAACTGTGTTTAAGAGCATAGCTACAGAAGGCTGTACAGAATATTTAGATGTCAGTGTGTGAAAAAAGTAGTCATGCTGTAGAGGAACAGGCCTGGGGCATTCATGTCTCTGAATCACTGCCAGGATCAGCAGATCGTCACTGTTAGGAGGATGCCACTCTTTCTGCACAGCCCTCAACTATCATTTGACATCACTGTAAGAAGGGCAAGACAGTACAATTAAAAACAATGGATTAAAAGAAGACAAGAATGAAATGCAGTTATTGGACCCAAAGAATGGGGTACCTGTATTTTGTTAAAGAATTTTGCCACGCATTTTATCATCAACTTTTAATTGCCTCAGATTGTTTGCTCTGGTAGCATACACAGGATTTATTACATATTAAAGACATCACTCTACAATAGCATAAAGTAACCAAAAAGACAAAACCGTTACATGACCAGGAATGGGAAGGTTATTTAAATACTAACTGTATCAGAGGCTGAGCTGAAAAAGCTATTGCCACTTTAAGTAGTGAAGTGTTTGAATTGCCCTGCAGGGCTGGAGTGCTTTAAGGAGCAGCTGGGGCAGGGAGGTTGTGGGGTTTTTTAATTATTGTTAAATCTTAATGTAAGATTACATAGTTTTCCAGAGCCAAGGCACTGAAGATTTCTTTTAAATAAATGCTACTGAAAGCTGCTTGTAATTAGACTGGTTTGCACATTAGAGCATATAATAAATTCTTACCTTTAGCTAAGCACACAAGCTTATTTACCTGAATGAGGCAAAACTTGGCTTAAAACTGAGAATCTTAATAAACCTAACAATAGATTCTGCTGTTCTATCAATTGCACATGTATGATTACTATCCACATGAATCAAATCAAGCATCAGCTAGCATGAAACTACATTCAGGATTAATATAAAAAAATCCAGACAGGTACAGCATACAAAGTTTTAAAAATATTTTTTTCTATAATATGAATTTGCAATTTCTGATAATGCCAACACAGTGCTTATCTGAACTAAACAGAAGGACAGTGTGTGTCTATCTAAGGAGCTATAAATCTAATGAATTGTAACATGATAATATTATTGGTAAAGACAATCAATAGCAAAATCATTGTGAATGCAATTTTATGTTTGTTTAGGAACAATTTACATGCTGATTTTTTTAAGGCAGCAAACTTACTGTAATGATATTGATTCCTTACATATTTTCTCCTACCAATACAAAACTAATTAACACATAAGCTTCTTAACCTATTAGCTACTCTTACTCAAAGTTTACCTATTGTTTAAGTACCTAGAAAAATCCTTTCGGTTTTATTGAAGTTCTCTTACCTGAAAAGTATAAAACCGGGTCCCATTAGGAGGATGCACTTTAGGAGAGGCAGAGACAGTGTTCATATCCAAGAATATCATTTCTGGTCACACACACAATACAATCCACAGAGCGCTACAGATGCAGAGTAGAGTGCTAAGCTCGGAGATAAATCCTTTTATACATTTAGGGAGGCAATCGTACAAAATGCAGTCTGCCCCATCCGTTCAGACGTATAGTGACAGCGCTTTGAATTCCCCACTCCTACATCTGTGAGCTAAACTGTAAGGTCGTCACTCCCTGACCTCTAGCTCAGCTAGCCCTTCAAAATATGCACAATGAATAAAAATTAGAAATGCCGAAGAAAGGAGAGCTAGAACCTACAGTACATGGAGCTTGTGCAGAATCTGGCAACGCTTTGGACCTGCCCATCTGTTCTCAGTGATAATCACCTCCCTCCACCACAGCCTTGCAAAGTGATTATGCTAAGCATCCCAGTTAACCAATAACACACAGTTTCATTTCAAGCAAGCGTGCAGAGTGAAAAACAGAGGACCTCTTCTGACTAACCTGAAGCATGCCTTGTGTTCAGTTTATAGCTGTATTTGATAACAATGATAATTTTATCATTTCAGTTGCTGACAGCTATGTTAACACACACCAACTTGCTTTAAATAACGTGAAGGTGGTTTTTTTGTTTTGTCTGCCTTGTCTAGATAAAAGCAACAGTGTATTACTCTCCAAATTAGTATTTTTTATATTCCTTAATTTTTTTTGTGCTACTACAGACTGCAAATAGTGGGAAATAAATATTTGTGACACTGTTTAGAGAGCTACAGTCAGTTTAAGTATAATACACATTATAAGCCTCTGTTTTTTCATTCTTTTCTAATTCTTTTTTCTCATCTTCAGTCTGAATGTCTCTTTAGGAAAGGTTTACCTAACATTACTAAGTATAAGGTTGAAATTTTATTCTGAACCTTACTATGCTTCACAAAGCTATAGACCTACAGTTTAGCTCATTAGCTATACACAATATCTTTTTTAAAAGTTTTTTTTTAAGGTCAATAATACTTGTGAACACCTGCATTGAACATCCAAAAAGCATTCATTGCATTTTTTCTTCACATGCAGATCATTTGAACTACATGAAGACATTAAAGAAAGTAATATTCAAAGAACTTGACACCTTTTAGCAACAAAATATAAGTGTTCCATCTACAAAAATTCAAAAGTAGTGTTTCAGTAAAGGGTAAAAAATGTAAAGTGGTTGGAAAACTAACTTTACATGTGCTGTCAAGCACTCTGTATTTTATTCATAAGGTTTAAAAGAGAGACAGAGAAACCACTTAAGAAATGGTACTTTCAAAATGAAACTTGTCAAAAATCTAAAAGCCTGGTGAGTTGCCAGGCTGCCTCTGTTTTTTATGCTGTTTTATCTTAATGCTTTTAGCAACTGAAGATAATACAGCTAAAGTAAAATGACTACGAAAGGAGTTGGGATAGATGCAGAGATGTCTGTCCGTCTAAATGTGTATGCCAGTGTGGCACATACCACAATAATCATATTTTGTAAGCCAAAGAGAAAAAATCCTCTTAGATCTTAGTCGTGTCTAACAATTTCTTATGATTAGCACGATATTGCTTCTATAACATTTACTGTCTGGAACATTTTCTCGAGACCTAGATTTCAGATTACAGATTATTCTCCCCTCTTTGAGTTCTCTTCCAGAAGACCTACATGGTGGTATTAGCAAAGGGGCCCCTCAACTCATCAAAGGAAAGATATCAGATTGTTGGTAATCTGAATATACAACCTTTTATTCTGAGCTGATACTTTCTTCTTTATAATCTACCTACCAAACGTGCTATTTCCCTGCAGTGCAATGAATAAAGTTTCTTTTATGGACACTTAAGGTCATTTGCCCTGAAAGATGACAGAAATTTACCTTTTAGTCTCCTCACCAAATGCATAGTTTGAAGAATTCATGTGCAAAATCCCACATACATTTCTCCAATAAACAATTACTTGCACTGCTAAATAACTGTACCTATGTCCTGGTTTCAGCTGGGATGTAGTTAACTGTCTTCCTAGTAGCTGGTACAGTGCTATGTTTTGAGTTCAGTATGTGAAGAATGTTGGTAACACTGCTGTTTTCAGTTGTTGCTCAGTAGTGTTTAGACTAGAGTCAAGGATTTTTCAGCTTCTCATGCCCAGCCAGGGCACCTGACCCAAACTGGCCAACAGTGTATTCCATACCATGTGACGTCCCATCTAGTTTAGGAACTGGGAAGTGGGGGGCAGGGATTCGCGGCTCGGGGACTGGCTGGGGGGCGGGCGGCGGGGGGGGGGCAATTGCCCTGCGCATCATTTGTACATTTCAATCCTTTTATTACTACTGTTGTCATTTTATTAGTGTTATCATTATCATTATTAGTTTCTTCTTTTCTGTTCTATTAAATCGTTCTTATCTCAACCCAGGAGTTTTACTTCTTTTCCTGATTTTCTCCCCCATCCCACTGGATGGGGGGGAGTGAGTGAGCGGCTGCGTGGTGCTTAGTTGCTGGCTGGGGTTAAACCACGACAACCTATTATGTTGAACTCCTCTTGCTTCAATTTTCACAACTTTTTAATCCTCGTTTCTACCAGAGATATAGGAAAATGAGTTCATCTTCCCATATTGGCATTTGCTAAACCTTAAGCTAGTGCATTCCTAAAAAAAATATTGTCAACATCTTTAAGAAATGGTCCATACCAAAGTTAAACATAACTGCTCTAGTGACAGTCTCAATAATGCCCTCCATGATCATAACACCATTGCTGTATTTTGACTTGCTGGTTCCCTATTTGTTCCTCAAGTACTGCACATCTTCTAGCTGCAGCCTTTGAGTGGGAGCTCTTACTGGGATCACTGTCCTCCATGACTTATTATTGCCCGTTATTTTGAAAAAATTACTGCTTTTCAAAATACTGCTCCCGCTCTTTTATCTGTTGTTTTGGCTTTCCTACTTAGGTGAAGAAATTTGCGTTTAAAAAAACCACCACCACCAATAATAACAAAAAAACCCAATAACGCCCCCTCCTCCTGCATTTAAGTTTGAATAAACACATCTCCCTAGCTAATCAGTATAGATCTGGAGAGAAGGCATGGCATTAGAACTGTTGTTCTATCTCTCCACTAACTTTTACCTCATGTGAAAATGCCCCCAGTAATGACTATACATTTTCTTTTAGCTCACTGTGAAACAGGCCAACACCATGTTCTTGCAGGACCCTCAGGGAATCAGAACATAATTTCAATGTAACACTTAAACAGCTTGAAAACATTTCTGTAAAGCAGTGTTTTTCCAAAAAACATGAAACCAGCCTCCTCTCAGGAATCAGTCAGAGTATAGGTAAATTCAGTAAAGTATGAACTGATGCATGGCAGAATGCATGTTCACAATTACAGAGAGAGACAGTCGCATTTCAGAAAAGCCAGCAGCCCAAAAGCTGGCATTCAGCAATCTCCTTGGAACAAGGAGCTGAAACCAGGTCTCCCATGTCTAATTGAATGCCACAACCACTAAGCTGGGTATCAAGCAACACGGCCTGAAAGCAAGCAGAAAGTGGAACAGAATAAAAGAAACTGAACAGACCCAACAGGACAAACGGAGAAGCAGACGTACAGAGCATGACTACAGCTCAGTGGTAGAAGTGCTCAGAAAGGATGTAATACCAATTCAAATACTTGCTTCAGTGAGTCTTCCAATGAATGATTTAATTACCCCATGAAGTGAAAGAGTTGTAGTGGAGGAAAAAAAGTCTGTATGAAAAGAAAATAAATCCTACATGTTTAAAAGTATGAGATGTGGCAATGCTCCGGAGATGGCTTTATTTCCAATTACTTTTGAATGTATGAGTTACCAAGCTCTGAATCTATATTATGTGTGTTATATTGACTTTGCATTTTAAATAGATAACCCTCTTCGAAACTTTCAGTGTGGTATAATTTTTGAAAAAACTCATGGGTTTTTTGATGTTTGGCCTACTATTTTTTATAGTAGATACAAAAATGTATATATATGTTGCTATATGTAGATATGTAGAGAGATATATATTAAAAAAACCAGTAAGTTACACATCAAAAAAGAAGGAATATATATATATATATAAGACCATTATGTGAAGTACTTTGAAAATTCAGAGACACTAATACAAAAACTTGTATCTCTGACTGCAGAGACAAGATGCACTTTTTTAAATTGACAAACACACTTAGCTTTTTAATATGCTAGTGCTTGTGTGATATAGTTTCTCTTCAGAATATGTAGTGCAATAGAAAAGCAGATGTTTTGAGTTAAGATTTAAATCACCAGCTCTTATTAAATTAGGTGCGTAATTATCCAGAAACATGGACTTTATATCACATGCTGGTCTCATTTCTGTCTCTGTCAGGGAGAAGCATGTTAAAGAAACATGCCTTCCTCCAGGAGCAGCAAGTGCGTGATTTTCAGAATATTAAGAGAGCTTTCACATTAAACGTAGACCACATCACTTTTACTTCACAGGCTCACAGAAATCCTACAAGCTTCCAAAATCTACAATACTGTACTTGAATTGATGTTTCTTTAATATCTGCTGTTGTGGACATCAATATAGAGGGAGTATCATATGATATATTACTCATCTGGCTAAAATTCCCTGAATTTGCTTTAAACTGAAAACTGTTGATGTTTGAAGAGTTCAGATCTCCAACTATTAATGGCTGAAATGATGTTAAACCTTTACCACAGTTCAGAAAAAAAGACATTCAAATTGCATATCAAATTGCAATGAATATCTTCATAAAGTCACACATCACATCCAATTTTTCTCCATAGCCAAATTAATTTACAATTCCTTTTAGCTCATTTAATGAAGTTCTACACCAGAAGTATTTCCATTTTTTCCATCAAAAAAGCAACACAAAAACATATTAACTGGCAAATGAATATATTTTAAAGAATGTATAAAACTAATACATACCAAGTGTCAGAAACTAACCTTTCCCAGCTGGTATAGCTCCCAGAAAGCAAAGTGGGAGGGAGAATTAAGGAAAATGAAACATAGTACAGTGAAGTTTTTGCTCCCTTTCAGCCTTCTGGTACAAACAGAAAAACCTTTTAGCATGGAAGAATTGTAGAAATAGATCAGCTTATTTTATTGATAAGTAAAGCCTGTTATTCATTCTGTTTCTGTAATTAAGAGCTGATTATCAACATTTTCCATCATTGTTCTTTGTTGCTTTGTATCTTGAATATACAAATACCAATACCAATGCTTGTACAGGGAATCGTGTCTTACAAGAGTAAGTGCTGGTACCAAGTCAGTATGCACTTATAAGCCCTATTTTAACCTCAGACATAAGCATCTGTGTAACCTATGAAGGCAAGTACATGGCAGAACAAATGTCTTCTGTTAGCTGTATAAACCATATGTCAGCAATAGTAAAGGATAAAACATGTCCCAACAGGTGTATTCTGTACGATGGCTTCCCTTTCAACCACAAGAACGATGACTGAAGCTTTCAGAGGAAATGCAGAAATGAAGGTAATTCCTTTTTGAAGTAGCCTTGCTTTTTTTTATATACTGGCACATTTTACCAAGTATTGCAATTATTTTGAAAAAACAAAGTCAACATCAACTAATCAACTTCAAACTTTCATAGCCACTTCTCTTTTAAATGGCAAACTTCAGAATTCATTTTTCTAATGCTAACTATCTCTATGCTATAAATGGTCAATAAAATTAAAATCACTGATTCAACATCTAAGTGAGTTTATGAATACAGGAACTAATCCAGAATACATTTTCTACAACCTATCAAGTATGGAGTCCATAATCAACAATCATCGAATGCAACCACAACACAAATAAGTCCAAAAGACAATGCTTGATTTTGCATTTTGTTTGCGTGGTCAGAAGCAAAATTTCCCTTCCTTTTATACGTTCTGGACAGGCAGTTGTTGACCACAGCTAGGACTTGTGCAGCAGTGGCCTACAAGATTCTGATCATCACAGGTGTGAGAAATTAATTCTCACACTCTGAAGACTTACTGATTAAATAGTTCTATATCTGACTCCCTTTCTGCATGGTTCAACAAAGCTGGGATGAAATATCGAAAGTGTCATTCTGTTTTTTCTGAAAAACTTCACCTTCTCAGCACTGGATCTATGTTTCCTCTATGTAACGACCATCAGTAAATCAATATTGTACACAGAAGCTTATTAGGTAACTGAAATGAACCTCATATAAACACTGTTTTTATCTATTTTTAAGTTATGTATTGATGACAGTGACTCACTGAGTGAATCTAAAAAAGAAACTGCATTAAAACATAATGCTTGAATATAGAGAAGTGTTCTGGACATTGAACATAATGTGAGTTAAAGGAGGAAAGGATGGCAGAGTTGGGAGAATGTGTAATGAAACAGAACAACAAAAAATTGAGGGAAGATTTCTCTCTGTTCCTCTAACTTGTATCTTACCTGATTTGAAAAGATACATACTTTTCTCTACAACTCTTGGGCTTCAACTGCCAAAAGCACAGATACTAAACTATATTTAGTACACAACCTGTGTCCTCTGCCATTCACTTTTGATGCCAGGAATGACTGCATTTCTGGTTTGTGGCATAACTACATATTTCATGAAAAAGTCTAGAGGCTCTTTGGAATTAAAGACACTTTTTAATGTAGAATCATAGCAGTGACTGCATTTGTAAGTATTTTTAATAAAATTCCAGCCAAATCTAACATTAACTCTTGACGAGTCAAGACCAAAACCTCCAAAATAATGTGATCCCAGATGGTAGCAAAGAAATAATGAAAACAGTCAGCTTGTTATTTCTCCCTGCATTATATCACTTAGGAATCACTTTTGTTATTTACATCTTTTGAAGTTGTTTATATTGTAACTTTATACACAGTGGTATCACTGTACTTGGCAAAATAAAAGTCATTTCTTACCAGTAAATGTAGAATCTAAATCACGTAAATTACTGCAAAGGATCACAGTACATTAAGGATGAGAGAAATTATGAAAGAACGTAAGAGATGATTATCATTGATAATACATTACCTAAGTATCATCCTCAGCAGAGAGGCTTTTTCATTTTAAGTGAACATCTTACATTATGTGCCTCATCATGAGGTTAAAAATAGGGTAAGGGCCTATGATGGAAAACAAAAGAACATACAAATTTGAGATAATGTGTTCAAGCACTACAACTTAGCACAGCTCACTATGAATAGATATCCTCTTTAACCTGCCTCTCCTTCTTCAAAAAATATTTTTTCTTCCTAACGGTACTATTTTATTCATTTTCATTCTATGCATTTATTTTATACTGATTCTGCAGTCCTTACATACACTGAGAAGTATTCTGTTCCACAAGTAGTAAACTACTAATGAAAATGAGTAGCAGAATTATATCTAGAAGATAAAGGCTCTCAGGAAAGGTTGTGCCAAGGCAATTGTCTTTGTCATTTATTTCTATTTCTGCTCCATCTGGAAAATATCTTTCATCTTAATGAGTGATGCAAGTTGCTAAACTGGTCCTTTGAGTAAGAACTTTAAAGACCTGAATCAAAAGCTAAAATTCACAACTGATTAGTCCCATACTTTACACGGGAACTGGGAATACTCACTTGAGTAAGGACTGTGGATATCAGTAGGCCTTTGCAAAAGAAGGTCTGTTTGTTTTCTTTCTCGATTAAAATTTCATAGTTTTTCCAGAGTGTCAGTGAACATATTTCCAAATTAAACGAACATAAACTGGAGAAACATGAATAACCAGAATAAAAGCATAAAACTGCATAATCATGCCTTCTTTCACATTGTGCAAGAATTGAAATATTACTGATATTCTAATAAAATTCCCCGAAGTAGAATTACCCTAGTAGCTTTTCAGTCCTGAAGCTAACTATAGCAACGATTCTGAGTGGGATTACAAGCCTTGGAATTGGAATCTGCTAAAGGACTGTTAAAGGGAACAATATTTACAGTCATACTTCCAAAAGCAGTAATTAATTTGGTTGTTTAATTGAAGACATCTTCATCTAATTTTCAAGGATGCTCAGTCTTTGAATAGCCTCTCTAAGTCGCTTCAGCCCTGCTGATGTTGTTATATGTCATTTTGAGCATCAGGTCTCACTGTTGTACACATAACAGGCCAGGTACTTGGAGTGACTGAGCTAATTTGAAAATGTCAGACCTGTTGCTCCAACTCTATTCACAAAATGTAGTCTACAGATGATGCAAAATTCCCATTCATAGCTAAAGACAAGTAATCAAACCTTCTAACACTTTTTTTCTTTAAGTACATACCACAAATCAGTAATAACATATTAGCTTGAAAAGACTTCCAAGACTTTGCTACAGTGCACATCTCTTCACTGTCACACATACAGCCTTATAAAGGTAAGTGGTCATGGTAGAAAACAGAAACAGTGTCTATTCTGAAAAGGTATCCTATTTCTTCTGCACTTGTCCTTAACCTCTTGATGCCATTTTCCTTTTCAAAAGTGCAGTGGGAGTGTTTGTGTACTGATACTGTCTAAAATCATCTTTCCAACGCAAAAAATATATGGGATTATAAAACAAAACAGTCAATACTGTCCTGAGGGCAAATGGCTGTTCCAGCTCTTGACTCAGCAGACTTTCATTTCCCCTTACAAGGGGAACTATCCAGCAACTGCATACCTATTAAGTAGAAGCAAATGTTGCATTTTTCTGGGAAGAAAATTATGATATACAAATGCAGTTGAAAGATACTTTTCCAGTGCTAGGAAACGTGAATTCAAATAAAACTTTTTTTTTTTTTTTTTTAATTTCCTTCGTAATTCAGACTTGGGCAATCATAGAATATGCTGTACTGGTTAATGCTGATTTAATGGTGATTTTAAATTATCCTATTTATTTTCTGAAAATTCTGAAAGAAAAGTTAAAAGTCAACAATATAAAAACAACACTTTCCTAACTTTTAGGCTGACTAGCTTCAAACATGCTAAATCCCGAAAAAGGACTTTCTATGTCTTAATCTTCACAATAGCCACCTTTATTCTTTATTAAACATGTTTTGAAATAAAAAGTAGGATAGGATATTAAGTAAGTAAGACAGTATTTATAGGACATACGAAAAATAAAAGTGCTTTTTATTTCCTTTCTGCATTCAGTCTGGATGACATAAAAAGGGAAAAAAAATTTCCCTTCAATACTCATCATGCAAGTGACTAAGCAGCATTATTCACGATTTATCTTGCCGTACATCTAAAAAGTGCCATAAACTTATAAGCAGTGTAATATATATGTTCTTGACATTCTTATGTCTTAATCTATATCTCTAGCTAGAAAATTGAAATGAAGGTGGATTGATAATTAACAAATGTGTGTACCAATATTACCTGAAGAAAGAACTGTCGTTATTAAAGATCACGATCTAGAAACGTACACTTGGACTGGATGGTCAGGAAAAATAGCTACTTGACAAAAGCATACAAAGGTAGTCAAACCTAAATTAAACACTGGGATACTGACACAGTACTGCTCTCATCTTTAAACAACATCTTGTCCCTTCTGCACGGTAGCAGATGACTACTGCCTGATGTTCTGCACTCACAGCTCATTTTGAAAATGCTGAGAACTTAGTGCTAAGTCTATAAAGATGTTAGATCAAAAGAAGAGCATTATTCATGGACAGAGAGCCTCAGGTGGAGTGATACCAGGTGGGAAGCTGAGAATTCTGTGCCTGCTGTTGAGCAAGGACTACATACCCACATTGAAAGCTCCTCGCCAATGTATATAAGGTAGCTTTTCCATTTCCTTCTTTCAAGAAAGCAATGGCAGGAATGAACACCAGCGTCTTCTGGTGGGCTTTATTTGCAGTGTAAGCACCAGCGCCTCTGTGTGTTACCACAGGTTCCCTTTAAAGTCAGTAAAGACACGCACTTTCAAGGGGCACTGTTTCTGACCTATTTTAGATGTCTATTTTAGTTTGAGATGAATCACACCACAGAGGTGGGAGGCAGTAAAGACAGAAATGCCTGCACTGTAGATGTCTGAAGTTAGGTGCAGTGAATCCTACCCTGGGAGCCTGAACTGAATGTTAAACAAATCATCAAAATATGACAAGAAAATATTATAATCAAGGACAAAAAACCCACCACTGATTTAAGTACACCTGAGGGAAATTTACTATTAGAAATAACTACTCCTCCAACTATGTGAAACAAAAACAAAACCACACAAACCTGAAAATGGCTTTTTGTACTTTCCTTAAACAAATGATGTGAAAAGCAACATCCACAGCAACAAATTCACAGTCACATCCAGATTCAGTCTGCTGTTATAATCACATGCAAGATTAACATCCCAGACTAAGATACAGAACATTATGGCGCACGGTAAAATTAACTGCAAAATTACTCACATTTTATAAAAGGAGATATTGTGACACAAACAAATTAAATCACATCGACAAGGTTAAATAACATAGCAACCTCAGGCCAGACAGTTCCTAATTCTTGGTACCATATCTGTGCTTATTTCATGTTCACTGCAGCATGAACATCTCTCTTATGTACATTAAATGGATACAACACACATTTATTACGATTCAAAGCTCAGAATTTTGTTCAGAATTTCATATAGTATATCAAGCAGCTTTAATTTTTGTTAAGTCACAAGTAGTGGCAATGTTAATTAATATGTTCTTAAGGTGGCATAGGAAATCCTTACAAATTGTGGAGCACCAGATATATAATGAACTTAAGATGTATATAAAATATATGTACCTATGGCTAATAGAACAGTAAAATCAGAGTATTTGTCATGTAGAAAATTTTCCTAATTGAAGTGCATTAGGAAGAATTTTCATGGGGAAAAAAAAAAATGGCATAAGCCAACCACAGATTTAACCTGCATTATCCATACAAAAGTTTAGTCCTTTCCTGAGTCTGACATAGTACATATTCTCAGCAGTACCTTATGGGAAAGACGCCCATAGAAAAATTATACACAGAATACCATTTCTTTGACTTCATCAGTTTTAAATTTTTTTTATCTTTCAACTTCATCCACTGGCCTCTACTCCATTAAGAAAATAAATAGATACATTTGGTGCAGCTCCTCTATAGCACTTACATTTTATATAAATAGGTCCTGGTTTATTTCTCCTTTAACCAATCAGTGCTAATTCTGACACCCTCTCTTCACTTAAAAATTCTTTCTTACCCCTAATCATTTTCACTATCTGTCTCTATATCTCCAGATAGTAGCTTACCATGACAGAATACATCTTGCTCCTTCACTGCACATCCAGATGGAAATCAGAAGGAAACATTTTATCTTACTCCTACTTCCGTTCATTTACCAAGACTCCAAACCTTCTAGCTGGTGCATGGAAAATGGCACTGAAATTGCAGTTTACTGTGGTTTGCTAAGATTGAACAACATTACATCTCAGAATAAATAGGTGGCATATGAACCAATTTAGACAAGCACAAACACAAATTGTAACTCAAAGCTTTCGGACACTGACCAAGAAAGATTTCACTAATCGGCAGAACGGTTTTCTACATTTGCACTCTCTGTTTAACTGAAAAAAATAAGATGACCATGGGCATGATTTGACAGACAAGCAAGATAGAACAGTTGGGAAAATAAAACACAGATGAGTCAACAATTTAAATAAAACTTGTGATTTTATTTTTTAAAAATTTCAAATGACTCATTCATGATTATCTCCCCATAATTTTCCATTACATACACTCCGCCTCATAATATCTGAACAGATGAACTGGGTTTCTGTTCAAGCTAAACAAGGTATTTTATTGCTTCATATGTCTTTGAACTGCTCACATATTGAATTAACCAGTGAACTCTTAATTTGCTTTACAAGAACCTTGAAAAAATCTTCCTAATTTCTGCAATTTCATTTTTGCAGTTAATGAATCTAAAAGGTAAAATGGTAAACAGTTATTCAAGAACAAAATGTCCGTCATGGAATGCTGAATGCTCTAGTTAAATTAAAAATAGCATGTTATATCAAGTACCATGGTTAAAAATCATCCCTTTCTGTGAGGGCTAAACGTAAGCTTTTACCTTTACCAATAACTTTCAACAAGCAGAAATCTGTTTCATGGATACCCTTTTACAGACTCTTTTTCAGCTCTGTTGTTTCTAGCTTCAGTTTAGACAAAGATCATCCTCCTAAGCAATCCCATCCCAAACATTCACTTTTACTGCCCATCTCTGGAGTTGCTAATCTGAGTTGCTGGAGACATTAAGGGGGCAAGAAAGAGGCAGGCATAACCTGTCAAAGCTAAAACAGAAGAGGTAGCAGAGTTGGCATGGAGGCTGTGACACCATTAGAGGGGAAAGGAAAGCTGTATTTATAGGAGTAAACTAAAAGTGCTTGGGAAAGTTCCCAGTCATTGTGGCCAACTGGCACAGAAGAGTACACCAATATGCTAGTCAACACTGAAGTGTCCAAAGAGGCTGCATACAAACTGCTTATTGGGAATGGTCCCTGCAACAGTCCTATTCCCACACCATACTAGCAATTGCCTGGAAAAAGCGTAAATTAGTGTGAATGAAAAGTGTGCCAGGGTCTGGGCCAATAGATTACTACTACAGATGATTGTGTTCGACCATCCAGGAACATTTCCCAGTACTGTTTGATTTACTAGCATATAAACATGCCAAGCCTTTCCAGAAGGTTTAAAGTTATAGCACATAATAAAAGATTTCATGCATTTCCAGTCTTCCTGTTGAAAATTATTTGGAGTTTAGGTTCATATTTAAAGATAGGATATGAATGATTAATATTAATCAACTATTTCTAAATTTTCAATGAAGATAAACCACACTGGATGCAGTGCAGTAGCTGCATTTTTGACTGAAGAATACAACATTGTAACTGGGGGAGAATGCAGATTGGTACCACACAGATGATGGATACCTTTAATTCATTTCACTCAGTTATCCCTAGCTGTTGATGTAAAACAGCATGTGCTCTGCCTGTATTGTCTATAGAAGATCATTGACTCCTGGCAGCTGTGCTGCCAAGTCTTCAAGGCTCTTTATATGCAAGTCATCTAGAACAAACTTGGCACAAGTTATATTATCTAGACATATTGCAATCATATCTCCTGAATACAGAGTGCACATAGTCTGAAATAAAGCCTGAGAGAATGGGAAGACGTAAGTTGTCAAAATTTTACCATTTTTGATATGCTTATCCATGTAGAATATTTGGAAGACTCTCCACAGTTAATAATGAAACAGCATATGAAAGGTGACTCAAGATTCAGGCCCAAGTTTACCACAAGCAGCGAACAAGGAGAAACACACATAGAGATCTCAAATGAAAGCACAAAGCACATAATGTGTACAGCACAGTTAAAGAACACTTTGAGAAACATAACAGAATACTAAAAATGCAGAGGGACAAAACCTAACAGACAGGCAAGAGAAAAAAAACAAACCAAAACAATACAATGCAAGTTACATGGGAGCTGTCAAGAGCACAGAAAATAGCTTGTATTTCAAGGAAATACTTAGAAACTAATGTATCCTACTAATCTTCAGAAATGAGAAGATAAAGCAGGAAAGGATACAAATTAAAAAGATAACAGAAGATTGTTTCCTGTTAAAGGGAAACCCTGTTTGCAAAGAACCCACAAGAAAAGCCAAATGTAAAAAGATGCAAAAAAATCCATTGCACAAGGTTTACGTGTGTCTTGTAATCAGATGTCAGAACTCAGGTGAATACAGTTAATTATACAGAAATAGCATTGGCCAAAGGAAGTATATATCTTAAAAGTATCTAGAAGTTAGATGTAAGTTTCCGTCCTAGAATAAGAGAACAGTAGTTCAGTGTAGAAAATAACTGATCTTGGAGAATGTTCCACTTTTGTAATGTAAATTACACATAATTTATACAACAGTATGCGTGGTCTAGCCAAGAGGGATCATGTCATAAGCAGACATTCCTAGAAAAGCATAAATCTCAGCAATATTAAAAGAGTATGACATAAACTGTTGAAACATGAGAAGAACATGCTAAAAATGAAAAAGGAAAAAAAAGTTGAAAACTATTGCACGATAATTGCATAAGGTACTAAAGAAATGGCTGAAAAATGTGCCAGTGGAAGACAGCATTTGGATCCTGTAATAGCCAAGCCAAAGAGCAACATAGCAGATTTGTTGGCTGCTGATGGTGGTGTTTTGTTTTATTTTTAAGGTGTTGGGCTCTGTTTTAAAACATTTGACCTTATTCTTAAGGAATGAGAGTTTTCTTGAAATAGCGGAGCAGAATTACTAGATGTAATCAGAACTTTTCACATCTTTTCTCAGGCCTATTCAGGGCATCCTTTGACAACAACTAATTCTTTTTGAATATGTTTGGGTCAAGAAATGGCACTTTTTGCAACATCCTGGACAGTAGAAATAGCCCTGAAGAACCAAAAGTCTATCTCAATCCTTAGGAGATACTTGCAGGAGGAAACAAACGTACATATGAACCACAATGTAAAGTCTGAATTCTAAGTTTTGCTATCCTCTTCCATACAAGATTAAATATAGACTCACAGAATCATTTAGGTTGAAAAAGACCCTTAAGATCATTGAGTCCAACCATTAACCTAACACTGCCAAGTCCACCACTAAACCATGTCCCTAAAGGCCATGTCTACATGTCTTTGAAATACCTCCAGGGATGGTGACTCAACCGCTTCCCTGGGCAACCTGTTCCAATGCTTGCCAACCCTTTCAGTGAAGAAATTTTTCCTAATATCCAATCTAAACCTCCCCTGGTGCGACTTGAGGCTGTTTCCTCTTATCCTATTGCTTGTTACTTGGGAAAAGAGGCTGACACCCACCTCACTACAACCTCCTTTCAGGTAGTTGTAGAGAGCGATAAGGTCTCCCCCCAGCCTCCTTTTCTCCAGGCTGAACAACCCCAGGTCCCTCAGCTGCTCCTCATAAGACTTGTGCTCTAGACCCTTCACCAGCTCTGTTGCCCTTCTCTGGACACACTCCAGCACCTCAATGTCTTTCTTGTCATGAGGGGCCCAAAACTGAACACATATTCGAGGTGCAGCCTCACCAGTGCCAAGTAGAGGGGAACAATCACTCCCCTGCTCCTGCTGGCCACAATACTTCTGATACAGGCCAGGATGCCATTGGCCTTCTTGGCCACCTGGGCACACTGCTGGCTCATATTCAGCTGGCTGTCGACCAGCACCCCCAGGTCTTTTTCCACCAGGCAGCTTTCCAGCCACTCTTCCCCAAGCCTGTAGTGTTGCATGGGGTTGTTATGACCCAAGTCCAGGACCTGGCACTGAGCCTTGTTGAACCTCATACAATTGGCCTCCGCCCGTCGATCCTGCCTGTCCATGTTTTCCTTCCCATAATTTTTATCCTTTTATGTATTCTATTCTAAGCATTAAATCCATGTGGTATGGAGGTGTTTCTTATCTTGAGGAAATAAGGAAGCAGAAGTTCCATAGTACTTTTAGGTTGGCTTGTTTTCCTGATTTGGCAGGACTGATCTTCATGAAAAGTTTCTAAATTGAACATATTTCCAGACTTCTTTTAAATTTCCTAAAATTCAGTATAATGAACTACTCTGGACAATGACACTTTTTGTGATCTGAAATCTTTTATTTTCTCCCAGCAGGGTTTTAAAAATATTTTCGACATTTTGATATTGAATAAGAAGGTATTCAACTGCTTAAGACCTGGCCTTACAATTAGCTTAGCCTTGCTAACACCCACCCAGGAAAATCTGTATTTCTCTATATTGCCATTGCATCCCAGTGATTCAAAGTCTCATTTCTTTTGTGCAACTTCAGATGAGGTTGTTTTTTACTTTCCACTACATATCAGTAATTCAGACTGACTGCCATCAGCAAATTGCAGCCAAAAGTGTCAGTTAATTTTACATCCAGCATGAAGTACCTTAAACAACTTTTTTCAGCTAACTCAATATTATATGACCAAAGAAATTTTGTCATTCTTACTGGGAGTGCTTGCGACCTGCAAACATTAGATGGTCTTAAGAGTTAAGAACAGAGACCATGTGTCAAGACCAGCACTTGATTGTCTGTTACAATTTATGTTTATGTGACTTGACCAAAATCATACAAGTAGTCTGTAGCAGAGGCAACACGGCATGCTTCAGAGACGCATTCAACTGCTTTAGCCAGAAGACAGGCTTTTTCTTATTCTGCTCGCTTGCCACACTCCAGCATCTTAATAGCTGTAATCAGTGCCACAGCAGAGTCCAAAAGACAACATCCTCCTTCACTAAGTGTTCCTGATTTAATCACCAGAGTACAGATCATATTCAGTCTTGCAGACAGAAGTACTGCATAAAACTGTAGGCACCTCTGCTTATAAAAGTTGAGGGTTTTTAAATTTAATTTTATTTTTCAGTCTGCTTGTTTCACAAATGATTTCACCCTTCAGCAATATGCAGCTACAAGCAGCTGGCTCTGAAGAAGCAATTTTTAATTAAAACCTGTTCCCCCCCCAGCTTTTGTTTCAGTTAATGATTACCAGGAGGTGTTGCTAACCACAGGCTCTTTCCAATACATGCTGAGCATCCTCATATTCTATCACCTTCCACTGAAATGATGGGTGCTCAGCACCTATGATAAGTGAGAGGACATAGATATTTCTCCAGCAGCTGAGCTGTGCTAAATGAAAAGTATTCACTGATAAGTTCTTATTCTGTAATCAGTTCTTCATTAAAAGAAATTACTTCCAGTAGTGAATAATATTGCCCTAAAAATCAAGAAGGACAGAACAAAAGGTTCTGTGTCAGCTGAATGGTAAATAACTTTTGACAGGATGTCCATGGTTTAACAGTTTTCAGTGTTTCCTAAATCAACTCTTAAAGCTGTAATGTATAGGCATTCACAATAATTTATTTTATGATTGTTTGGGGGTTTAGGACCTAAGTTTGAGCTAGGATCATGTGGCTAAATTCAGAGCTCATCCATTCATTTAAGAAAAGAGCGATTAACTATAACGTCTTTAAAAATGCAGCTGTCAAAACTACACTGGACCTTTTCCATCAGAAGAGTTATTTTCAACACTAATGTGTTTATTCTATGGATTTGGAAGGTTATACAATGAAAGCCTTCTGGTTTAGGCACTGATAAACCTGGGGTTTCTTCCTCTTGTTTATTGGCTGCTTCATGAATTTGGTGAGCTAGATTTTACAGAAACAATTAATAAAATGTTGCTTCCATTAAAGTCTGGTTGGCTCAGACCTCATTTGATGTTTTGTTCTGAAGATGGCAGAACACAGGAGTTGTGTCTATGGCTATTGAGACATGTCACTATCCACAGAAAAGTCCAAAATGGTACAACTCTGTGTGGCCTTTTCTGCTCTGTAGACTGCGATGCATCAGCCCTGGAAGCATACACAGAGAAAAGAAAGTACTTTTACTCCCTTATTCCAGCTGATACAGAAAATACCATTGACATAAACCCTGCTACAAACATACACGCTATGAACACTGCAACTACCAAATGCATCCCCTAATGACATATAATAAACTACTAGGCTAGTTAAAACCAATGTTATACTATATGTAGGTTTCAAAACTGTTACAAAGCAAAGGCTGCCTCACAGAACAGTGTTTCTGCTGACACAGAATATTGCTGCACAGATATTGCAAAGATGACATAGGGAAAAAAACCAGCTTATATTGGAAGATGAGGAGCTTTTTCCATGAAACTAGGCTGCATAAACAAAAGGATGAGGGCATAACAGTGGACCAGTTACACAATTACCACCAAAAAAAAGATTTCATCTACCATCCAAGTGAGGACTTACACCTCTTGCATTGGGTTTTCCCTGCAACTCAGTATACAAGCATCTTAATGTACATGTAGGTGTTCAAAGGAATTGTTTAGCACAATGAATGCTAAGAAGCTACACCTTTTTCTACCTCAGCTAATAAAAAAAGAAGTGGTAGCAGAGCTAGTCTTTTTCTATACTATTCAATTGGCAGAGGGAGAGGTCTATGAGCAGCACGTGAGTCCAACAGCACTGTGTGGGGTCAACAGCAGTTCCTCCCAAGGTTCCAGCCAAAAATCAGAACACTTTTTGGTTTCTTGTTGCTGAAAGATGACATAATTGGAAGAAGAAGCCTCAGGTTTTGGCTTCTGTGCTGATGTAAATTTTGTATCACACTCTTCTACATATTTAAATATTACTCTGTCCTCTATGTCTTGCACTGGGTTTCTATCACTCGAGGCATTTTAAAAATCAGCCTTCTCTGATGATTGTGCAGTGTTGAGAACGTCTTCAGAAAGATGAGGATGTTTCTTCAGAAAGAAAGAAAGGAAAACAAAGCCAAAAACAAGTAAAGAGAAAGGTACTTGAAAGGAATTCACCTTATGTGAAAGATGCCCATTCCCACTGCATTGCGGTTGCTTCTAAAACAAAACTAATTATCCCCATACGACTTGCCGTTGCAGATACAAAGAAAACAAATGTGGGTATCAAACTATTCATGCAAAAATAATATGTGAATCATTCTACCAAAGGTCACATCAAAGTTGCATACTGGCTTTTAAATAGAGGTTTCAGAAAACTGCTTAGGGAAGCAGCTGATACACTTAAAAAGAAAATAAAAACCCTCTGTGGTTCAAGAAATTATTTTAAAATATTTATCATCATACAGGTAATTTATCGCAGAATGCACAGGTTTAACGCCACACTAATCTCTCCTCAGTATCATGGTTTTCCATATATAGTAAACAGGCAGAGTATGCTATGTATCTGAGATTAGAAAGTGGCCCCTCAGTCACTAAATAGGCTTTTCTTTAAGTATATGCACATCCTATTTAAAACGTACGGGCCCACTTTCTAATCTCCATCAAGCAGGATGCAGTTAACAGCCATCTACAAACACTCAGTATCACAGTATGTGTGAAGCAGGTGATTTCTCAGACATACATGTCACAAATTTAACATGGACTTAGGCACTAAATCTTTAGGGTGAGAATAGCCAAGTGGACACTGATGCTCTAGAGGCCTATTTTCATTTTAATGGACATGGAAATGAGGATTTATGTGCATGATTCATTTAATCCTAGCAAAAGCTGTTTGTTAAATGACATGAGGAAAACACACCTCTTCCTAGTAAAATATAACATCTTATGCACGATTTAAACCTGAAGCGACCATGGATAAACTGTAAGATATAAAGGCATTATAAGGCATTATTTCTAGTTCAAGATACTATACTGAAGCACTTTTCAGGTCTGAGAAGCCGGAAAGCTGACTTTCCGAAATCAGCGAAAACCCTCTCCTGCACGTTCGTGTTCTCGGTGTGTGTAACGCCCCGCAATGCCAGCAAAGCATATGGCGACAGCCGAGCCCTCGCCCGGTCCTCTTCCACTGACTGCCATCTGCTGTCAAGCCTGTCACAGCAGCGCCGACAGGCCGATCCCGCTGCCTCCAACCGCGTCCCGCCGCCGCCGGCCCCGCTGCCTGCCGCAAGCGCTGCCGCCGGGGGTGCCGCTGCCGCCGGGGGGGCCGCTGCCGCCGAGGGTGCCGCTGCTCCTCGCTTCGGGACACGTCTTCCCCCAAAGACTCTTCCACAGCGGGTGAGGATCCCTTAAGGATGCTCTTTCAGGTCACCAGCAAATGAAAAGGGGGTTGCAAGAGATTGGAGACGGGCAATAATTCTGGGGAGATGCAAAGTCTTCCATCGGAACAAGGATAATGTTGGAAAAAATGACATATGTTGGGGCTCCTCCACCAGTCATCATTCCCCTGCAAAGTGCTTGCTTCTTGGAAAAGCAATCTATGAACAGCTTCGATAGGGACGGGCGCTTGTTATATAATCCAGATTACTCAATCCATAATTGTGGAAAAAGTTAAGAATATGTGTTCCTGACGCACTGGTGTCAGCATGGCAGCTTTATATTAAAGTTTTCACTCGGTCACTGGCCCATTACTGTTTCCTAATTACTTCAACGGAGTGGCGGTAACTATAAACTACATCAAACTTTTCTGCAAACTGTATGTTGATCTCTTTTTGTCAAAAAGACATTAGAACATTTAGTTAATTCAAATTTATAGTCCTTCCATAGGTAACGCACAGAGTCATAGTAATTTCAGAAACCCTTTGTGTTATGTGTTGCTTAAAATTAGTGATAAACAGTTCTAATGGAAGCAGAAGGCAATTACAGAGGAAGTAAATCAGGGGTCCTCTGAAGTGTTATTATGGCTGCTACCAAAATTAAAGAGGTTTGTTGCCTCATTCAAGAGAAAAGGCAGTAAGGTGAATTGTAAACTATTTTTAATACATACATAAAATGTTTCATCTGGAAAAAATATGGGACATAATTTGGGTTATTGTTTTCTTAATTTCTGGATATTTTAAAGTTTGGCAAAAAGGCCAGACACTAATTCATGATAATTCTCTAGAGTTTCAGTCTTGCAAACATATTTGCACATGAGCAACTTTGCTCAGCAGTAGTCAGTAGTACGTATTTTAGATACAGGTTTAAGATGAGCCTTCAAAATCACTGGTAGTTAGGGGTACCAAGTACTTCTCATGAAATTTTTCTCAGTTTGTTGCTAGACTATTGAACTCATTAAAATAGCAAATATAAATTATAGTTTTACTGGAATGAGTTTTAAAGCTCACAGGAGTGGGACAAGTATTTGTATCCTTTGTGAAAAATTTATACAGAACTCTATGTGCTTCTGTTTCATGCAAGATAAACAGTACAAAAGACATAATCACATCTGTTCTCTAGAGGTAGTACTGTGTTACTTGTATATGACAGTTGTAACAACAGTGCTATAAAGTGCAATGAGGCTGAAATTTTCTCAGAATTGTCCCTGCATTGGGAGTATTTTTCAAAATTTTCTAACTCTTTGCAGGAAAAAGTCAGTGCTAACATTTCTTGTTGAATTTATTACTGTGAAATTATTCAATCATAGAGTATCAAAATGTGAAAACTCTGCCATTTGTTGCCAGCAATCTTGATTCATATGTCCCTACAGTTACCTTAAGAAAAACGATGGACTAGTGATCTGGGAGAGCAAGTTTTCTCCTTCTCTGCAAGTGGCTGGCAAAATACAAGGACAGCGCATGACAAGGAAAGCAAATGCTGGTGGGAGTCTCCTCTTTTCTGAGTCATGGGATCACATGGAGCACTGCCAGCTCAGCACAGGCGGGGGATCCCCACAGCGCCTGACCAGGCCAAACAGAACTGAGCAAACCTACAGCAACCAAAAAGAAACCCCAAAATCCCCACCTAAGAATGGTAAAAAAAATGAAGCAATAGGATCTCTGAAACTGGGAAATTTGTGTCAGGTGCAGACTTTCTTTAAACCTGAAGCGACCATGGATAAACTGTAAGATATAAAGGCATTATAAGGCATTATTTCTAGTTCAAGATACTATACTGAAGCACTTTTCAGGTCTGAGAAGCCGAAAGGCTGACTTTCCGAAATCATCCGAAACCCTCTCCTGCAGACTTTCTATAGACTTCTAGCTGTGTTGGAGCCAGAAGTAATCAACATACGCATAAAACATGTATAGATGTGTTGTATTCTACACATATTCTTAAAGCTCTCAAATGCCCAGCTGCAAACACAGACTGCCTGCAGAAGTGGAATCAAGGAAAAGGACTTGTGGGCACCACTGGAAAGCCAATGTATCTCAGAACTAAGTGTGATTTAAAAAAAAAATTGGGCAAAGATTGCTCTATACAAAAGTGAACTCAGGCAAACTGAAGCTTATTGACTCAGGGTCCTAACAAGGAGAAGCGGTAGGCAGCAGCACCAGGGACCATGCTTGCCAGGGCTGGGACAAATCTACAGAAATTTATCAAAGATAACACACAATATGGTAGGGAAATTGTGGTTTGTTGGCTACACAAAGACTATGACTTAAATTTAAGTAGTTGATGACTGCATTTTTTTTGTTCACCAAGTAATGGACAACACCTTAATGTTCACCTCATCACAACATGCCAGAAAGTTTTACCCAGCTTTTGGCAAGTAAACATTTCCTTATGAGCATATGTAAAAGTGCATGCTTCATGTAGAATGTTTAAACACAGCTTTCCTGTCAGCTTGCATGCAATTGTTTTAACGATCTCTTCGGATGAGTATGAATCCTGACAAATTACATAATACAGGGCCAGATTCTTGAAATGACTTTGATAAATATAATAAAATGGAAGTTAACAACTAATCCTGGTAGGAATACACATCCCCCTGTCTTTTACAAGTTCAAGTAACTCTGTAAAGCCGGGATTGTTACAGAAACTAGAATTTCTTATATTTGGAGAAGGAGGGGAACGAGAAGAGGGTTTTTTTGATTTTGTTTTAATGTATTTGCTGTGCACATTGAAATCCCAATATTATGCACCAACTGCAATATATATATTAAAAAAAGAGAGAACACAACAGAACAAACCTTCAAGCAGACTTCTAAATAAGAAATAATGAGGCATTGGAGAAAAAGCCCTCAGACAAAACAAAGATAAAATTACACCACCTTCTCTCTGTCTCCAGTAGAGCTGTGGCTGTTAGATTCCGGGTAGATGTATTTAGATGTGTGATTTCAGAAGAAGGCACCCATCACATATACCACCAAAAGAGGAAAAGCTGTTCCTAACACTAAGAAACTTTTCACACATCTTAAACATGAACAGACGTGAGTAAAGGCAATGATTTTCTTAAACTGTAGAAAGTGGTATGTATACCCATTTTTAGTATTCTGCCTTTTTCACAAACAGAGATTCACTCACACACACTACATTTTGTAAGCTGCAACATTAGCTCAAACTACCAACAAAAATGATTTGCACTGCTGCACTGGATTGTGATTTGCAGTGGTTGAGATGAAAGTACATCTTCATTTCTGTCAGAACAGGAGGTGACCCAGACCAAGGGTAGGCCTCTCTCACCAAGTAGAGAGGTGACAATATCTGAAGCTGCTGCAGGCATTTGTTTCAGAACATGTTCTGATGGTTTTTTGAACAAGGTAAAAGATACAACAGACTCCCAAAAACTGCAAAGAGACAGCAACTAAAGAGGGAAAGGAAACAAATGTCAAATCCATTAGAATAGTCATTCAAAGCCAGAGAATTTAGAATATGTACAGCCTATTTCTGTGAGTTTTCACTTCCAGCACTTAGTAGGTTTCGAGGTAAAGAATGATCACCTACCTACACACAGAGAACATTTAAAATTGTAAGACAAAATAAATTTTAAAGAACCCTGGAAAAAATCATAGCTTACCCAAGTGCAAGATGCTAATTTCTATCTTGAATTCAAAGTTTTAAAACAAAACAATAACCCTCCAAAAAACCCCACCAACAAACCAACAATTTCTATTGTAAATGGATACTCAAAATGTCCTTCAAAATTTCTTGCTTTTTCTGTGGAAGTATGTATCCCTAAGGAACAAAGGGCATACCAGACTGTTAGATCTCCAGTCTCCTCTACTTGGCAGCACCTGTGTTTTTCTACCATACTGGGTCAAAAAGTCTCACTTGCTGATCTCTCACATGAGAGTGTAATATATAGCTTGTGCTCATTTTGATCTGTGTTCACTGGAGGTAGACACATCAAACTCTAAGGCTTTAATGTATGCTTTTAGCCTAACTACACACACGGCCATTACCAGAGCACAGACAAAATACACTTACCAGGATAGGAACAAAGGTATCACTGTGATCGGTCATGTTAGCCTACCTACCCTTCAACAACAGCAAGAACAAGCTGCTTTCTAAAAAGAAAACTACAGTTTGAACGTTTTCAGGAAACCATCAGAAATAATCTGACTCCTTCAAAAGCTTAAGTGGAAATTTTCAGGTAATTTTCTGCTTAAAGAGTGATTCACATATCAAAGCATGTGTTTCAGTCTGATTTAGCGCTTGCTTTAAACACACACCATCTGATATGAAATAACAGTAACAATCAATGTCTATATAGGATGACTAGGACATTTAATGGGAATACAAAAATGATTTTCATGGTTATGAAGTCCACTCTGGTAATACAAAAGGGACTTCTAAGTACTTTTGCAAGTCATTAAGTTTTACCCATTTTGAACTGCATTTCCACCAACAAAACAGTTATTGCAAGGTTGTTGTATGTTGGAAAGAGACATAAAAATGTAAATCCGTTCACTTATTCATTGAATCAACTTTTGGGAATTATTCTGCAGAGATGTGTACATATATGTATATATCTGAAAATATACATCTTTATTAGATATATATTTATGTATGCATATATATAAAATGTTAAAATATTATCAGTGCAACAGAATATTTGTTATAGGAAAATCTCCTCTGCTGTTAAGTGAAGGCAAAAGAAATCCTGTATTTAGTTTTGAAGAAGATACTTTTATGCTCCTATACAAAGGCTTTATTTCTGATATACCAAATGAGCAGTGTCAGTGTGATGCAGTTGCCTCGTGGATGACTGTATTCTTGCTGGGACATTTGTGCAGACTTGATCATGGGCAGGCAATACCAGGCCTGATTTCAACAGCTGCTCTATGTAAGAGCCACAGCAACTACACTGGAGGATCCGAGAGTGCCACATACACATGAAAATAAAGTGCAGTAAAAATGTAAATTTTGAGTGCATACAATTTTATGTAAATAAGTGATGGCTTGAGTAAACTGACTAGCTTATATAAATACAGTCAATTTATCATCTCATTTCCATTTAATGAAGCAGTTCTATTTGACATTTTTATACTTAATGCCTCTGAAAAACAAAGCATAAAACCAGCCAGATAGTACAGAAAGGTCCAGAGAAATATCAAATATAACAGAAGGTCTAAGAAGACTGCACTTCACCTACAGCATAATAACAACTAGTACAGAAGTGACTGCTTTATGATGAATGCACTATAGGCTTAAATCCAGGCTCTAATAGCTGGCTCTACTGCAAAGGACAGTACTATGGCTTTCCTTTTAAGGCCGTTGCCTTGGTCTAGCGAAGAATTATATGAAAGTGTATGGCCTAAACTTACACTCTAGAATAATTTCTGTACAGGAATCATAAACCTCAAGTTCATGTTCTCAGGAATTAGCCTCAAATCTAGCTTTGTCACCTTAGAATATGTATAGAAGTATCTCCTTATTTAATCTTAAATTTTATCTACTTCAATAAGCTCTGAAATTATTTTTATGCTTCCAAATTACTCTTCATGAACGCTTATGATAATACAAAAGAAACCTCTTTTCTTCCTCTTTTATTTCTTCTTATTTACTTAACTCTCAGCGGTAAAACTGTAACTACAAAGGCTACCGATGCTGAAACTCGCAGGGCCGAAGTTTAAGGGCACGGCTCTCACCAGGATTTGGGCTGTTCCGCACACTCAGAACACGTATCTCCACAAGATGGTGCTCTTTCTTTAAAAATCCTACTTTCCTGTGCCTAGCAAAGTAAAATGCCAAGAAACGGTAAGAGGTTCAACTCCATTTTACCTATGCAAGTGTTTTCAACGATAAGACGCCGAAGCCTGCGTAACAAAACGTTTTGACTAGTAAACAGTGAGGGAAAACACTTCACGGAGACTAATTGGCTTGTGAAAACGGGATTTAAAGCACGGTAGTCTCTGGCCAGTGACCTCCTGGCAATCCGGCCGAGGTCCCACGCAGGGCGTCTCGTCCCTCTCTTCCTGAGACGATGTTCACCATAGCAAAGCTACGGGGAGCAAGAGGGAGCGCGGCTGCAGGGCTGCCGGGCTGCGGAGCTGCGCCTGCCTGCCAGGGTGAGGCAGGGAGCAGCCGCGGGCTGCAGGGCCGGAGACACAGCTCCACAGCTCTCCTCTGCCCTCTTTCAGCCCACAGCTTTCACGGGAGACACGGGTCAACTGTGTGATGGAAACAGGTCGCTTGCTTCCAAAGTATCAGACTAGGTGTCGGGAGCCTGGAGCTCATTTCCTGCTGTTGGTTTTGAACCCATCACTAAGCTAGTTCAGATGGGTTCCAGGAAGATTAAGACATGCCCTTCAAGCCTCTAACAGCTGTGATTTGCTCCATGAAAAAGCTTCACTGGCAGCAGTAGGGTTATTCCCAGAGTCAGGAACTCTACAGGGTAAGCAGAATTGTCAAAACTGTGTTTTTGATCTCTCTTCGTTTTGTTTCCTCACTTGAGAAATGTAAGATGATTACACATCTGAATCTTGTGGGAATGAAGTTAGCACAAATCCAATAAAGTTGTGAGTTACTCGTAAGGACAGATAAATAACAAAAACATACATCGTAAAGTAAAATATTAATAGACAGGTAAAGTTCTGCTTTTGATGAAAAAGACAGGCTTTGGTGGGAATTGTGCAAACGTCTCTGAAACCTGAACCAATGGTCCAGTGAGGCATATGTTGTATTATACTTAATGATTTTAGCCCATTTTCATTAACTTAACAACATTTGCAGATGTTGACATTTGTTTTCCTTGGGAAAAAAACTTCCTGTTGTGACCTGAACTGCCCTTAGCTATATGAAAAATTCTTTTACCAACAAAAAAACTTGAACTGTAATTGGTAACGAACAGAGATAGCAATCTTATCTTCACAGCAGAAAGTCTACCTTTTTGTTAAAGTGCTATGAAAAAGCAGGTTAAACAGCAAATAATATTGCATGACAGTGGAAGCAGGTACTGGGCAGAAGTAAAAGATACTTTAAAACTTCTCAGCTACACGGGTAAAAATATTGCTATAGGAGTGGGAAGTAGAAGTATGCTAGATAGGTAGTGGGGAAGCTAGGGAGACTGGGAGACAAGTACGCTTTCAGGAGCTCTCTTTCCATTTAAAAACCACTCTCCTCCCTCCTCCACCTTCCCCCATGTTATCCTCTTTCCTTACTAACACAGGCACCCAACTCCTCCCCTTGGGCTGGCAGGAAGGGTTCAGCACAGGACCATCTTCTTCTCCTAGGGTTTACAAGCAGCTGCAAGGACAGAGATTGGGAGTCAGAAGAAAGTCCAGAGACCAACGTCTTTCACTTCGGATGCTGCCGAGGATCGGCCACACTTCTCTTCACGCCATCTCCAGTGCCAAGAGCAGTAGGAATGTGTGCAGCCTGCTGGAACAAGCAGAGTTGCATCCTCTCTCCCCAGGCACAGGCTGGGCAAACAGGCTGGGCAAACTAACCAGGCTTGTACTGTTCTCTTTGGTCACCTTATAACAAATAAAGCGATAGAGATTCACTTGCATCAATGAGCTAAGTAATCAAGAGCAAAAACAAAACAGAAGAAAGCCTCTATTTCCTTTTTATTGTGATAGCTGTAACTTGCATCAGCTCACAGAAAACACTCAATCTGATCCTTGTATCAGCGGACCCAGCCAAAGAAGAAATACAGATTAAATTCATTTTGCAGGAAACTGCTCCAGGATGCTCTACCCATCGTGCATACTATTTTTCTCTACCTGTGCCCTCTCCCTCCAAAGAAAAGTATCCAAAAGATGCCAGCGTGTGATGGGATTATCACCTGTCTCCAGCCTTACAAATGCCCACTTGAACATGGAGTGCAACCAGGATCTCCATGCCCTCAGGAAAGCAGTTTTGCTCCAAGCATCTGCCAGTTCCTGAGCACTGTCAACAGCCTCTGATGATACAGGGTGCTACTGGCAGTTTTGCTCTCCCTCCTGCTGGTGAGGGAATTGGGCTTAGGTGGCCCAGCCTTTCTTTTTGAAAGAAATCAGATGTCAGGGAAGCTTACTACAACATCCTTTTCTGATCAATAATGTTCAGGACAACTAATGAGTTGCAGCATCTCAAATTTCAGCTAACTTAAACTCCTCATTAGTTCTAAGCTGGCTGGTTCAGTGAACAGAATGACCCAATAATTATTTGAAATTACAGCATTGATGTGGGCCAGGAAGCTAAGGAAGTTTTCCGAGTAGCTGTAAATGTCTCAATAATTAATGCTGCAGGTGGCTGGTTTCCTGTAGCTCTCTCAATTCCAGTACCAAGAGAGCTCGACTGGCAGGAGACTTTCCAACGTTGTAGCTACAGTGTGCAGAAGTACCAGGGGAGAGAAACGGGACTTTATGTCCCTGCCATCCCCCATCAACCCCCCTGATGCTGCGCAGACGCCGCAGGTCTCTCTAGCTCCTTCAGCCTGGGTTCCAGATTTACCAAGACACAGAGAAATCATACAACGCTTTTGTAAACATGAGTGCTGCGAGCTCGTTGAGAGCATGTTATAGGAATTAGGAGAGGAATTCAAGTCGAGCTGAAGTCCCATACTGAAGGGCCATCCCCACCACAAGGTCTATGCTTATTTCCCCCATTCACATGAGAGCTGCGTCCAACTTCATCTACAGATGATAACCATCAAAATGCTCGCTGAGATTGTAATTTCAATTAATTTTGATTCTTAGTAGATATAACCAATAAAATGGGAATTAATCAATGTATAAATTATTAAATCTTCTTGAAAATAAGAATTCAAAGTTCTAGTCTGAGGTGGAGAGATTCAGACTTAAGGTTTAGTCCCATGTCTTCATGTTACATATATATATATCAGCACAGTGGAGTTGAGTTGTTTTGTACTACTCAGTTGCAAAGATTAATCACAGACATAATAATTAGCTATCACTTCCTGCCTTATCTATGACAGTTTATATAGTTAACTTTTCCTAGCATGCTGGTAACCAGATTTCCCCCTAAGATTATTATACTGTCTGCAATGAGCTGATGTCTGAGAAATATGTTTATTGATAAGCAAAAACTCGAAGAGGAATGTTATTTTATAGACAGGTTTTGGGTATTTTTTCATTTTAAATTAAATATACTAGAAGTAAGAAAGCTTTACACAAGCACTCAGGACCTTACTGCTTCTCAATAAATTTAAGCAAACATATTTTATGAAATTAAGTTAAATTCATTTCTCTTGAAATATACTATCAATAAAAATATCAATAGTGGAAATAGCTTTGTCTAACATAAATGCTACATTTTAAATGTAATCTCTTTTAGCATGGATCACAGAATCTCCCAATACGATTATAATTTCAATTTTCTTCTATGAAAATGGTTTGGCTCAGCCAGAAAAACCCTCTGGCAATGTGTTAAGACAGTCTCTCTGCAACTTTGCTGCAGATATGCAGCAGAAGCTGTTTTTATGAAGCAAATAGGGATTTATGGCAATCTTTTAAAAGAAATCACTGACAAGGTTTTGAGAGAAACTCTTGTCTCATTTATTTAGTTTCAATACACTTCTACTGTCTATCCTGATTGTGTTATGCTTTAGGCACATATAAGCACAATATGTATCATCATTTAGACAGGATAGAGGAGGAAATAGAATAAACATCAACATGATACGCTCCCCCATCCTTGTTTTCTTACTTTTCCACATGTAGGCACAGCAAGGGGAAAAACCAAAAATCCCAGCTCCTAATGTTCTCTGAGATTTGTCAATGACAGTTTGCTGCAGCTCACACGCAAAGCAGGGCAGCAGAGGAGACAACTGCAGAGAGCAAATCAGGAGTGTGAAGCCACAGAGAGCAAAGCCACAGGGACAGAACAATCTCTAAGCAGCTGGGGAGGAGAAGAGGAAACCAAGTAAACAGGGAGCAAGGAGAGGAAGTAAGAAGCTACAAGAAGGTAGAACAAACCATTTTTTCCCCGTATTTTCGATGAACAATGGAAACTGAACATGTTTTATATTTTTAATTGCAGAAATATGGAATAGTCTGAGGCTGTACCAGAAAATATAAACATTTTTTAATTAGCAAAGTATTGTCTTGAAATCAAATGCAGGCCCATGTTTAAAATTAAGGCTCTAATTTTATATATTGTTTTCTGGAGGCTTGGAAAACAACAACAAAAAAAGAAATTATATTTCTACTGCTGAAAGTAGAAGTTCTATGAACCCTTCTCCTTCACTCACACATCTTCTCGCTTTCCTCCCTCCTCAAACTGGAAGTGCCTTTCACAAAGATAAAGTAAATGGATAGATCTAATCCTCCAGGGCTGGTGGGGGGTGCATGGATTGCTGTATGCCATGATGCACAGGAAATTTTTAATCCTTAAACATCACTTGGGATGCTGTTTGCACATGATGCAATGACAAGTTACACTGCTCCCAACCATGATGTTTGGTTAGAAGACAGCCCAAGAGAGTGTGATGCATAATTGGATCCTTTCAAGTCTCATAATACTAGTATCAATTTTATCCTGTGAGATATTGTGAACAGCTGTTCGGGACGAAAGCCGGAGAAGACAAGGGAAATCCTACAATTTCCATACAGGGAAAATGACAATACAAGTCCTGTGACTTTAGGGTGGCCCTTGCTCTGGAAGAGATAGTAAAAAGATATGGTTCATGTCTCCACAAAGTCCTAGCTATGTTTAGTCAACGGTTCCTAATGATTCTTTCCAAGTCTTTGCCTAATTAAGGATGTTTATTTGATAAGCAGATGGAAAAGTTAAATCAAATTCAGGGTCCAAACATTCTGAGACAGCTATTATTAGTAATAATAATTACTGAAACAGGGTGACTAATATACAATGAACAATTATTCACTCACTATATCTCTACTGCTGTTTTTGAAGTCTGTGAAAAGAAGTTTTTTCCGTATTTTTTTAATATTGGGTAGAGTTCTAATTATTTTTATGAACAACTCTTGGTTGTTAACTTTTTCTGAAAATGGATGAGTATTCTCATCTGGCATGCCTTGTTTTAAATGGACACATTTACATCTTTACATAACATAAATCAATTTCTGATGCCATCATCCACAATTATAATTACAAAACTCACTTTGCATAACTAAAAAAATACCTCATGTCACTGATCATCCCTGTAATAAACTCATTTATTAAAAGTCTGTGAAAAGCAAACATGGCCTAGGAGATTTCTACATATCCAGCAAAAATTCAGGGAAAAGTAATTTCAGCACTATTTCCAGATGTTAAAAGCAGCATATTCAAAGTGGAAATATTATGCAAAGATTTGAGTGTGCTTGTTATGAGCTGCTGGCAGCACGTGGCAGTTTCCTTTACAGAATTTTTGGTTATCTGCCAGTGGTAGTCATAACTGATGCCTTTAAAA
The DNA here is from genome assembly GCF_000737465.1 of Haliaeetus leucocephalus. NCBI lineage: Eukaryota > Metazoa > Chordata > Aves > Accipitriformes > Accipitridae > Haliaeetus > Haliaeetus leucocephalus. The sequence continues at coordinate 7,644,671 of NW_010972587.1, forward strand.
AGTTATGTGTTTTCATTTTGTTCCTATTGTACTATAGAGTTGCAACAACATTATATAAAACTGTGACTTTTATATGGTAGAGCCTTCACTCAATAAAGGAAACATTATGGGAATGGTATCTAAAATGAGATACTGGGAAAGCAGTGTTTTATGTATTTCTCAAAATGAGATGACTAGAAATGAGGGTGTTCTCACAAGGTGCTTAATGTACGACCAAAAAGGAACATATTAGAGGATTCCCAAGAGCAGGTCCATTAGAGCTAGGTATAGACTTCAGAAGCATAGCTCTTTAAACTTAGCCAGAGAGGCAGGCAAAGACAGCTCAGATTCCCTTTTGTATCACAGACAAGATCCTCACAGCTGAAGTGCCTCAGAGCTCTGCCCTCCTTCTGTCTTCTCTATCATTTGCTCCTGTTCATCATCTCTTCTCCAGCACTGTTTCATTTGGTTTTATTTTTTCTGCAGAAGCAGCTTTGTGCTAAAAACTTGTGAAATTATATGTCTTTGTGAACTCAAGCTTGGACAACTTTGGAAATGTATATGAAATTTAACTAAACATTTTGTTAATTTTGGTTGTGAAAAAAAAAGGGCAAAATCTGAAGATTTTAGATATAAGATATACATTTGCTTCATTCTTGTCTCTTGGCACTGTAGTGTACACATACGAGACTAGAATTAAGATGCAAGAACACTTCTCTGTTTAGAAATTAGAAACCAAAATAACTTACCACAAAATTTGATATATTCAGTCTGAGTCTCTAAAATGAAGAGGTTTCAGCTGCTTCACTTCAGACACAACGTATGGCAGTACCTAGGAGGAATTCTATGGGCAGATGTGTGTAGCTGATCTTAGTGGTCCCTTTCTCACCTTACTTTCTAACAAGCAATTTCATGAATTTGTTATTTTAGAGTGTGAGGCATCTCCCCTTCCTCCTTTCCTCCAAATGATTTATCTGCTAAATCTGAGAATTAATCAGCAAATGGATTATTGGTTTAGTTTTGCCTTTTCACATATGAGGAGACAAGATTTTATATATCTAAAGAGGCCCTTGGCAAGCCAGAGAACAGTACTCTTATTTTACAGTCCCTAACTGGTGCAAAATCACATCACGTATCTATTCAGGCGGCCAGCTCATTCAACAGAACACCAGCATGCAGAGAGCTTTCCAAATTTAGCTGAGAGATAAACAGCAAGGAAAAAATATCCTGAAAATTGGATGCATATAATAAAATAGCAATCAAAAATGCAGCACATCAGGATTCACCTTATAATTTTTACCACTTCTAGCAAAGAAGGGGAAAGGCAACAGAAGTAGCAGGGATGGTAGCAGGAAGACCAAATAACAGACCGACCAACCTCCAAGTCTGGATTTAATGTACATTTTTTAAGATGCTTTTGTTTGTGCTGCTGCTTCTTGATAACCACAGCATGATTATTTATTCCCCCCATTTTATACAGCTACTGAATAAGAACAACAAGAGTTGTTTCACTTGGTAGGACAGTTTTCAGAACAACTGATACTTGACCTTTACTGTAAAGAGCACTATTTGCCACAGATGGCTACAGATTGAGTACTTTTGATTTTCAGTATCAGCAACCTGGCCTGAATTCATTTCATGAGACTAAATCACATTTTATCAGATTTATCGCATACCCAGTGAATCCAGGAATAATTAAGCCTGACAGTCATAAACGTTTCAGGAGCCTGACTGATTTTCCTGTGATATGAACAATAGTTCCTTTATTATCTACAAGAATCCTTATTATTAATAGTGATTAATTTCAGATGTTTCATGCGGTGTTAACCAAAACCTGTACCGCGTATCTTCAGGCCAGATTTCTATGCAAAGTTTCAACGCCCTGTGAAATACTTTAATTCAAAAGGAGCTGCTCTTGAATTCAAGCTTTCGTTATCTGTTACTCCTATTAAATCTCTTTAAAAATATATTTAAATGAGGGTTGACATACACATTTGCATAGGTTTGACCTATACTACTCTGATTTTTACAATTCCGAATTTTTAAAAGTAACATAAATCCACTTACAGCTTTTTTGCTTCCTTATGTAACATTTGTCTAATTTGTTTCTGATCAGGGAGTTCTTCACCCTATTGTTTCCTAACATCCAGATACCTTATGTCACTGGACAAAACACTTTGAAGTTCAACAGTGATTAACTCTCTGTTTTAATGGTTAGACACTAAAAAAATGTCAGGAGCTTATACAAGTAACTTGGAGGCACCTGGTCACTGGGGAGGAATCCAAAACCCTGTATTAGGCACCAAGGCTTCACAGAGCGCACAGGAAATTAGGTATCTCAGAATAGCATCCATAAATACAGACCTGCTGACTGGGAAGTTGCAAGATCTGTAAAAAGACTGGCTCCTACTTAGTATTAATAACAGGAATGCGAGGCAAACCATAAGTGCCCCTTATTATAATGCTGCCACTGAAAGGATTAAATTCAGGAAGAAAAGAATAGAGGATTATTAACAGTCCCTAACCTTAACATTTAGCCAGCTAGTTTTCCAAAGGCTTCCCTCTGTAGATCTTCAGCAGACTGACCTCCAGACCATGTAATTTAAATGAATCATATGCTTAAAGGAGGGTGGTCTAAAGTTGTAGAGATAAACATATAGAAAGTTCTGATGAAACTGTGAAATTTGTTGCAGCCCATCATTTATTAGGACAATGGAGACAGAAAACAGCTCTCCCTTAGCGCTTCAGAGTAGGCTGTTTCATTTCCTATGGTCTATCGTAACAATTCTCTGGGCTGCAAAAGGCCATCATTACTGACCACACACTGCTAACATACCCTGAGACATCTGTAGTACACATTCCTGAATTTTATTAAGAAAGATTTGGTCTAACGTTTTGAGCACAACTGTTTGGGCTTCCCTGGAGACTGCCTGTTATTTCTGGGATATGGCAAGAGAAAGCAGACAAAAGGGTAAAGTCCTTCTAAACTGCTCTGAGAATATCCAATACCCTGCATGTATCTTCAAGCTTTGCAAGTGGTTTTGAAGCAGCTCTGAAGAACCATCTCAGAAATTGTTTATATCACTCTGACTTGGTTTTGATTCTCTGACAGTTTGCCGTTTCATGGAGGTATACTGTGATGCATTCCAAGGACTCAGTATTTCCTACTCCTTTGTTTCATATTGGAAGGCCAGATTTCATCTGTAGGACCCCGAAGAATGTTTAGATGTATCTGAGGTATGTGGACAAACAATACACTTTCATAATGTGACTATACTGAATTTAAGTCACGTCCTAATGGTAAAAACACTTACACAGCCCAGTAGGCTGTGAAACAGAGCTCCCAACTCAAGAAGACAGCCTTAACTTCCACACAAATGCTTATTCTGTGTGAGAGCTCCTGCCATGGCTCTTGCTGATGCTGGGACTGCAAAACAATACAAGGGTCCAGAAACAAGGCCAGCAAGATAAACCTTGGTACAAAGGCACTGTAAGAATTTAGGGCACTTGGTTAAAAGAAGGTTAGTTCAGTGGTTTTCTATGCGATTCCAGCAGCCCAAGCATCAGGTGCTGGAACTGTCGGGCTGCCCTTTCCCAGCTGGCTGGTCTTACCAGACCTGTGCTGTGCTCCAGCTCACCCTTGTTCTACCTCAGACGTTCTTGCACTTATGGCTGCAGAGTAACACAGCTTCCCTGGGCAGGATGCTGAGAGGCCTTATTGACAGCTGGTGGCATTCTGGTGGCTAGGTCATTCATTTAGGGTGACACAGTTATGGATCCACGCTGAGAAGAACTGAGACCCCAAGTCTCCTATTCTAACCTTTAGACTACTAAATAATAGCCTGTCATCTCAGAAGGTAACTGAGTCCTGAATAATTCTGAGAAGCTCTGAGTCACATGTATGCACAGAAATATCTTGTATGTAACATTTCCTACCAGCTGTCTTAAGACTTCCAGGCCAGCATACAGATGCATTGAATCACTTTACAGAACAAGACCATTTGTGAAACTAATTTTGAGACTCGGGCTCTTGGTTTAAGCACTTTAGACTGGCAACCTGAAGATTTATACAAATATGTATCCATTGTTCACAATGGAGAACTTGGACAATTTAACTAGAAGATTGCATTGGATTACAGCTAGAAAGGAACAGCAGACTAATTATAAGGTATATGTGAGGAAGCTTAGGTACACACCTTGGTGATGTTAGCTCTTCTCAAACTTTTTCTGTTTGTTCTAGACAGGCAACGGCACTGGCAACTTCAGCTCAAGCTTTATGGCAATAGGGAAGGAGAGGAAGAAACACAACAGATTGGCAGAGGCCACCAGGACTGACATTGTTCAAAGAAAGACCAGCAGTATTTCATAATGCAAACATGTTTCTTTAGGACAGCATATGCCTAATACTGATTTTGAGCTACTTATTCTTGTTTTGTTTGATTTTTTCCTGGTGGTGGGCCTGAATTTGCTTTTATAATCAATAAATCAGACTAATGTGCTAGTGAAAAAATCAGTTGTGAATTATCAGCAAAATGAAAAAAGTTCAGCTCTATCCATGCCCTTACTAGATCAAAAATAGAGTGGATGATTTTATCTATATATTATACTCACTCTATAAACAGGCATTGCTAAGCTTTTTACACTAGAGGGCACTTTGCTTATTCCCTTATATTTCATGGATTTAGTGCACTATAACCTGTATGGAGTTTTCTGTAGTATCTGAACTCCAGAAGCTTTTAGTGTTGTTGGGGTTTTTTGCAATAAGTACATTAATGTGAATATCAATTTCAACCAGTACCTATCTGAGATAACCCTGAAGATCTTAAATCGTAGGGGAAAAAATAGGACAGGTGCCCAGTCTAAATCCTTTCAGTGACTTTCTGGGTACTGAAGCCATTGAAACCGAACCATAATTTTAACTATTTTTGTGCTTATATTGCTATGCTAGTATATACTGGCTGGAAATAAAATAAACGTGACAGCATCTCAAATAATTTTGTGATGGAAAATTTAAATCATTATTTAATATAACCTAAAAGAGCTTAGCTTGTATTTTCCAGACTACAGCAGCCATCAGGCTCAGAAGATTGACTCCTGTCTACTCTATTGAGAGAAGACCAACATTGACAAACATATACCTGGTATTTTACTCATTTTACTACCTCCTGCAAAGAGAAAGGTACTTATGTTGCTGTCTATAGATAAGCGTTCACACAATGAGCAAGTCATACCACATAGCAATTTTCTACACTGCCTTTTTTACACATCAGGTATAAACAAGGCAAGTATTAAGGTCAGACTAATTAAAATTATGTATATATCCTCACTCATTTCTTGGATGAAAATTATTTTAAGACAGTCTGCTCTCTATGCAATACCTCCTACAGTAAGTGGTCTTCTTGAGAAATCAGAGGTCTGTGCATTGACCAACATCCCCCTGTTTTTCAGCCTCGGGGCCTGAATATGTGGAGTAGAAGTAGATAGAGAAGCCTAACACAACAGACACCATACCAGATTCTCCCCTCGGCCTGGCAGGTTCCACACTTTAAAACATTAAAACTATACTGTTCTCCTCAGAGTTCATACAAGATAAAACCAAAGAAAGATTCTTTCTTGCCTCACTTCCATCATATCAGGCCATTGTCTCCTTTTCCTCTCCATTGTTCACATACTGCTTTGCAATATCTGAGGATAAGTATATAAACCTGAGGAGCTAACAATTCAATCCTACACCAAAAGAAGGACTTCCTGCAGAAGTGAAGACACTTTCAGGGTTATGCAGTCTTCCACTGAAAGCCATTGTTGCCTGGCATACATGCCCTACGGCAAGGTTTTGACCTACTTGAGAACAGGCATTATGCCATCCAAACAGATGGGCAAAAGCGTAGACAGTCAGGAGACCACGTTTGTACATCAAGCATGGATGACGAGGGCATGATTCTCAGCTGAGAACATTTAAATAATTGTTCATTCAGAGCTTATGCTCCTGTCACAGAAAGTAACGTGTCACCATTAATCAAGCTTGGAGTTCAATGCCCTTTAGGAAAGGCATTGTAATGTAAGGTGGATATAATCACCTAGATAGGATTCTGGGAATGATTGGTCTACAGCACAATTACAAAAATGGTTGACTTCCTAGTCCCACCTCTGCTACTAACTTCATAAAAGTGACCTTGAACAATTCAGCCACATTGCTTCATTCCCTCTCCTCTTGTTTTACCAACACAAACTTACATACTATACAAGCAATATCGTGGGTATAAATCAATGCGTGCAAATCATCTACAACAGAAATGGGTACACATCACTATAGCTGCTTTATCAATTGAACACCTTATGTGAAATTTTGTTACAACAGGTACAAATCTCCATTTGTGGGCATGACAAATTTCACATGGCTGGACCTCATATTGTTGGCCTTCAGAATCATGGGAATTTTATTTTTTGAAGATTGAACAGTTAATCTGTGGGCAGAAGTGGATAGAATGACAAATGCCTCCACTTTGTCGTTTACAATTTCACATGCTTCATTGATTTTCAACATGATCAGCATGCAAAATATAGATGAGTGGGTATAACAAATGATTCCAGACTAATGCCAACATTAATAATAGTCACTGTTTATGTACTAATTTGTGCTAAAACTGTTTCAGACAAGAAGCAAATAGAAAAGACATATGTTGTGTACATATTTTTGCAAACCAGACACCTATTAAGCAGCATATAAAAAAATTAGGTACTATGCAGAAACAATTGGATGTATTGAAATTGGTCCTAAATGCTCATGGCAAATGTCAACTTTTAGAAATACTGTCTGGATTGTTATTAGAATATAAAGCCCAAATTTCTTTATCAGTGCTTGCAGACAGGCAACTCATAAGTCCAGACATAGCTATCTACAAAGTAAGGCCTAAGCCTGAATTTCAAAGAAGTATCTACTCATTTAGAACACCCATTCTGAGAACCTTTTCCTATGTGACATTCATCAGGTAGTTTGTTAGCAATGTCTGAAAGTTAAGTCTACTTGGTTCACTAGTCTCCGTAGCTTGAATGGGACTATTTACACAGTAGGCACTGTGTAATGCCGTGCAGTTATTCAGGTATTTTAGCATGCTTACAAGCAATCAACTTTTTGAAGAAGTCCTCATGTACTATTAATCACATTTCCTGCCAATTAGGTTCTGATAGAAAGGAGATTATCCAAATCCACTGCAAGTTGTTCTGAAATCCATTTAAATTATACTGGGATAAAGTTGGTTCTCAAAAGCATTTCTCAGAAAAGCTACAATACGTTAAATTGGTTATCATAGTAATTACCTGTTCAAATAAACTGTCCATTAGCAGCTAAGTTTCCAGAAAATATACATTATTGATTTTAAAATAATTGCTGTATGATATTTTAAAATAAATGTGTTATACAGTCTAAGAACATTTCTAAGAAACCAACCTATTTGCCAACTGATAGCATTGTAGCATTTTCAACATTTAGTCAAGCTTAACTAATTTCAGGGAAAGGAGTCATCCTTCAAATATGTGGCATGTATTTATTATCCAATTCACAAAGGTTTCAGTGCAACAAAGCAGCAATGAGCCTTTATGATGATTAAAATGTCAAAAGAAAATCTAATCAGTCATACTGTGAATTTTCCTCAAATTATAACTACCACTGTTGTACTCTTACAATTCACTGTTGATGACAGAGGAGGTCCAATATGGAGGGCATGCCGCGATCTTTTCTGTGTAATTTATACAGCCAGGAGTCATTCTTAGGGCATTGTTAAAAGTAATGTACACAGGGAGAAACATAGCTGCAATTATTGGAGCTCTCAGAAGATCACTCAGTTGTAACACAAATAGGAATGTAGCCTTGCACACAATGCAAGTCATTAGAGGCAGCAAACTATTCCTCTCCCCCATCACCTTCAGCAGTGGATGACATCTTTCTCAGGGCATTGCTCTAAGCACATTTCCTGTTGAATCAGTTGTTCTTTTTGTCTCTCCCTCCCTGAGGCACACCATGCCCCCCTGCAATTCCCTTGAGGTAAGGCGGCTGTGCTTCTCGCAGTTTGGGTCTGTGTCTTACAGGCACAGCCTTGCTTTTGATTCGTATCTATATGAAATTAAGCAGTAGGAATGCAAATACAACTGCATTTTACTATCTCCATTCTCCTGAGATGATCAGTTATAAAAATATGATATTTGGTTTAGGAAGTAATGCAATAATAACACAAGTCCTTTACTAGAAGGAAAGCAAGAGTCAGGAGCATGTAAAGGAAGTAATCAAAAATTTCCTCAAGTTGGGCACATTTTCTCTTTTGATCATTGTTTCTAACATTGCCTTATTCTGTACTTCTGTATTGTGATTACTTTAATAATGACAGGAGGCTTCAAGCTGTTCCTAAATTCTTGGTTTAGCAATATAATTGTATTTTTTTAAATGCAGATTTCATAAATAATATTACATTTTTTTTAATAAATGATGTGCTTCTGTGACTACTGTATAAAATCCCCCTATAAGTATGTACTTATAAACATTCAGATTCTGGAAGATCATACATAAGTAGGAATATTTTTCATTTCTGTTCAGAAAGAAATACACACACAGCTCCCACTGGGAAGTGGGATAACTGGAAAAGTAAAGACTATTGAAACTGTTTTTCATGCATAACATATAAAGTATTTGCATTCCTTTCTAAATGTACATTAAAAAGAATTTATGTTATTTTTAAGAGAAGTATCAGTCAAATCACTCGCTTCAAGCAAGCATGTCACTTTTATCACGCATCATTAGCAGCTTCATAAGGATGGCTTTGGCTCATCACGTTTGAGAGCAAATCTCTCTCTAAGAAATTTAAAACATCAAAATAAAAAAGCTATAATTATTTTTTAACAATTAAGAATTATAGCTGAAGCACATGAACCCAACCCTCCATGTTAACTGAAAAACACCTGAAGTTCCAGTATACCCCAAAAAACTTGGAGAGGATCTGCAAAAGGCTTCCTCCCCTACCATCTTCTCTGGGGCTAATACGATGGCCTGCCTTAGAGATTTTCTAAAGCTGCCAACATGTGGCTGTTGCTGACAGGAGCTAAAATCCCAGACTCACTGCAGGAATTATTATAGTCTATATCCTTAGAGGACCTTCCACACTGACTGTCTCACACTGCCCTCTTGCATTCACTTCAGAACTGTACTGTTTCACTGGGACAAAGCACAGTGCTCCTAAATATATGGAGTATTTTATTCCAGACAGTTTAACAACTTAAATATTCCCATCTTCCCCAATACTGTGCAAGATTTAGCTGACAGAAGCCACGGTGCATATAGCTGGCCTGGGATGATTACAGAAAAGTATTATGAATTATAGAAGGATTCCAAGTTTTGGAGGGCCTATGCAAACCTCGAAATCTCCATAACTGTTAAAGTTTTCTGTGTGAGACATTAAACTTGGCTATTAATTTTATATTTTCATTCAAATACATTCCACTAACTTAAACTCCTTATCTACTGTATATTGCAAGTAAACAGTCCTATCACTCTTGGGTGGTGTCGTTTATTCTTTTTAATTAATTATTTTCAAATGAAAGCTCTTAAGCAACATGTTTATAAAAACCGCTTTCCTTTTAGTGGAATGATAGCTTAGGGAATTAAACTTTTAAATAAAATCTTCAACTTTGTCCTTCTGATAAGGCATACGAAATGGTATCTTCACCAAAGATTCTGTAAAATGAGCAACTGTTTGTCCTCTAATGTGTCTGAAGAATATTTCCCATGAAAGACTGAAATACATAATTGTTTAAAAAAGTTCTGTGCTAGAAAAGGAGAAGGTTCAAAGTTCAAAAGATGGGCTATGGGCTTTCTTTCCATCTGGAGTTCATGGGACTAACACTGATCCTTAAATGTCTTCTCCAACATCTACACTGGAATCCCTCTGAAGGGTGAAAAAGTTTGTTACATACAGTGAAGATTTTACACAATGAAGTTTTAACAATAAGGACATCAGGAGACGGAGCTTACTAACACATCTGATATTTTCCTGGTTGGATACTATCAACACGAAAGACAAATACGCAGTTAGTTCCTATGTATACCTAATGCCTTCAAAGGGCATCTAATTTTTCAATTAATTTCTGCTATACTCCAAGTCCTGAAAGACGGTTGCATCACCTATCCAGCAAATTTGAATGCTATACTCTACTGTATTTAGCTGTAATGATATAGTTAAATTTTTCTGCTATGTCTTGCACTCATAATAATCATAGAATTCTAGAATGGTTTGGGCTGGAAGGGACCTTTAAAGATCATCTAGTTCCAACCCCCCTGCCATGGGCAGGGACATCTTTCCGTAGATCGGGTTGCTCAAAGCCCTATCCAATCTGGCCTTGAACACTTCCAGGGATGAGGTACTTACAAATTCTTTGGACAACCCATTCCCGTGCCTCACCAGCCTCATCATAAAAAAATTTCTTTCATATATCCAATCTAAATCTACCCTCTTTCAGTTCAAAACCATTGCCCCTTGTCCTGTCACTACAGGCCTTGGTAAAAAGTCTCTCTCCATCTTTCTTATAAGCCCTCTTCATATATTGAAAGGCTGCTATAAGGTCTCCCTGGAGCCTTCTCTTCTCCAGGCTGAACAATGCCAAGTCTCTCAATGATCTATGGAGCTATTCAGTTATTGAGTTCTTATCTCCAGTTCTTATACGCATTGTATGTCTCTCTTTCTCTTTGAACTTTTTGGATACTACTGGAGAGAGGAAGGCACAAAAATGGAACATAAAGATCCATGCTTCAGTTGCTTCTTTGTGCCTTACTCTCCTCAGTGTTTAGTACCAGTGAATTGCTGTGGGTTTTTAAGGTGTATTATTGCCTACAGGTTGTTTGATTTTTTAATTCACATCACCCACCTTTGATTGATGACAGGAAATGAGAAATTATACATAACCCTGAAAAACATTCAATGTTTGTGTGTGCTCCTTTCACAGTGACAGAACACTTAAAAGGATCCAGTGCTGATATTTGCAGGCAACTTAATCCTTTCATGGAGTCTCCTGGAAGTGACACAACCAGAGCAACTTTCCACATCCCCCTCCTCTTGACATTTTATCCAAAACACAATTTCCCTGTCACATCCTCTCTTCCCAATCACCTCCCTTCATTTGTCTCCCTCCTACTTCCCTTTTCCTTCTTCAGATACAAAAGCATTTGGCCACAAAGGAACCTCCTAAAATTATAATCTTGCACTTATTCAACATGTATTTCTGTATTGAATCCATAGTCCATTAAAAAAAAAGACACAAGGGGAGAATTAATCTGCAACAGAATGTCAGGTGATTGAATCAGTGGTGCAAGGATAATCAGGAAGAAGGGGAGAATTTGACAAGGCAGAAATTACCATTATCCCTTCGGACATGGATTCACATAAGGAAATAGACTGATGAACACAGAGCAGCTCATCAGCTTCTTGTGTTAGTATCACTGTGAAAAATCCATTTTTCCTTTTTGGCTGCAGACTGTTTTCTTTGCATACCCTTCTCTAGTTGGCCCATCAGAGATACGTCCCCATTACCCTCTTCTAAATTGTTGTTACAAACTGGGAAAGCATTGCTGCAAGTTAAAGGAGAAAAATATTAACATCTTAAGTAATTTACTATATTTGCATCCACACTAACTGTGATTTTAGAAAAAAAAGGTCATTAACACATTAGAAGGAATTTTGACAGCTTACAGAATTCATGCTCAGGTACAAAGGTAATTGATTATGGTAAAGTATAAAATAAGGCACAGCAAAAGAGATCTATCGACAGTATAAAAAGACAATTAAAATGCATCCTTTAGCTGTACTAGGTTTGCAGGATATGTCTCAAATAGGATGGCAGAATAGAACTTGGAAATACTCTTTCTGGTTCCCCTCAGAAACTAGAAACAGCCCTGAAAAATCAAGTTAAAATGAAACAGCTGAAATTAATACTCTTTAGATCAGCTCCAAGGCTATTTAATACATTAATATTAATACATAGTATTTAGTTGCTGTCTGAATCTTACAATAATTTGTGTTTTTATTTTTTAAATAGAAAACAGGGCCCACATAGAGCAAGGAGCAATTTCAGAAGCTTATGTCCTATTTACTAAATAATGGTGTGCTGAAGAGGACACCAAATTTTCCATGTGATTATTGCAATGGTAATGCTAACAAGAAGGATTTCTGATGCAGTAATAATTTTAACACTTCTATAAAAGAAAAAAATGCATGCAAGTAGCAGATGATATCCTTCTTTAAAAATCAGTCACCTCTATGTCACAGTAAACATGTAAACATCACATGCTATACAAGGCACAGATTTATTTTCTTTAAAAGGTTTGTTGTGTATGCATAATTCACATAATTCTTACTCCCATTTTAAAATATTTCAAAACACTAAATTAGCACTTGTGACTGCAAAATAGACTGCATTTACTTAGGGAGGGCACATTTCAGACCCCAGTGCATATTTAGAGAGATTGACAGAGATTCCCAGAGATGGGAATGAAAATGGATATGTTCTGATGCAAATGTTCATTTATGAAATAGGTATGTCAAATATATAAATAGTTCTTTCATTTGGCTAAACAAATAAACAAAAAACCCTGAACACATTACAACCTTTGGAGCAAAATACTTTGTGTTTTGCAAGACTCCATAGAGGAACATAGAGTTCCCATGCTCTTCTTTCCCCTGAAAAGTTACACCTGTTACGAGAAATAAGTTTCTCAGTTTCCCACAGATCACAGTAAAGATTATAAACCTTTCAAAATAAAAAGCCTAAATATATTAATAGTTGCTTACATGGAAAATACTTTAAACAATGGTTAAATTACCATAATGCAGATTTCTATATGAAAGCCTTATTTGGCCATGTTCTGAGTGTAAGTGCAACCTTCAGACTTAATAACGCACTGTCTACTTTTTGCACACCTTTGATAAAACTAAAAGTTTAGAATAAAATGACAGTAGCAATTTCATTGAAGACATAGCACAGCAAGAAGTATGACTGCTTTTTAGTAATTTATATAATCCCAGTCCCTTCTTTTAGATGCAATGTTTTTATTCTCCGTTGTCTACTCTGTTTCTTTGATATTTGGGCTTCAATTTTTCAAAGGAAAGAAGAGGCAGTATAACAATGAGACAAAAGATTTTATTCTGTGTTTTGATTGCTTTTTAACACTGTTTCAACAGTGCAACATATTAACTGCAACATTCACAGAATTGAATATTCTGTCTTTTATCCAAATTGTCTCATTAATTATCTGGAATTTTATGGCTAAAAGTACTGAAGTTCTGTTATTACATTTACTAGTGTAAGAGTAAGTGGAGGTAATAATCCAAAACAGGATTAATTTCAGACATAGGAGGAGATAACAGTTTGTGCTAGTTTTGGCTGGGAAAGAGTTAATTTTCTTCACAGTAGCTAGTATGGGGCTGTGTTTTGGATTTGTG
>NW_010972587.1:7658330-7719985 GCF_000737465.1 Haliaeetus leucocephalus
GAGTGATGGTGTTTGTCTTCCCAAGTGACTGTTTTGCGTGATGGAGCCCTGCTGTCCTGGAGATGGCTGAACACCTGCCTGCCCATGGGAAGGGGTGAATGGATTCCTTGTTTTGCTTTGCTTGTGTGTGCGGCTTTTGCTTTCCCTATTAAACTGTCTTTATCTCAACCCGTGAGTTTTCTCACTTTTACCATTCTGATTCTCTCCTCCATTCCACTGCAGGGGAGTGAATGAGCAGCTGTGTGGGGCTTAGCTGCCAACTAGGGTTAAACTACAACATGGTTAAAACTTATGTCGTCAACTACTTAATCTCTTACAAAATTCTCTGCAATAGTTTTTATTTGTACTCTTTTTTCAAGCTTAATAAATAAGAACTATTACACAATAGCCGTAAATAGACTTCATCACATTATATATGCTTTCTCAATTCAAACAGTAGCAAACAATATCCATTTTAGCTTTTTTTTTAATATTTCTAATTTCTAGCCTCATGTTTTTTACAGTGGGCATTATTTTTTTAAGTATTGATCTGATCTCCTTTTCTTTCTCAGATGGTAAAAAAAAAAAAAGAAGATAGAAGGAAATAAAAGCAAACACCACCACAATTCCTGGTCCTGAAAAAAGCTGACAAAAATTCAATGAGATTACTACGAAGTGTGGAACTGCATAAGACCAGCCTGTGCCAGAAAGACCCAGAAGACCTCTCATTACATTCCTTAATGCTCTCAGAATTACTAGGAAGTGGAAGAGACCTTATTTGTCTTCAGTGAGTCCTTTACACTTACTAACCATGCTAAGAAAAGCAGTTACTTCATTTGATGTTTTGTAAAATCAGGCTTTCCACAGCTGGGGAGGGGGAGGGGAGGAAAAAAAAAAAGGAAATAAAAAAGGATTCATTCCTCCCAGAAAATGAAGAACCACCAATTCAGGGATGTCTCAAATAATGGTCACCAATTCCAGCTCTTTAAGAATTCCTCAAAGGCTACAAAGCATGCAACGAAAAGTTCTAATATGTTTCCCCATAGCAACCTTGCTGCTTCATGTCCATTCTTATTTCCTTTTCCAATACACCATCAAGTTGTTCCAACACATTTACATCATGTTCTACAGTACTATGATATATTAAAAACTTGTTTTTCACATCTCTCATTTAAACTGAAGCATGCATGCATTTTCTCACATTAGCAAGATAGTGTTGAGAGACTTTACTTAGTAATTGCCCTGTTTAATCTCTTTAAGTACCCCTGAGTCTTGCCAAAAGTAAACAGCACAGTTTTGAAAGGCAACAAGGTTGGTAATTTATTACCACGGTAAAATTCTGTGTAGAAAATACACACATAGAAAATTAAGAGGAAAAATAGGTAGAACATCAATTTCAACATCCTCTCTTCTTTTTCAAAGGACAAAATTTATCTTCTGAGACTTAGTTGTTATATCTGTGACTAATTTCTGGAGTCAAATGAAAAGAAAATGTTATACCAAATTAAAAAATGAAAGTGCCTTTTTTTTTTGTTTTGGTTTGAGTTTTTTCCTCTTTCTCCAAAAGCTACCAACAGGAATGTGTATCTTTAACAAAACTATTTGTGATACACATGACACCCAAAGCTTTAAATCCTCAGTCAGTTTTCCATATCCATACATCCATCTACTGGTATTCCTGACAGGCAGTCCCCTGATCTGGGTTAACATATGACACGAATTTCTGACAATACCCTGTCAATGCCTGAAACTGTCTCTCCAGAAGGACATTAAAGAAAACCAACAACTCACCCCTAATATGTAGGGTTAAACTGCAAGTTGAGCAACATATCGTTAATACCAACATGATATACTAAAATCAGGTTAAGCTTTATGTCATTATTTTTTCTTTCAATTAAAAAACCCAACCACGCAACTAAAAATACCCTGGATGTTGTAATTCTACTAAAATTCAACACCACGTTGATGTTTAAAAGCTATTGTCAGGATATGGAGAACTTTCAGAGGAGAGTACTGCTTTGCCTGGAACAACTGGACCGTATGTGATCTATTCAGACAGAGGATGGCAAGGAAATGGTATGTGGACTATCACATTTTTAGCCTTGCCCGACTGTGAGTTTGTTGATATCTTCAGTAATTTAAGATGTGGCATTTAATTCACCACTTCAGCTGACAAGGTTACAGAGAATTCTCTTTTGCAATCTCTTCACTTAATAAGCAAGCATTTATGTTTCTGTTTCTGTTGTTGGACAGATAAAGAAGAGGAGAATTCTGTTTTTGAAGCATTCCCCTGTTAAGTGGCATATTCCAGAGGCAGGCTACTGTTGTATCATTTCCTAATTGCTTTTTCCTCTTGTTTACTTTGGTCAAAAAGTGGCACCTCTGTCTGTGGATGCTGTTCCATGTAAGGTATTACAGAAGGAAAAGGATGAAAAAAAGTAATCCTTTACACCTGATTATTTTCAACAGATAATAACACAAGGGTTTTCACAATCAAGGAAATTAGCACTCCCACAGACTTTTGCAGACTAAAGAGCAGAGTGAGGAAATATTTTTTTAAATACTTCTTCATTTGTATGGGAACCATTTATTATAGCCAGGAGGTCACCTGAGGTGAGAGTTAACTGCATCAACAGAAAGATAATGGATGGGAGGAAAGGGCGATCGGCAGGAATAGACCAGTGCTTTCATATATAGCTCTGCATTTTGATTGGGGATGTGACAGAAAGGGATTTTGAGTGGAGGAAGTGGTAGAGATGGGTTAGCAATGGAAACCCTGAAGCCATGTGGTAGCAATTAACAAACTAACAGAAACCATACACCTAAAAACGTAGAAAGAGATTCCGTTGAATATGCAGTGGGAAAACTGATAAACTGTGTCTCACTACTCTGTGCTATGATGACACCATGGATCATATACGGAATGGCACTATTTTACAGTCTTTATGTCAATATAATACTCTATCCTCTTTAAAAGAAACAGCCTAAATCTTGCTCTGAAATAAAGTGAATTCTCAGTACCATAAAGGGCACTTGGAAGGTTTGAGAGAATGACAGGATGGGGAAACGCTGTAAAGCCATCTTGTTTTAATTGTGTGCCTGCAAACCCTGTAATGGACAATTATCCTCCTAACAAGGACACTGAGGCATTAGAATAAACTTGCTGGCTCACATTTCCATTAGTACTTTTCTCTGTTACTTGTGGCTGTACTAGTTCCTTCTTCTGCTCCTTGACTTCATCTTAAACTATGCGCCAACATCCATATTAATAAGACTATGTGAAGTCAGTCATTTTGGAGTGAGAGACGGCATTCATCACTATGAGGAGATTCGGGGCTGAATGTTGTTTCTCTCACTGGCTGTGTCCTGTAACATAAACAATGTTATCTGCTTGAAGGCTGTTCCCTCTTCAGGCTCCTCCAACTATGATTCAAGAAGGGGTGAAGGACTGCTCCACCTCAAGCAATGTGGCTGTTCTGAGGTCCACCAAGCCAGACACTGCATTTCAGAATCATCCTCTGGGGGAGGTAGTGCCTCTTTCCCCCACGGCAGCGCTCTTGCTTGTGCTTACTGACTGCTGCAATCTGGTGGCAGTGTCCTGATCTGGGCACTACACTGACTCCTATTCCAATAATCCTTTCTCCAGAGGACAATGACATCAAGGACAGCAGCTTGGGACTGAGTTCAAGCTTACAGTTCAGTTCCTTTGCCTGGAATCACAGTGCATGAACTCTCTACCAGCTGGGATGTTCCAGCTCGCATAGGGTGAGCAAGCTCAAATCTGCTGTCTCAGCTCCAGAAATCTTAACTCCTTTTCCTTCACCTCCACCCAGAAAAACACACTTTGATGAAAGCCCATGCTCTTAAGTTATGCTAATTAGGAAAATTTAAAAAGTAAGTACCAGTATGAATGGCAGTACTAAACCTAACCAGTTAATACAACTTTTTCCACTCTTTAACCTCAGCCTAATTTTTTTTTTTTGTGAGACATTTCAGGTTCTTTTACTGTACACTAGGTAGACCACTACAGTCTACCACCTCAAATGAAAGCATATGTAAAATGAGAAGAAATACTTGTATACATCTTTGTGACCATGTTTGCTTTCACCATAAAATGTGTATTAGAGTCTTATTTTCCCAAATAAGTTTTGAATTTAAAACTGTAACTTAAGTGCTACTGGTTTTCCTTCCAGTTTAATTCAGGTAAGTCTAAATTGTTCCTTGGGTTGCATTTTCTGGTTTCAGGAATCAATATAATTGAGCTATTCCCCTATATCTGGATTAACAGGATGATAATTGAGATATCAATGAAAAGAAAAAATTATCCTTTAAATGCAACAGTCTCTTCAGGTCTCATGTCTCCGATATAAAGCAAAATACTGTATTTCTTTTCAAGCTTTTTTTTCTACAGTTTATATGCCCTTTCATTTTTCCATGCCTACCGTATCTCACATCTGATATTTAAAATATTTACCCCATTCCTGCAGCTTTGAGAAACTACTTCTATACAAGCCTAGCATCCTCAATCCCTTCAGGAAAATTTTCAGGGATGGCAAGCACTATAGCTGGATATTAAATATGTCGTATTACAGGTAGGTCCAAAATCCCTCTAGTTGTCTTTGCATCTGTTTTTTACTGTTTCTCTGTTAGCTACTGTTCTTTCAAAAGGTCTCCAGTACCTCCTGGTAGAAACAACTACAAATATAACAAGTAGCAGGTGCAAAAAGATGAACACCACAAGAGAAGAAATAAAGTCGCAGCCTAGACCTCAGACCTTGTAAAACCTCATGAGTCTTTACCCAAAAGATTTTGGGATGGACTTCATTATACCTTTTGTAAGCTACCTAAAATTATTTGTTTCTGAAAAGAACCAGCATGCACCAAGTCTAGTTCTGCCTCTCAAATGTCTGTACAGTGCTAATGTGACCTTTGTAACAGAGAACACAATAAAAAATGCAGTGTAGCAGCAGTTACTACTACCACAAAAAATACAGTTTTCCTTCAGTGTCAAGGAAGGTTTTGTACTCTACATGTGGAGATGCCACAGACATTCAGATACAACATGCATTCAAAGCGTTATACAGGGCTCATCTGGTGGAATTCCTGAAAAGAGCCACCACAGGGAGGACTGAAGTACTTAAGAGTAGGCTATAAACCTTCCGATTATAAACAAATTGCTCCTAATTAAGGTTAATTAGCAGCCTAGGCCTCATCTTGTGCCTTCTTGCCTGCTAGAACAATCCTCTCAGGTCCTACATTGGAACAGCTTTATCTCACACTGGTGTGAGCGGAGCTCCAGGTATACCTGTCTGGAGTAATAAGCATCAATCAGACAGGAAAAACCAGTCCATTTGATTTCACTAAGATCACACGAGGAACTTTAAAATTAACTACTCTGAAATACCAACTATAGTTAGCTACCCAATTAAATATCTTAAATCCAGAAACATTAGTGTTATCGCATGTTTGCATTCTGAATGAGGTATGGTGAGTACATGTTTAATGTTTTTTGTCTGACATTCAAAATGGTCAGGAAACAAAACTTAAGTAAGTGGGAATCACAGAAACCATTTTTTTTTGTCATTGCCCTCATATAAATAAAGGACAGAAATCTTCATTTTAAAAAAATCTGCCTGTCCATTCCTAATCAGCATTAGCCCCAAATTGCCCTAAATTGGGGAAAAAACCCAACAAACCAAAAAATATATTTTTTTAAACAAATTTTTGTTTTGGATCGAATTAAGTATTTTTTTAATTCATTAAAGGTGAAATATCAAAATTTGAATTTTTGGATGAAAAATCTAGCAGATTAATTTCAGTATAGTCTGAACAAAATAGCCTCTCATCCACCATATCACTGTATACAAACACAAAAGAAACTTCACATTAATGACCTCTACTGGATAATGCTTTGTAGTTTATTTTTATCCAAATAGTCCTCTCCCTGTATCAATGCATTAGGCACATTAAGTTCAGGAACATCACATGCCTCCTAGCTTTCATAGAAAAACAATTTTAACAATTAATATCCTGATAGATTCCATCTTTTCTAATAATACTAGCCAGTATTTTTTTTACTAAATACAGAATTTATGCAAATTAAGACATCCAGACTCGCAGGTGCTGAAATTTAATGCAAATACAAGACTGGTATATGAGAAATATATTCCTTAATTATTATTTTTTACAATATGATTTCCTACAAAAAAGAATGAGGGCTTAGTAACAAGTATTTATCAGTACCTCCCAAAAACTTTTCTCACTTATGTGCAGTTATATCAACCACAATAAAAGCTGGCACTGGATGAAAATGGTCTTACATTACATTTTTATGTTATTAGTATAAACTCTATTTTTCAGTTTAGGCATTAATACGTGCATTTTTTATAATAAACATGCATATTTGGGCAGCTAGTGTCTTATTACAATGTTCATGCTTGAAAATTGATCTCTGAAAAGTATATGGTAAGGTTTCAGATGCCACAGGGATGCATAACTGAGAACAGTAAAAGTGCTGTTAAAAATTTTTGCAGGGGAAAAAGAAAAAAGTATTTTCTAAGCACAAGGCAAAAAAAGCTTGTCTGAATAGCAAAACTACCAAATCTATTTTAACATGCTTTTACACCAGCCAAACGAGGAATGCTGTTAAAACAAAACACAAGAGAAAGCCATTTGTAATACTGATTTGATATGACACATACATATACATAGGAAATGACAAAAAAACCTACAGATAAAAAAATCCAAGTTCATAACTAATTTAGTAATCCTTGAAGTTCAACCATTATAGTATCATACTATAGTATCTTCTTCAAAGGAGAAGACAACAGAAACATGGTTATAGATATAGCTCATCTAAATATGCATGATTTAGAAAGGTCTCAAATATTCATGAAAAAATAAACAAATGAAGTGTAGTATAGACACCAAGGTTTTCCAGCACCATCCAAAAAAAAAACCCAAAAAACCTGTAGCAAAGCCATGTCACCTTTAATGTATTTTTCAGAACACGCTGTATTACTGTTACAGTGTACATACATATTAGGTCATAATTATTTAAAAATATAATAACATGCATAATCAGGGCATACATATTTTAAAATGTTCTAAATACAACTGTCTAAATATACAGACAGTACACTGCAAAAGCTATTGGAATTTCACAGTTTATGCATGAGTATCTACTTAGACTTTTTTTGTAATATGTCTTTGGCTAAGCATTGGATTTTGTAAAGAGTAGAAAATTTTCTTGAAGAATATTCATTTTTTTCCCATAATTCTACAATGAACAGCTATTAACTTGATGTTACAGAAAAAGCAGAAAAAAGTAGAAATTTCTTCTCTTACTCATCCAACTCTTTCCCCCCAGCTTATGATGACATGCAATACTGACAGTTAGGATGCATGTTTCACAGGTCCCTCCCAAAATGAAGACACATAGTAACAACTACTTCATATGGATAGATAGGTACATCACATGTATGAGGCCTTTCTGAGGCCTTCCACATAAGTACTGAATTAAATACTACACTAATTTATCAGTATGGACTTTAGAGGTATCTTGCATATATACATGTAAACCAAGTTTCTGTGGCAGCTGTGAAAGGTGGTACTCTCACATGCATCCTTCTAACCTCTATAAAGCAAGTAGGTGGGAGACTGCTAAAAAACCTGATGTCATACTGAAAAGAAGGAAACAAGGAAAGATATATAAAAGCAAAAAGTAGAATTAAAAAAAAATATATCACAGACTTAAAATAAACACCAATGTGTATAAAAAGTAAACTGGATTATGGCTGAAGTTGTGGTAATGGGTTGATATTTGTTACAATGCTGTTAAAGACACACATTCAAACCAATAGTTAATTTTCTTACCTAACTTGATAGCAAAATGAAGGTAGGCAGACAGCCAAAATAAATTCATGCTTCTTTTCATTAAAATATAATGCGGTAGATCAATCCATGTAGTATAATCTAGTAGAGCAGCAAATAAAATTACAATTCTTTTGAAAGTGCATTTCTACATTTGCATTTGAAGAAATACTAGCAATGAATGTCTCATGCTGAAACCGAACACAGGACATACCAAAGTAATAAAAACACAGTGCAAATATTACAGTGTCTTAGTAGTAATACTATTTCTAAGTTACTCACAATGACACAATTGCAGGTATATTTTTCTGAACTCAAGTAGCATAAAGGCATAGAGCAATCACATCCTGAAGTAATGTGTTTAATGAAGCACCAATTTCCAAGAAAAATACAGCACTATAAAATGCCTAATCATGTGCAATTCTTAGTAATGTTTCCCAATAACTTAGCTATGTATTTATTAGTTATGACCAACTAGCAAAAAATGTTTAATTGGAAGAAAACCAAGCATGGTTTTCAGAGCAGCCTAAACATTACATGTTATTAATAACCACTGGAAGCACAACTTTAAATAGAAATTCATCTCAGTCTGAAATCAAAACCAAAACATCAGCTACAATGAAATCCTACCCTTGAACATCCTGTCTTGGCATGTCTTCGATTAAGAGAAAGCAATGCAGTTTTGGCACAGCCACAAATTTCACCTAGCCTGTTAAGAAGAGAAATTGGTCTTTAGAAGGAACCTCTCCACCTACATGACAAGAATAATATCCTTCCACTCCATGGTGGCAGACCTGAAGGAAGGGTGCAATTCACTGCCAATAGTTCCTGCCTAATCATTTGTGACGGAAACCCAACAGCAGATCCTGCTCTGGGTACCGCTAGACAGTGGGTCATTGCATCCCAGGAACAGCTGCTGACAACAAAAGGTTGGAGACATATCTAAATCACAGTAAATTGGTAACCCACAGCTGGCTTGTGCCATAACAGCAGTCACTCATTCCAGATGTTTCACACAATCCACTGAAATCTCCAACTGGTACGTTTGCTGGACTTAAAGGACTCATGGCCAGCTCTCAAAGCCTGGTTTTAGGAGCTGCCAATTCCCCAACTGACCTGAACTGTTGAAGAAGAAGAAGATATTCTTTTTCCTTCAACAAAGGAATTGCCAAGCTACAATCAGAACTGTTTTGAGAAGGAAAAAGAAGTTCCTGGTAACTGCCAGGGAAGTAAGTTGAGCACCCAGTACCTTACCCAAAGGATCCACCTGAGTGCTTATGCAGCAGGGAAGCTACACAAGCTCTCTTGCCTGCAGCTCCTGGCACAGTCTAGCTACACATGACCAAGAGGTCAGTTTGGTGAACAGCTGCCTGGGAAATGAGGAAGTCAGCCTTTCCAGTAAAGGACTGTCCAATCAACCAGGAGGAATTTCCATCAAGTGCCAAAAGTTACTTTCCTCAGGATAAAAAAATAACAAATCATCCAACACATGACAAACACTGCACAGGAGCAGACCGGTGGGGTCATAGTCACAAGGCAACTTGAAAAGACCAAAGGCACTGTATTCAGTCTGCATGGCAAGGTTTTGGTAGTGGGGGGGCTACAGCGCTGGCTTCTGAGAGAAGCTGCTGGAAGCTTCCCCTATGTCCAACAGTGCCAATGCCAGCCGGCTCCAAGACAGGCCCGCTGCTGGCCAAGGCCGAGCCCATCAGCAACGGTGGTACTGCCTGTGGGAGAACAGATTTAAGAAGGGGAAAAAAGTTGCTGCAGCACAGAAACTGCAGCTGGAGAGCAGAGTGAGAACATATAAGAGAAACAACCCTGCAGACCCCCAGGTCAGTGAAGAAGGAGGCGGAGGAGATGCTCCAGGCGCCGGAGCAGAGATTCCCCTGCAGCCCGTGGGGAAGATGATGGTGAGGCAGGCTGTACCCCTGCAGCCCAGGGAGGTCCACCGGGGAGCAGATGTCCACCTGCAGCCCGGGGAAGAGCCCACGCCAGAGCAGGGAGATGCCTGAAGGAGGCTGTGACCCTGTGGGAAGCCTGCGCTGGAGCAGGCTCCTGGCAGGACCTGTGGCCCCGTGGAGAGAGGAGCCCACACTGGAGCAAGTTTGCTGGCAGGACCCGTGACCCCGCGGGGGACCCATGCTGGAGCAGTCTGCGCCTGAAGGACTGCAGCCCAGGGAAGGGACCCATGCTGGAGCAGTTCATGAAGAACTGCAGCCCATGGGAAGGACTCATGCTGGAGAAGTTCATGGAGGACTGTCTCCCGTGGGAGGGACCCCATGCTGGAGCAGGGGACGAGTGAGGAGTCCTCTTCCCCCTGAGGAGGAAGGAGCGGCAGAGAAAACATGTGATGAACTGACCCCAACCCCCATTCCCCATTCCCCTGCGCCACTGGGGCGGGTAGGTAGAGAATTTGGAAGTGAAGCTGTGCCTGGGAAGAAGGGAGGGGTGGGGGGAAGGTGTTGTAAGGTGTGGTTTTATTTCTCATTATCCTACTCTGATTCGATTGGTAATAAATTAAGTTCATTTTCCCCGAGTCAAGTCTGTTTTGTCCGAGATGGTAATTGGTTGAGTGATCTCTCCCTGTTCTTATCTCAACCCACGAGCCTTTTGTTATATTTTCTCTCCCCTGTCCAGTTGAGGAGGGGAGTGATACAGCAGCTGCGTGGTGCTTAGTTGCTGCTGAGGTTAAACCACAACAGGCACAGATGAAGAAGAAACTAGCACAGAAATCTTGGTAAAGTCTTCACTTACAGGAACAATAATTTTAAGTGATTCAGTGATTCATATGCATCCCATCTTAGCCTATTTACTTTTCATTCATATTATATGAAAGTAGTTGTGAATAATCTAATATTTGTTTACATTGTACAACGTTTGAAATCAGAGGCACTAACACAGTGCTTACCTGAGCCAGAAAGTGACAGAATTTCAAAGTAAAGGTTACATTTGAAAAAAACTCTGCCTTTCATTAAGAAGACCTCTTTTTAAAGCAACAATTAGTGTATAGATCTAGGTCTTACTTCAGTTATATGTCTTTGGAAAGATCATTTAATCCATCCATTTCTTCTGCTTTAAAAATCAGAATAACTAAATGATCGCCACTGCAAAAAAAGTCTTTATTAGTCTTCACTCACAACATGGTTTGAAGATACAAAGCATTTTTAGTTTTATGTATTTCAAATGAGCTCTGGCAGCTCCTGATATACAAGGTTGTAAAGCATTTTTGTTTGTTTGGTTGGTTTTTTTAAATGAAACAAATCAAATAGCAGAGAAAGAATTAAAATTAAAAAAAAAAAAAAATCAGCCAAAGTAGTCAAAGTATTCAACTTACATAATTCTTGTTCACTAAACAAGTTGAGAAGTCACTCCAACAAGCTATAGAAATAGTCAAATGTGAGTTTCAAATTATCCAATAACAAATAATTTGTTGAATAATGTCTTTGACAAAAAATATTCAACCATCTCTAACTTTAATGCTTTTTCACCCTCTCCCATTTTCATAACTTTGGGAGAAGTTAACATCTGTGGTTAGATGTTTCTGTACTTGCACTTTTCACCAAAGTATTTTGTTTTGAACGTGTGTGCTGAAAATCCCTTCAGAAATTTTTGAGTTAATAATTCCAAATGAGAGCAGGACAGAAGGGGATACCTATCCTACTTCCCATCAATAAAATAAACCAACTCACATTAAATGGTTTGTATTGGAGTATATGCAGTTAAACAGCAGCAGCCTCAGCAAAAGCCAAAAGTTCATTAGATGAATCTTTGCTAAGTATCAACCTCACTTTCAAATATTACCAATAGGAAGCAATGGCATTTACAATCCTGCAGAACAATCTACCAAGATACATCCAGTTGTCTTGAAGGTTTTCAATATATTTGCTTTTACAGGAATATGGTAGAAAAATATCACTATCTCCTTTGTAAAGTGGCTATTGCCCAGGTCTCATCAAAGATGGGTAGGACATTTAACCTCATCTTTAAGTAGTATTTTACTCCAAATTGCCTCTCAGGCAGGACTTCTTGTTTCACTTGTCTCATCAAAGTATCTTAAATATGATTGAAAGCTGGCATTTAGTACATAAAAACTGAGAATACAAACATATACCAAGGTAAAGAAAAAAATATTAACCCTTGCAAAAACAAAAGGTTGAAGAAGGAATTAAAACCGGGTTTGCTTCTATATGAAACCAACTTGTCCAATTTAGTGTGGTTTTATGTGATTTTGCATACCCTGGAGGTGTATGCATGTTCCCCTTTGCAGGTACATAAACCTGATGACAGGTAGAGCGAAGGGGAGACAGTAATCCTGACTGCGCTTCAAGTGTGATCACAGTAGACTGGTTTCACTCCTCTGACAGAGATGGCGCTTTCCAAAGACTGATCATTTCTCAATATAATTTTTTAAATAACAGATAGGAGTAAGAATCTTAAGTGTTTAGGATCATACTGTTTCTTTGCTGAAAATAAGCTCAAATCTTACATGTCTACTCCATGTGTACCTTCTTCTTTGTAAGCACCTTCCATTTACAAAGAAAATACTAGACTTACCAGTGGAAAGGAAGGCATTTCATATGATAGAAAGTAAACATAAACATATATTCAAAAGTACAAGCTTTTTAAAAAAATAATACCTTTGCTTTTAAACTTTTAACATAAATTCCCTAACATACTTTACAGTTTATTCTTCAACTCAGTAATGAGGAGACTGCATAACGTTTCTGAGCTTTATATCACATTTGATTCACGTTACTCTAGTGCTTCAGTGAAACACTGCCAGGGACTTAAAAGTCACTTGTGTTCTAAGGTCCCGAAGCTTACTGTACTCTCAGGACTTGATTTCTCTACTTCTTTGGGAATTTTAAGCTGTATTTTCGAAAGAGTAACTGGCATTACACAGGCAGAATATAACAGGTAAAACTGATGGGGTGGAGGGCAGGGAGCAAGCAAGTCCACTTGTGCATCTTCAGTCATGCAGTTTAGCCCTTGGAAGGTTTTTTGTTCTAAAATAATAACCTTTATTAAAAAGTTGTCTTCCAGCCAAGAACACATTTTATACTGAGGAGGCATAACAACTTCAAAACAGGCATTGCAGAGCTGTTTGGGGTTTTCTTTAAAAAAAAAACCAAACAAACAGAAGCTAGATTTTGCCCAGTCATGCACCAATTTCATAAGTAATTCAAAATCATTTGATATTAAATACCGAACAATAAATTAAGAAGTTCTGAAGTATTTTCCTGTATCATCGTCAAAATATGTACAGCAAACTGAACACATCATGTACAGCAATAGTTTGTATTCTCTTTAGTCAAGTAGGACTCTGGGGAAATTGTTATGTCAAACTGACCTTTTTTGACCACCAGTCCAGTAAGTTGCACCCTCCAGATCATAAATTCTTGATAGATATTTTATTCATACAAGCATGCTTTTCCATCGTGGGGGAACATAGCAGAAGTTATAGAGAGTAAGCTTCACATTTCAATAGCATCTTTAATTATATTTTATGTATCTACTAAAAGATAATGAGGGACAGGAAGAGAGAGAACTATCCTCTTAATTTTTTAATGGTAAAAAAATATTACAGCCTTCAGACACTACACAAAATATCGTTCATTAGTGATCCTTCACTCCAGTTCGATGATGAGTATGGAAACTCTATTCACAACCATTTATAAAAATAAGTTCACAGATATTTAGAAATATAGTAAAATCACAGTCTCAGCATATTTTGCAGTTTTGTTTCAAAGAAGGGCCATAACTAAGTGGAATAGGTTAAGGAAAGTATGACTAGGGTTAAATCACTAAGCTGTGAGAAAATCATTTTACCTGCCTACACCCACCATCTTGCTTCAGACAGGGGTAAGAGTATGTTTATTCCAGACTTTTCATTTGAAAAAAATTATCTACAAGATTCTGTATGTAATTGTCACTATGTGGCTTTTAGTAAGTGTTCATTTTTATTAATAGATATTACCATCCTGAAGAACTGTAAAGAATTTACATCTTCCTGCACATACATCAATGAAGTCAAGCTACATGAACTGTTTTTATTACAAATGACAGTATCAATTTAAATTTTCCAATAAGAGTAGAAAGCTGTATATCTCATGAGAGACATAAAGAATAAACATGTGTTTCTGCCAGCTGTTCTTTTGCTAATGAGTCTTTTTTCTCTCTCTTACTCTGCTTAAGTCCCAATATACATGGAGAGTTTTGTTTGACTATTCATGGCTGTTTGCCTTTCTAATATAATGTCCCTTCTTTTTCAGTGGGTATGAGCATCTATGCTGAGATATTTCAGTGCACTATGCCTATGCAATTTTTATTACTCACATTTTTGGACAAGTAAAACTGGAGGCAATCTATTCTGATTCAACATAAAAAGACAAAGAAATCTGAAAAAATGTACAAAATGCCGATGAGTGATAATTCACATACTCTAATTAATGACAGTCTAACTAAACTTGAACTTAATATGAGATTTTTTTCCTTGTTCTTTTGAGATTTCTTTTTTGTTTGTAAGCAAAACAAACAAATCTGATCATTGCCTGTTTCAAGACACCATTTTGTATCTGCCCCATAGAATGTGTCTGAACTTTCCTCTGGACAGTGGAACACTGATGATGAAGTTCCCATAATATTCATTTGTGTTTGGCCTGTCTTCCTTTATGCAAATGAATATTGCTTATAGATATATCAGCAGAACTAAGAAGTTTGGTGAATAAATCCATGTTTATATTTAACAGTATTTGAACAGATTAAGGTATTAAGTGATGAGGATGGAGAGTGAAAACAAGTCTAGAGCCTCTACTTCCCAGCCTCAGATCTGCATTGTGAACACTACTAGCTCTCACCAAGGTCAGCTGATGCCTGTATTGGCTCCAGAAATACAAGGCAATCTCACTACGGTATTATTACTGTTTCTGAGAGGCCTGAGGGAGGTGAGAGCCAAGGTCATTCCACGTTCCCAAGTTTGTGCTGCTCCAGTGCTCATAATGGCTTTTGGCACATCCAAGTTACAGCAGGAAATACCGGGCTGTCCTAGGTAGCAGGGCAGTCCAGAGCTGAAGTACAAGAGTTTGCAACTCCATCTTTCCCACTCCTGATGCTTTTCCCTACATCAGTGCCAAAGTAAGCTAAGGCAAAAGAATATTCCACTGAGCCTACTTTGTGGTTAAAAGCTTTTTACAACTCTAAAGGACAGAGCAAAGGTAAGTGTGTCACTAAAAATAACAGAAGATAGTGTGGGCTTAATTCAAATCTATGGCCAAATTGCAGAAATGCTAATTGCAATGTTCTCCAGTAGACTGGAATCTGTGTTCATTCAATCTGGCTGTTCTTACCAGGACATCTCAGCAATGTGACAGTTTGCTCAAAAGAGGTCTTGGATCAGGCCCTAAAGGAGATTATTACACATGCAATTCAACTTTGTATCAAATATGACATCTAAACTCAGTAAATTTTGTCACTACCTGGCCCAGAAGTTAGAACGGTTTGGCTTTGAAAAGCTACATGCTATTTAATTCAGAATACAGAAGTGTTTACAGAAACAGAACACCCAGCAGCCTTTAATGTTTAATTCTCTTTGTTGCTCTGCTTAATCATTTCTCTCTCACAACCATACAATAGCATTAGAAACTGGTTTGTGAATACAAATTCTCCTTCCTTTTATAACAATGAACACTGACATCTCTAAGTAAAAAAAAAAAAACCTTATGGATTGTCCTTACACTGTATTTTTCCTTCACTGTGAGCTATAATTTAAGAATCTATTAGATATCCATCAGCATGCAGAACTAGGACCTTAGTTCTAGGTTTGCTCCTGAGCTCCATGTCGGGAAAGAATTTGTTATGTTCAAATTCCCCTTCCTGTTCTTATTGTCCATGAGAAAGACATCAAGAAACATAGACCAGAAGGCAGCCTCCACCATTTGGCTGGAAATGATTAAGCTATCAAAGAAAAAAAAGTCAAGTGTCCCAGAATCAGGAGAAACACTTCTTCCTGAAACTCTCTAAGCACTTCTTGTATGCACAGCAAGCGTATTCAGACAGTTTTAAGTTGAGCCTTCCCACACACACTCACTTTTGAGCTGTTTATTGGTGAGAAGTGTCTTAAACACACTGTGAAATTACCCACTGGTAAATAAAGTAGTAGGCCCATAACACCAGATATTGAGTTGAAGATTGAATGCAACAGAAAACAATCCATTAAATTGGACTATAGCAACATAACAGAGACTGCCTAAACTATGAAAGAAACAAAACCCCCCACATCATTTCTCTTGTGCACCTAAGTATGAAAAGTAATTGCTTGATTCAGATTCATGATGCATTTATCTTCCAAAAGGAATGATGTTTCTTGACTTTTCTCTCTCAAACTACAGTACTAGTAAGATAGCTACCCGATTTCCTAACTGGAGTTCTATGGGGGATTCAATGGGAGCTGACCATTCAGCATGCCACGATACAACACTCTTGCTTATTTTGTGACGTTCTATAATCTACATCTTTGAGTTTCATCTAAAACCGCTTCTCTTTTTTTAAAGGAATTCCCCACAAATTTCTGTTACTTTACTACTTCCCTTCAAATTATCTAATAAAATTCTGTTTTGTTGCAGTAAGAATAAAAACTTGTGCAAGGGCTGATGTGGGCACACCCAGATTACCTTTGTGATCAGTATTGTCTTCTGCCAATCAACACTGGCAAGTTAAATTCCTCTTGCTACCTTAACCCACAGTCTTATCTTAATAGCACGTCTTTGGGGTAGAAATCATCTCCTTGTTCACTGCAAAGCATCTAGCAGACGTTGAGTAGAATCCCTCAATTCCACAGCAAAAAAATGTGTTTTTTAAAAACTTCACAGAACACAATGAACTAACATTACTAAGAATGGGTTTTAAAATACTTTAAAGAGATTTTCTTTTTATCTTTTTGGATTGAACATCTGTAGATTTTAAAAAGATGAACTCTTCTGTATCTAACATTATGTGCTAGATTCCCTACTGCAAGTCTCTTTGTGAGCAATTCCTAACAGCTGTGCAAACATCAGCCACAATGTACAGGCACAATGACAAATAGAAGATTACCAAATAGATGAAAATATCGTATCTTCACTGAAATCGTTACTTTCCAGAAAATTCTAAGGTATACACATGAACAGTACCATCTCAATTGTTCAAAGTGATTGCTTAGTCGTGAGAAGGCTCAGAAAGGATCTTACCAATATGTATAAATACTGAATGGGAGCGCGAAAAGAAGATGGAACCAGACTCTTCTCAGTGATGCACAGTGAGTGGACAAGAGGCAATGGGCACAAAGTGAAATACAAAAAATTCTGTTTAAACATAAGGAAAAAAAAAGCTTTTTTACTGTAATGGTAATCAAACACTGGAACAATTTGCTGACAGGGGTTAAGGACTCTCTGTCCCTGAAGATATTCACAACTCAACTGGACGTGGTCCTGAGTAACCTCCCCTAGCTGACTGCTTTGAGCAGGGTGATTGGACTAGATGGTCATTGGGGTCCCTTCTGTCCTCAACTATTTCACGATTTTTGATACCAAGTTCAAAATGAACCCTTTTTACCATAATCAATCCTTAATTTTATGAAAAAAATAATTGCTAGGAATCAAACAACAGGTGATCAGAGAATGTAGAACCTGACTCTTTAGTCTTCAAAAATCAACTATCGAGTTCTACAGAAAAGCAAAAATTAACAATTTTATAGATGCTTTGATTTTCTATAGGGCTTTTTAATAGTGAAACAGATGCAGGATAAGGAAATAAAGACATAATTTGATACTGAAGTAAATAAAACTCACTTTCAAATGTTATGATCTACTTTAAGAATGAAAGAATTACTGTAGCAAATCCATTTCATTTATCAGTGGGGGAATACATCAATACACACAAAGTACTCAAATCATAGTGGAGCCAACAACTGACAAAGTTGCCATTCTATTCTCCCATAAAATGGAACAATTTACAATGCTGAAAGGCTCATCACAGTAAAAGATGAATACATAAAACACTTGCAGGTCTGTTACTGGTGAACAAAATCGGCACAGGCACAGAAAAATGCTACAGACAGATTGCAGTGTTGCAGCTGTGACACGGATCAGGCTAAGATCAGCAATATCTTAAAGACTGAAATCTTCCTGAACAGTCTCTCAGTAATGGGCTGTTTTGGTTTTGTACTTTTTTTTAAATTTAGGTGGGCACACAGAGAAAATCAGAATGATGCAGCCATTCCAACTGCTTCCCCCTACATGTTGCTTACATGAACTGAGGCTATTTGACTTCAACAATCCTTTTGTGTTTAAGATGGCTTTAAAAAAAAACCCTCAGAATTTTCCCTGCCTAATTTGTAGTCTATTCCACATTAAAACTTTTATATTTAATATATTAAGAAGACAGGAATTACATCAGTCTGTTCAAGTCCAAGCATATGTCAGGCAAAACTGACAATAACATCAATATGTTCTTACAATGTGATAAATATTATGCAGTCAATGCATTTTCCTGACTAAGTAGAAGAGGTTGATTTATCTGCAAAACTGATGTACCAGGAAATGTCAATTAAAAACCAAGAAGTACAATAAACATTCAACTCACACAGACACATTTTTAAAAATTAGCATTATGAAACATTTTCCAAGGAAGAAACTCAGTTAGGTTTGCACGAAATATTAATGAACAAGGCCAGATATATTCTGAGCCTCCCTCTTTCTTTTCCCCTGCCCAAACTCAAATTTTCCGTATTTCAGCATTCATCAGTGGTGAACATTGTCACATAAACTTCTCATACCACAAAAATGAACTGACAGAACTAGCATTATCTACTGATACACTTCCATTTTGTGTGGCATTTGACATGGCTTGCCTTTGCTTTAGTGCCCTCCTGTTCCTAGTGGGATGAAAGGGGCCTAAGGCAATTTTTTTTAAATCACATAATAAGTAGAAGCAGAGAAGAAAGATTTAAGTAGCTGTTGGAGCAGAAGAATGCTCCTAAAATTCTCCATGTTTTAAATGAAGCAATTCCCAAACTCACATGTTTACTTTTTATCTGAAGCTCTTTTTATCAAAAGAAATATCTAACATAATTATATAGCAATTATTAACTCTATACAACAAAAAATGTTTTCATGCTATTTTCAGAAAACCACAACTAAAGAAGCACCATGCAAATTAAGCAAGTTGATTTCAAATTAAGAGTTGAAACTCTCTTAATTAAGAGATTTAATTTCAAATGAAGAGTAGATTCTTAATGAGAATTCTTAAATGGGGAACAGAAGGATAGAAGGACATACACTCTTCTGAATTCCCAACTTACATCCTGTTTCTCAACTACCATGATTAGGGGATAAATGCTATAACAGATCAGCTGGAACGAAACCATCTTGGAGAATAAAAAAGAGCTACTCAGAGCTCTTAACCCAGCATGTGTCATTCACCCACTGGAAAACATGAGAAAGAAGGGTAAGAGCTGAGACTCTGAAGCAGTTAAGGCTGATGTTAATTGATCCAGTAAATTTTAGTTGACAAGTATAATTTAGAATTACAAAAGAAAGGCATGAGGTGAGAGTGTGTAGCCAGTTCTATGAAAAAAGCAAACCAAAACAAACCACCAAACCTCAAACTTTTCAAAGCTAGGAAAAATCTTAAATGTCTCCCATTGTTTAGCAAATCTCTACTGTACACACAAAAGTTCAGGCTTATTTACCATCACTTTATGAAACCCTGTTTTATGCTATAAACAGTATCTCTTTCTAACATAAGATAAAACTTCAATTAGGGAGAGAAAAAAAAAAAGGAGTCACATCTGATAAAATTATGGATCTGCCAAGCATTGATAGGGATAAAAGGGATCGATACAGTTTCCAATTCTTAATTAAACACACTCCTTGAAGAATAAGATGTAGATCAAGAATTTCTGCACAACTGTATTTTGTGACTGCAGAGAGAGGACAGCTATTTCTTAAAAAATCCACACTGACAGCATCAAAACCAGCACTAGCAGTGGAGCTGCACATATTGCTGTCATATGTATACGATCATCCCTCACATCCCATTTAGAAGGCAGAACACTGGATCAAACTGAATTCCTACCTGTGAGCCAGGAAGCATATAGGCGACTTGGATCTCTGCTTCTGGGTTTGTCAGTGCAATTTATAGTCAAGGAGGGGTAGGGGGAGAAGAATGCAAAGCCAGCATATGACATAGCTGCATTAATTACTTCATCTGCAGTGCAGTTTGCACTGGTTTTATCTTACAGCAGCCATGAAGCTTCATTGCTTATTCCTCACCTTCACTGTTAATCTACACCCTTAGACTGAAAGGACCCACACATTAGTTTTCAGAGTCAGTGTGACTAGACTGGAATGAACTATTGGGTCAGAGCTTCTCTCAAACATCAAGCGAGCCTGTCACCTTCCAAATTTGTTACTCATTCACCAGGAGCTAAGTACTATAATGAAGCATGAAAAAGTTCTTGATTAAATGAAGTCAAGTCTGAACGGTGAAGAGTGGGAGGCATTGTACTAGATGGCCTTTTCTGACCACCATCACCTCACCTCCATAAGACTGAATTTCTAAGGTCTGTCTGGTAGTCTTATTAGGACCACACTAATACTGTTCCTCTGGTTCACACTATCTTCTTTCAGTTTGAAAAGACATAGTCACAATAATTTATCTTTATTATTTGTTTAGTAGCTCTGAATCTAAATACACCTACATCATATTTTCTGGTTGTAGTTAACGCTGTTTTGACCTCCACACACAGAATCCTGTCATAACCTTCTGTACTAAGTCACCAAACTGGACATGGTGGGCATGTAAATGCTGGCAGGGGCAGAGTAATGATGTGTATGAAATACGTTGGCAGTTATCTCTTGCATCCCTTTTACAGGACTTAGTAAGGGATGACAACCAGTACCCTGAGCCTCTTAGGTATTCGTGATCTGCTTTCCTGTATGTGAGTGTACATCACCCTTTAAAATTTTTACATAGTAAATTAGATTTCAAGGACCATTACACCTCCCAGATAAAAAGTGTTAGGGATAGCAAGAAATGCTAAACAGAGCAACAACATGAATGATAACTTGTGACAGAGTTGGAATGCATTAAAGGAAAAGAACCCAGTAGGAATTGAGGGAACTCTTGTACCTGTCAGAAAAGTGCTCAGCATTGCATATTATGAACTTGCATATTGCAGAGCATCTCCTATGTAACTTTTTGCTTCCAGCCAGCATAGCATAACCTGCATATGATTGAATATTTAACGTTTATGGTCTATTGAGCATTAGAATCTATGCAAATGGTATGTCAAAATGTATTAATTTCAGAAGGTAACAGAAGAACCATGTTGTAATTTGTGTCATTTCAGTGTTGCAAGGAAGCTGGAATTCTTCTCATGTAAAAACACCAGTTGCTTCAACAAAGAAACAAACAAAATTGTACTTCTGTGTCATCTGTTTAGGCAATTTCTGGTCATGGTAATCTAGGTTTCAGTGTTGACAAATAGACTTTGTGCTTCTAAACCACAGTGAAAACTGAGCTATAGTTTAAATGTGCAGGAAGAAGGAAAATCAGGCACTTTATATTGCATACCAAATAGAATGATAATCAGAACTACTTCAGTGTTAGAGAAATAAAATTAAGATGCATTCCAGTGCTTAAAAACTTCTCAGCATTCCTTAGGGAGTCAAAACTGTCAGGCATCTTAGTAACACATACTGTCACCCACTCCATCTTTAATAAGGTAAACTGGTGAGAATACACCTCCAATACTGTGTTCAGTTTTGGGCCCCTCACTACAAAGAAAGACATCGAGGTGCTGGAGCGTGTTCAAAGAGCAACGAAGCTGGTGAAGGGTCTAGAGCACAAGTCTTATGAGGAGCAGCTGAGGGACCTGGGGTTGTTTAGCCTGGAGAAAAGAAGGCTGAGGGGAGACCGTATCACTCTCTACAACTACCTGAAAGCAGGCTGTAGCAAGGTGAGTGGTCTCTTCTCCCAAGTAACAAGCGATAGAACAAGGGGAAATGGCCTCAAGTTGCGCCAGTGGAGGTTTAGATTGGATATTAGGAAAAATTCCTTCACCAAAAGGGTTGTCAAGCATTGGAACAGGTTGCCCAGGAAGTGGCTGAGTCACCACCCCTGGAGGTATTTCAGAGACATGTAGACGTGGCCCTTAGGGACATGGTTTAGTGGTGGACTTGGCAGTGTTAGGTTAACAGTTGGAGTCGATGATCTTAAGGGTCTTTTCCAACCTAAGTGATTCTATATTCTATCTTTATCCAGTTGGTTTATTAATTTAAGTAACTTTGGTTTTTAGTTGAGGACGCATTACCAATTTCTAATAGTAAAAAATTTTGAGGTCTTTTTAAGTTCAGAACAAAAGTGTCAGACTAACAATGGCCCATCTGATTTGCTTTTACTAAATTGAAGTTTTGATTTAATGTTGACAGCCATGGAATACACAGCACAGTCTGCTGGCCATTTTTCTTCTCTGCAGCCAAAGACTCTCCTATGGAAATAAGTCTGTTGTGCTAGTAGGAATGAGCAGATGACTAAAATACAACTAGATTTGAGGAAGAACACAGTGTACGTTTCCTGATCCAAGTGAAAAAGACAGACAAAACCAGGCTGTAATTAAATATGTTCTTAGCTGAATAGATGTATCCACAATAATTCTGATCAGGGCCAGAATTTAAGATATTGCTGTGCATACAGGCAACGTATACAAACATATAGGGGCCTTGAAAAAAACCTCCCATAGTTAAAGAAGAAACAGAACAGAGAACAAGAGGGATTCTAGACTAGTAAAAAGCCTAAGGTAAAATGCTACTGGATTCGATTTTGAACACTATTGAGTGTCCTCAGTTCACTGATACCCAAAAATCCTGATATGTTAGAAAAGTTACCTTGCAGGAGCTGAGGAACAAATTACCATACCTTTAAGCCCTGTGGTTTTGGGGTGGGGTGGGGTGTTACTTGTTTTTAAATTATCTTGTTAAAGTAAGAAAGGCAGACAGTGGGAGACAAAATAATTCCATTTCTTCCTATTATAAGTTTTGTGGATAGTACATTATTAGAACAAAAATAGTTTAGAAAAACTACACATCTCATTGCTTTAATGTAATATACAAAAGGGAAAGAATGAAGAACTTTGTCACTGAAATAGACAATTTGCATTCCCCTGATCATGCAGAACTGACAACATCTACAATTGTGCAAATGTACCTAATCTGCACATTAAGACAGAGAAGGAAAAATAAAACCTCATTTAGCTGCCAAGTCTATGACATGCTACCCTCCTGTTTTCTTCCCACTGCCCCACCCCCACCAAGTGAGAAATTTCTTGGAGATGGTCCTCCTCGCAAAAAGCTATCTGCTTTAATAAGAATTGAACATGTTGTTCCTCCTACCCATTCACTGCAACCAGCAGGATACTATTTGATTCTTTAAATTGTAATGTATTAATGTAGGTTTGGAGGTAAAAGCACAGGCTGATTTCATTTAAGAAAACACCTGACATTGCTGAGATTTCTAAGTGTAAAACAATCACAAAGGGAAATCAAAAGTCTTTTCAGAATTGCCTCATGTACCAATAGGAAGTGGGGAAAAAAAAAGCAAAACCAAAAAACTTTTAAGCATATACTCACAAAGGCGTTTTTATTTCATTTTCTGACCTGGTATCACACCTGCAGCATGCTGCCTAGCATTAATGATCTCAGTCTTCTAAATGGAGAACTTATGGAATTATGAGCCCATTCCTTATTACAATGAGGAAGCACAAGAAAAAGGCTGCCAAGCCTCAACATTTCTTTAGGTTATTTTCACTGGACTCTTGCATATTAGGTAGCATTGTTACAAACCTACAATTCAGTTTTAGTATTTCGCTTCTTTTGTATTTTTGAAGTTCAGCTACCATAACAAGATATTAGGTGTGCATCAAACTACTACTTTCAGTGGCAGCATACATGATATTGTCAAAATACAAATCGTAGAATAACTTCAGTATAAAAATCAGAATTTGCATCCCCCAACATTTCCATTATGAACTAGAGGAAATCTAACAGTGATTTACTTCTTTATTAAAAATACCATCCTAACTTCATCACTTAAAGATTTGTATAGCTATAGCCTGAACAGTAAGAAAAACTCCTTTCACCAAACTATTACAAAAAGTTGTCCTGGTGGTACATTTAACTGAATACAAATTTCTACAACAAACAGATAAAATAAAATGTAATCAAATGACCAGAATTTAAGTTTAGAGTTGTTGCTCTGCATATCAAATTAATCAAGCTTCTTACGTTATTTGCTTTGTTAATACTAGATTTTTTTAAGGGTAAGTTCAGCAAATAATCTATACTGATCTTAAACATAAATGAAGCTTAAAACATAACATTTCTCTCCCTTCTATTTGCCCTCTACATTCACTATATCATCATCCAAAGCAGTTTACTTCATGTAAAGGTCTTATTGTAATAAAGCTAACTAATGGGTTGTATAACTTAATGATTATACGGAATATAATAAACAACTTCAGAGGCCATGGCATATATTCAAAGATAATACAGCACAAAACTGTAGAATTTGCATCAGCTTCACAAGGATATTTGAGTGCTCATTGAATTATTTCCAGGGAAGTAGATACCGAATGCTTTTCTAGAAAAGCACTTGAAACTATGCATCAGTAAGCAAAACCCCAAATACTTCATTCTTTTCAGAAATTCAATGGTAGCATAAATGTATGACTACAAGGCTTTAACTTCTTCATTTGATATTAAACATTAATACTAATGTGAAATATTAAAAGAGGTGGTATTAGGAAAAATACATGTATTTCTACAGACCATTGGTAGCAGACAGCTGTCATTGCCTGACTAAAATAAGGCACAAAACAAATATATCCAGACTATGAGAAGAAAATTTAAGGTAACTGAATATGTCCTTTTTCAATAAACCTGAAAATTAAGAGAGAGACTAACAGGTTTTGAAAATAACACAAATTTAAGAGTGTGCAGGTTGAGGCAAGGCTAACAACAGTTCTACAACAGAACAGGAAGAGAAACAGGCCCATCCTGATACTACTTTTCTTCTTCTAATGAAATTATTTTGTGTGCAGAAGAAAGCAATATGTTTCTGAATTCACTGCTACCAGCACATAGCCTGGTGTCAGAATTAGACATGTTTTAGACCAATGTAATGGAGTGAGATAGCCCTACAGAAGCTATTTTGTCTGGTGATTCTGAACAGAAACTACACTTCATCAGGATTTTGAATCACAAGCTTAACATAAAGAATGGCAAATTATCGGTATGATTAATAAATCACACAAAAGGGGAGTTGAAAATTAGTTATGGGTAATTTGCCTTCCCCAGGGAAGGAGATGGTAAGTTCTCTTCACAGGTTAAAAGGTCACTTACAAGGTTGAGAGAACACAGATACAGATTCTTTTCAGCTTTACAGTAAGGAAGATCAGAATAAAAATAAGAGCTTTTATAAAACAGTGTTGTGAATTTATACCTGCAAATTCATGCCTAAGAACTTTTATTGAAAAATTACAGGAACTAGAGTTAAATCAGCATGGAGCACTGTTAAATTAATCTAAGCTAATGAAAACATCACAATTGCCACAAGAAAGCAAATGAGAGATGGAACAAAGAAAGCATTAACACAGGGAAGTACTGGGGCAAAAAAAGTCTGCATTATTAACTGTTGAGGCAGAAGTGTGACAACAGTACAACAGGACACCATCTCACCCCTTCACCATCCAGTAGTTCACAAGGCACTCAACAGATCTCCAGCAACATGTTCCTGCTTTCATGGCAACACCACTCCTGGTGTATTAATCAGACTTCAGTAACCAGTCCCATAGGACCCAGCAGGAAAGCACAAGTTGGCTCTACAACCAAGATAAGAGCAGCTATAACCGTTTTTTTACCCCTCCCTGTTATTCCTCCTGCTACTTTTATGTAACTTCTCCAAGAAAAAATAACTTCAGGTGCTGCAGAATCCCACTTTGAAGTTTCTTTATCTGCAAGTAGACTGAGGGCAAAAACATCCTCTTGACAGTGGAAACCATCTGATAACCAGCTCTCTCCAAAGTAGTAACTCAAGCTACACCAACTTCCTCCATGACACAAAGCAGCTGTCTGCAACCAGCCAGCCCCACCAAGCCTCTTCCGGCACACAGCTGCATGCCATGTTTTCTGCTTGCCAGCTGGTTACTGTCTCCCCCCCTGCCCCGACATCAAACCCACTCAGGTGTAACTAGCCAGGTGTAGAAGCCCTGTGCTTCTTCACCTTTAAAGAACATGCAAACCAAGTGTTTGTTGCATGCAAGAAGTCTGTTTTGTATAAATAAGTAAAAAAAAAAAAACCAAAAGAAAAAAGCACCTGTGATTTCATTCCAAATCAGTTTCCAACATTGGCTCTTTATTCCATCACCAGCCACTTTTTCATTAATCTTAGTTAATTATTAATTCATGACGTTTGCAGATATCACTTTTCTTATGCAAAGATCTTTCTCTCAAACCTAAACATACCAAAATTTTTATCTGCACTGGAGCATATCTATATATTATGTGCCAAAAGCACTTTAAAAAAAAAAAAAACAAACATTCAGATATGTATAATTTAAAGGGACCTGGAGGTAACTGTGTCACACAGCTGTTGATGTGGGTTGAAAGCAGTAAATCAACAAAGAAAAGCGCACAATGAGGTTGAGATACAAATCAGTAATGTCAGATATCCCTCTGCTCATTTCTTGATCATCAGCTACTTCTGCACTCAGTTTTAAAATGAGTAAAACATATCAAATCAGAAACTTTCTTCCCCAAAAGCCAAGATAATAATAAAAAATGAAGAAAATAACCAAACTATCAAAAAATGCTTAATTGCCAAAATCCTTCCTTCTAAACTAGGCAATTTTGTGTCTCTGCAATAGGTCACATTCTCATTCCACAAACAACATGAGGCTGAACACTTCATGAAGCTGCTGTTTCTATTTATACATAGGCCCATAGGATTTGCTTTAAGCATACATGAAGTACAATGGCATGGCAGGAGCAGGGCTTGTGCGTGAGGCAGACCCTACCACTTCCCTGTCCCCACACTGTGTTAAGAATGTGCTCTAAAGAGAAAAGCTTTATTTTATTACTACTGATACATAATTTATAACAAGAGAAACAAAAGGAGCAGAATAGGGAAATATTTGCATGCAGAGTACAGTTATTACACATTAATAAATTCAGGGCCCTGAAACCAAACTGGTTATAAAGCAGCAGCAGAAAGAACCACTCATCCACAAAGGAACCATTTTGCTCATTAGGTTTTTTTTATTATTTTTGTTTTCTAATACTTTAAGTTGTGCCTTTAAGTATCAGTGTGACTTTCTTCCAGTTCGCTTGCTAGTTTTACTGTCCTCCCCCGTGGGCCTTTCTCATAGCCATTCCACTTCACAGCTACCAACTGAATGTTTGATTTCATGACAAGAATGATTACTGATGGACTTACTTTTGTAAAATCTCTCCTTTTACAGAAGCCTTACACAGCCTTTTAGAACAACCCACATAACTTTTTATGCAGAACTGTAGAGTTCAGATTTTTATGATTTTAAGCTGATAAAGAAATGTAACACAACCTTTTGGAAAGAAGTTCAGATTCATTTTCCTACCCACAATGTATCATCATAAACAAAGAAATAATTGCACGCCTATCATGATTTTCACTCATAGAGTTGCTAAGATACTAGCTGCATTTTATCATTACACATGATTTTATATGAAATTCTTTTCAACAGAATATTTGTCTTATAGTAGGTTTTTCCATCACATTCAAGATTGACTAAATTTCTTTTATTCACATACAGGCTAACCCTCCCATTCTAATTACACACAAACCCCAAATCATTAACTTTGCATTCTACATATTATGGTTATCTGACTTCTCTAGCCTTTTATCTTTTGCAATGTTATCAAGCATTACCATACCATAGGATCCCCTCTACATTTAGAGTTTCTAATGAAAAAAATCATATTTCATACCCTATTATTTTTATTTTCAGTAATTGAGAATGCATGATGTCATTTTCCAACCTTTCATTGTTAAGTAAACTGTCTTGCAATAAACCTTTCTTATCTACATGGCCAGTTTACAACTTCATTTGACATAACTTCATATTATTACATCCTCCTCCTACTTTCCCAGTATTTTGCAGCAATATGCTTTTAACTGCAATGTAAACTTTTATTGAGAAAAACTTGAAGAAGGCTGAAGTCTTTCTTTTCAACAAGAAGCACTTTAACTTAAAAAGATTAGGAATCTACCAAATTCCTTAACAATTTTTCTTACTATCTCACCAATGATGTATTATCATCACTGACTATGCAAAGTGTCGTACCTCATGTCGTACCTCATTAGCCTTACCTCAACTTGTAGGTCTTGCTAGGACACTACTGAGTCCATTAGAAAGCAGAAATGTTATCCCTGTATCTGTTTTCACAGATTAAGGTTAATCTCAATTTATCCAATAAATTATTTGTTGCTGTATAAAATATCCTTTTAGCATCTAAAATACAGATAATTTCAATAGGTTTGAAAACAGGAGGTGGCTTATTAAGAGACTACCAATTTTGAAAAAAAATAAAAATAATTCTCAAAATCTTTTTTGATGCACTTTACATCAGCATGTTACCACATCTGACCTAGTGACTTCAGTTCCCCATCCCAGTCTAGAAAAAAAAAGATTTAGTAGAGATGCCATTTTAAGATTTTGTTGTCTTGTCTTCTGGTTGACTTTGGTGACCATACCCAGCCTTTAAGAAGCTAGCAATGTGTTTCATAAGTTAGATTATCAGTTCAGATTCTATAACCCTCAACTAACAGTTACTGTAAGCCTAAGGCTGTACTTCAAAAGCTGTTTAGAAAAATGTATTGCTTCACCAGAGCTCTATAACGGTAACAGTCGAGCTAGTGTTTCTGTGACAACTGTACACATATGTGAGAAATACCTATAT
Source organism: Haliaeetus leucocephalus (assembly GCF_000737465.1). NCBI lineage: Eukaryota > Metazoa > Chordata > Aves > Accipitriformes > Accipitridae > Haliaeetus > Haliaeetus leucocephalus. Next base: position 7,687,214 of record NW_010972587.1, read on the forward strand.
ACTCCTAATATAGAGTTCTCCCTCTAGGGAGAAGGAAGACTTACTGAAGATTTGTTCATTAGTTATGAGCTAGATTAAGTTTGGTGGGTTTTTTTTTTCTTTTTAGTTGGTTCCATTTCATGTGAATATTACTACGAGCCCACAAAATCAGAAAACTAAATTCAGATGATACTACTCCCAGAAGTTAGTTTTAGTTTACATGCAACTGCATTCCCTTAGTGAGGCTGGTCACAGAATAAGTGACCTAGACTACAAGCCAAGTCATGATTACAGATCAGAAAAGACCAACTTTCTTTTGAAATAAATCCACTCGGAAGAAAGATGACAGAGTGCAAAGTTATATATATTTGCATAACTCTGCCTAGAGGAGATGAACAGCCAGCATAATGTACTGTGCTCTTTCTATGACCTCTCTGATACACAATTCAGCATCAGTTTTGAGCAGCCTGAGAAGCCAAAAAATACATACATTCTCAGCCAATTATACTCGGTTGGCCAGCCTGTAGGCAATAAAAAATAACATATGGTACTCCAGAGACCTACATTTTATACCAGGTTTGTATTTTTTAGCATTAAAGCAATGAAGCAAAATTATAGGTTTTTAATTTCCCCCAAAACAGACAATGACTAGATGAGAATCAAGGTTCCTTTTCCAACAACTTGCAGCAGTGTAGGCTGTTGGCTGCAGAAACTGCAGCTGCTAGCCACCCTGAGCTAATTACTGGCACAGTGAGGAGTATTTAACTGAAGCCAGTGGATGTGAAAGTTGAGATACAGGGCTCACAGAGGAAGACTGGAGGTTTGGATAACAAGTCTGGTTGTGCTTTACAGTACATATGAAGCCTAACCTCTTTGAGCAATCAAAGGCAGTTAGGCAAAAGACACCTTTAAGGATCCGGGCCATTTTTTAAAGTCAGTGAAACTAATAGGGATGCTGCAGATGCCCCAAAGAATGAGGGCAATCTGTCCCACCAGGACACAAAGCCGCCCTACTGATGTATGCCCATCTGACTGCTGTTATGTGGAGCAGCAATGACTGTATGAGCCTGCTAACTAGGTTAATCACCCAGCCTCTCAAGTGATTTAACCTATACCTGTTTTCCAATTTGTATCTGGAAGCTGAAAATGAATGCGGTATGAACAATCTACTGTTAAAAGCATCTTCAACAGTATCACAGAATTTGTTTAACAATCTCCTCAAAATTATTCAGAATTACACAACTATTAAAATACATGAGATTACCATTTAATAGCATCCTGTACCCTTGCAACTTAAATTAGCTAGACAATCTTCACAGATATAATCACTGAGCTCTTAATGAAATTTTTTATTAATTTCCAGAAAGGACAATTTTATAATTAGTGCTGTCACATTAAGACTGTATCCCACCAACCTAAAATGCTTTGAAAGGAAGGACAGTCATGTGAAAGTGTTAAAATACGCATTAACCATCATTTATAGGGACAATAATACTGTATTTTTCCTTATGTTGATTTTCTTCTTCCTTATTAAAAGAAGTGCCCTTTTTTCTGCATGTTAGACAACCACTAAAACCCTGATGTAACAAAGACTATAAAAATCATATATGGTTTATAAACCTAAGTACATTATATCCCTTCAGTCAAGTAATTACATGAAGTATCTCTGTTATAATAAAAGGAACACCTCCAGATCATTAAGCTCTAAATCACTAGATAAGATCATCTGTGACCAAGTTCACTAGTATATTAACAGCTAATTTATATCCCATATGAAGGAATTTCAAGACTCACTTTAGTTGAGAAGTATTTTTGTTTTAAAATCTCAATGACAATTGTCATCTCTAACAAACCTGTTATAACCTAATTGGGTATTGATAACAAATCATAGTAATTTATATTGTTTTGTCACTCAGGCATATATAATTAGGCTCATCATCTTCCTGCTAGCAGAATTCAAAAATTATTTTTAAGTCTCTTGTGTCAGAATTTAAATTTTCTCAAATTTCTAAGAAAGTTACCTATCTGCGATCCCCTGCTTCTTCAAAAGAGCACTGCCCTACCAGCTATTTGAAGCCTGCTGAAGACAAACTGGCCGAACAAAGACTTTACCACTTGCTATAACCTGCAAAATCATAACTTTTGAATGTAACTGTCAGTGTAAAAATTGGATTGAGAAATTCCTTCTGAATTATGCATTTCAAATTTGGGGATAAATGCACAAAAAAAAAATTCAAAACAAGCATGAGCCATCAATACATGCAAAATAAAGAGGTTTTCACATTTCACAATATATTTCTACTCTTTCACAGTCCAGTTCAAGTAGTGGAATCCTACTATTTCATAAAGTCACCAGATCACAATGCTATCAACTCCACCCTGGAAAAATACACTGAAGTTTTCTTTCTGTGAATTATAGAATATCAGTTATAGATTTTCTTTTCTTAGAGGTTACAATGGTGCTGTTTGTAGATACTTCTCTCTCCCTTGATAGCTCAATAAACCATGGACCCAAGGGCACCGTCAGCCCTGACTGTCCCTGAGCCCTCCCTGGACTCCCCTTGCCCTGCCCATGGCCCAGGACCCCACATCACCCCCCAGGGACATCAGCCCCCAACCCAGCAACAAGGCAGCAGGGCCGCTCTCCAGCCCTGCCCTGACGGATCCCTGGATCCCAGGGAGCCCCCAGCTCTTGTAGCACCTTGACACTATATGCCCATATGATAAAATCATCTACAGCATTATTTTTTTTTATTTTTAAAAAACATAAAGCGATAAAAATCTACAGTACACATACCACACAACCACACTAAATATGTAGACTGCTAATACAAAAAAATATTATATAAATGCCACAAGTATATAAGTTTGCAAGCTCATCTTGTATTTTTTGTATTGCTCTTGAATACTTAGTGGCAAGATTGTGTATTAGTAAAATGAATTTGTACATTAAATACACCCATTTAGTAGCAATGCAAATAATTTTCCCACAGAGTTTTGCATTAACCAATGCTGCTAAAGCTTTGCTTTTTATTACAGTTATTCAACTATTTCAGCATATCATATCTGTGGCTCTTTTATTGCTTTAAGGCAGCTAGAAATTTTACACACCTAAACTTAAAAGTAAGTGATGATCAGAAAAGACAGCAAACAGTTCTGTTTTTTTAAGACTATAGTCCAAAAGTAAGCAGAAAATTAAGAGATACCTAAATGGAACAAATAAAAGATGCAAAAAGAAAAAGACTTTTGCAAAAAGTCTTCAACACAAGTGGCATTTTTCTGAGAAAGCTTGATGAAAGGAAGAAAACCTGAAAAGTATCCACCCATACTGGGACACTACAAATGCAAAGACTTATTTGGCCCTACCATAAACTTCTGTGGCATCAATGACTGAATCAGTACTAATATGAAGTAGAAATTATATGTTGTATAAATTTTCCTGTGGTTACAAAGATGGATTTAAGATGTGTATTGATTTATAAACTGAATTTTTTTCATTACCATATATTAATAAAAGATACATAGCTCAATTCCTTGAAAGTCAATGCTGAACAAGTATTAATATTTACTGCAAAACTGAATGTTCCAAAATGTATTGTACATCTTTCAAAATACTCAGCTGTGCAATGAACCAACCAAGGAAGCAATGAAATACAAATCCCGCTTTCTTAGCTATCTTACGAGTAGTTTCCACAGCCTAAACCCTACAGTGCTCATTTGCCTGTAGCATAAATCGGAAGTTTCAGCTTCATTCAGCGTCACCCAGAATTGGCGTTAAACCTTGCTGGTCTTGCAAAGGTTATCTTTCTCTATTTGTTAACACTAATCTGCTCCCCATCTCCCTTTTCAAAGGCAACTTAAAAGCTTTATTATAACAGGTTTCTTGGTAAAACTTTGCTCCTATGTTTGAACAAGAAAAAGTATTTAAATCTGATACAACAATGTCCACAATCGATTCCAAAAGCCAGCTCAAAGTTTTATTTAAAATAGTTTTTCAGCCTAGTTTCAAACAGTACATGTAGATAGCACTCTGCTGTTCTCTTTTGAAGACTACTGTATACCTTAACAGAGCTCAATATTAAGAAACTAGAATAATGTTCATCTTGGTGTATGGAGAGACTGCATTTTCTTGAGTGACAGAGGAAATGAGCGACCAGTTATATCAAAGCCTGGGCTACACCTGAGAAACATTAAAAAGGTAAAGAAAAAGAAAGGAAACCATTTCAGAGATTTGACGAACAGCAAATTTAAGTGACTGACCTATGGTTTCCTAGGGCATCAGAGGCAGACCTACGTACTGCTGAGCTTTTCTAAATCACAGTCCAGTGTCTTGTTTTATAAAGACTCATTTTCTTGCTGTGCACTCACATCCCAAGTACAGACTCCCAAGCATATAGTCATATAGTCCCACTTTTTTTTTTATATTCAAACTACTTCTGCAGACTGAATTAGTAGAAGTAAATATGAATACTGCCATTCCTCACTACTCTATTTATATTCATAAACAGGTAGTGAGAAGTACAAAGTTACATTATCTGTAACTTACCAGAAAGAATTGTATGTCTGCTTTTATCTTGTGAGCACAAGTTACACCTTCCAAAGAAGGCTCCTCTTTCAAAATATGGCCACTCTTACTTCTAATTAAAAAACTCCTATGTTTTCTGATTAGGTACCTGTCTTCTTACAATCACTTTAAAAATCAGTATAATTTAAAAACTAAATAGAAATGATGCAACAGTGATGAATATTTTGATTACTCATATAATACATAAGAGATATAGGCTTTGGGATATTTAAGACCTTTTTCCTTTAAAAAAATGCACTGCCTCACTGCAGTTGTAAGATATCCCTTGATCTTCCTGCAACATTTCTACCAGCTGAGTGACCCTGAACAAAGAGAGCAAGAAATGATCTACAGTGGGTTGTCTTCTCACTCCTTGATGCAATTACTCCTCAGTCCTACTGTAGAAATTCAGATAACGTTTTCAAAATGTTTTTAAATTTTTTAATGAAAGTAAGCGTGGAAGTTTGAGATAGGAAATCCTATCTGTTTGAGATAGAAAAAAATACAAGTTTCTCAGTTTTTCAGAGCAAACAGTTTAATATGAAAGAAAAGAGCCATCTTCTATAGGGGACAGCTAGACAAATGAAGAATTTTTTTGTTTCAAGTTCATTCCTACCAACAAATAGGTTGTAATTTAAAAAAAAAAAAAAATTATGTAAACTTCTCTGTAGAAATATCACATTTTAATTTCCATAACATTTTACCTCGGTATAGAACACTGAAAAAGTACAAAATATTGTTACATTAAACTTCATGTTATATTTTGAGATGTAAATTGGCATCCTGCTCAATTAGTTGAAAATTAACTCTCCACAAAAATGTCATAAGGCAAGAATTTAGAGAACATCTTAAGTGTTATTCCCAATGTACTCCTGCTGCTTTGCTGAAGTTGCAAACCTTTCAGCTATAGTGTGTTCTCCTTCTTTCCTCTCCATGTGCTCAGTAATGCTGAGTACCTCATAGTTACTAAACGAGAAATAAGGTCATCAGTTCCTGCTATGCCCAAAATGTGGAAGGAACTGCAAGGTATTGCTTTAGTTCACTGAAATGCAGATTTACAGAATGTGGTAAAATAAGCTTTAAAAGATCTCTATCCAAAGCTTAATAAGAAATGGTCCTATGCAGTTCCAGAAGGTCCTAAAGGACAATTGTCTCTGAAGTGCCAAACAGAATATTAATTAGATTTCCAAGCCAAAAGTTTTGTAGATGTCATGTTAGTTGTAGAAAAGACTTCCCATTAGAATTTGACTCAAAAATAAAGCCACTAATGTCAAATGCAGTGCATTAATTACTTTTGGAGAAAAAGGGTTAAGAGACTAGATTGGTTAGATGGTAGAGGGCAGAGAAGGCTCCTCAAATATTCCACTGACAGTTTCTTACATAAACCAGGTGCAAAATATCTAACTGTTGGAAACTTATATGGGCATATAGGCTCAGTTCAATTAAAAAAACAGCGAGGAAACATATTTGATTTTAAACCACAGAATAACATCTAATTAAATAGATACATAATCAAATTATGTAACTTATACAACTACATTACAAAATGAGCACCCTGTCAGAAAAACAAATATATTACTTATCTTCGGCATGTAGAGCATCATCCTTTTCAAACCAGAAGATGTCACAAGCCATTTAAAATTCTGTTAATGTACAACATTCCATATGAATATTCTAATAATATCTACTGTGACTTTGACTTGTGTCACAGTTCCTCATACATAGCACACTTTATACTCATAAAATAACTCACTTTTGGAAGACAATGTACAACAATCATGAGTCATAACTGACTCATGGAAAAAGAGGAGGCAGGCAGGTTACGTTCTTACTCAAGGATATGTTCTGTACAAAAATGACAACAGAACAATTTTGCAAGGACAATGTATAATGTGCTCTTGCTCTTCTCCGAAGCAGAGTCATTAAGATAATCCAAAAAGTATTTTGCATTCAGTAGTATCTATACCTTTTAATTTTTCCTTCTTACTTGGAGAAAACACTCACATTGATGAGTCCACTAAATTTAACTTGCTACTGGACTTGGTCACATCTGTGTTCAGATTTTTAAGTGCATCTGGATCAGTAGCTTGTAGTTAATTAATATAATGTATGCATTCTTTTATTTATTTCGTTGCTTGCATGCAGACAAGCACATTCATGTACAAGATTGGCATGTTTACAAGTATCTAAATACTTTCTTTGTTGTTGAAATGTAACAGCAAGGCTGATTTTTCACATCATTTAGGTCTTTGTGTAGGTCAGGACATCAGCTGGTGGTGTCGTAAATGATAAATTTTAAAAAAATACAAAGTAGGTGGAAGTCCATGCTATAATTTTTTTAAATTTTACATGGGCCTAAAAGTGACTGGACCAGTTTTGGAACACAAACACTTTACTTCTATCTTAGGAGCAGAATATAAGCTGAAGTTGAAAACCTGCCCTTAGCTGCAAATGATAGAAAGCATTCTGGAGATCCCATAGTACAGTGCTTGCCCTGTTGTTACTCCTCTCATTAGGCCTTTGCTTTGACATCTCTTTGTGAGCAGCTGGTGTTTGTGCACTATGGAAATGAGCACTATGGGGTTATGAACTCGGCAACACTTGCCTATATGTTATGCCTGAGGTCATTCTCCCATCATTGGAAAAATCAAACAAAGAACTGTAAAGCTAAAACAGTTCTTAATGTATAAGCCTAGAAAACTTCTGCTTTACATTCAGTTCAGTGCCATATGATTTCAAATAAAGTACTTCTTTGTTTGTTTAAATAACCAGTGAGAAACAAGAATTTTATTCTCATCTGGAAGGCATCTTTAAAATACATCTAAAAACATCTGTAAGTGTAAACTCTTTCTTTGTTAAACTATGTAAAAGAAACATTTTTGTGGCTTCTTTAAGGGGATTACTGCCATATCATTATCATCATGCAAATTAGGTAATATAGGAAAGTTACTTTGAAAAACAAAGAGACATTATGGTGACGGACTCAAAAAACGCAGCACTGGGTTAGAATAAGTAGCATTTCAGATGTTTCATATGTATCTGCTCGTATTCTTCTAGGAGACAAGTACTTTCTGTTTTTATTGTGTCCAGAGCAAAAGTGATTCTTCTCACTTCTCTTTCTATAATGTCTGAGAATACAAATAATGACCAGCAACAACAAATTTCTTTTTCTGCATCTTCTAACATAGTTCAAAACATTGATTTTTTTATTACCTTAAATTGTTACTGATCTTCTTGTAATACTAGCTATCATAGCTCTGTAATATGAAAGTAAGAAGCAAAATTATCAAGGATGTATTCAAACAGAAAATAACTGTCAGGGTATGGTTCAGATTCAACCATGACTAAATTATAAAGAATTGTAACCAGCTGAAATAGTGAAATTAGAAATATATAGAGAAATATACAGTTGTATTTTTAGTGGCAATTGTACACATTTTAGCAAGTCTGATTCAGGTTATTTGAGATCTTGTGTAACCATTTATTTTGGAAGTCAGATTATCAACTTTCAAACTTAAATGTAGGTTCCCAAATAATCTTTGCTGATCCTAATAAAGTACACAGAACTTTCTATTTGCATGGAAACAAACCCATCTGCCTATAGACAGTATTATTTCTGAAGACTAATCTGAGAAGGTATAAATGCACAGACATGTTCAATTTTGTGAAAAACTGTGCTGCTTCTTAAAAGCATTTTTTTGAAATTTTTTGAAATTACAATTTTCAATAAACAGTACCTCCTCAAATCTGCCCACACAATCCAAATATTGAGTCTCTGTAGGGAATCTATATAATACATGTGAGATACCATATTGTTGACTGTATGCTCATAACGGCAAGCCATGGTTGTGGCCAGAAGTAGTAGTAGTAGTTCACACAGAAAATGGATCAGTGGGACTACACAAAAATACACATTTTTCTTAACACAGAAGACAGTTAAATTTGTGTTATAGCTGAGAGCCTAAGTAGAGTTAGATGGAAAGGAAAATGAGCCACAGAACTTAGTTGAATATTCGATAAAACAGGATAAAGAAATGGGACAAGTCGATTTTCTCCACTTATCCGGTATTAGAATTTTAAATATGTTTTGGCTGACAAAGTTTGTGCTAGTTTATAGCAGATACAAACAGCAACTCAAATAATAGTCACGTATCTGGATCTGATATGAATGTCTATAAATTACTGCACAGTAAGAAATTCTCTACCTTAAAATATCTCATTTTTTCTTGGAATACTTCTGATATCAAGATTTTACTGCTAATGACAAATTAACTGAATAGGGGCAATTATAACTACCTAGTGTTCATTATTTCAGAAGTACTGTCTTCTATACTTTTTTCACCAAAGTTGTATAACAATGTGCTTACGCACCAATTATATACGATAGTATTCATCCTTCACCTTTTAGCAAAGAAAACATTGCAAATGTGTTCAGCATTTCTTAGTGTCTTGGGTATTCATTATTTCCATTGTCAATGCAGGATTTGATACTATTAAGCAAAGGAAGTATAATACACAAACTTAGTGTATAATCTCCAAATTCCATCTCCAAAACACGTTTGTCCAGATGGGACTTTTATTCATTAGTACCAAAGAAACAGTAACTTTTTTTTCAGGAGATCAGAAAATCTATGTTCTGAATGTAGTACTTACTTCAGAGTGTTCAATGCCTATACCGTATTTGTCCTTATAACAGCAAAAAAATACAAAAATCAGAATTTTGCACCACAGACTCAAATACTCTCATGAGCCTTGTTTTAATAGTGAGAATGTCAAGGAGCACTTTCAACGTGGGCACAGTGCAAATACTCACATCTTCTTAGCTAGGCAACCTAAAAATTAACAATCACAAATGGTTTCGCCCAACTAAAATGTATTCTAGAAGCCCCATCATGCCTAACCAAAACATTTTCCAGAAGCCCCTGCCCCTTCCCTGACTTACTAGGATATGTCTAAAACACTGTCCAAAGAACTTCAGAAGTAACTGCATGCATTTCAAGAAGCACTGCATTCTCATGCATGTGCCCGGTCTTCCAGGTAACCCATGAAACTGTAGACACGCAGGGAGCTGTTCAGGCAGAAGATCAGGCTCCAAAGGAATCATAGATAGGAAGGTTGTTCCAAGATGGGGGATGAATTTCTCCTAATAAAACTGCAGGGTTGTTTTTTATTGTGTGCGCTTGTTTAAACATATAATGCAGTTATTTGTTAATGGACGTAACTTCAATGCCAAACAGCTAGTGAAAAGATTATGAGAACAGATTCGCAGCCTCTCTGCCCCTTTGCTCAGCTTGCTCCTTAACTACTTGCTCTTTAAGGACTAGTTCTATCAGTGATTGAAATAAATGGAAAAACTTCGGTACTGACCTCCATGAACTCTGGCCTAGGGCTTTACTTCCTGCACAGACTGTCTTTCACTCTATCCTCCTTACTGAGTTCTACCACTTTGATGCAGAAGTATGGTTTATCCACTTGTTCATTACCTTTTCATTATTACTCCTTCCCTTTATCATTATATACCCTTCTGCTTAGAGTTTCACAAAAACCCCAAACATATGGGAAAAACCAAATCTGTAATTTTGGTTACTTCGTAATTTCAGATAGACTGACCTACAACAGAGGACCTTACTGTAGGACTCCAAGATTTATTTAATATTACCTCTTTTGACAGATGATTGACTGTCATAACAAATTGACTGTCACAGTATAATTGGTGTTTTTTTAGAACTCATACATGGTGAAGAATGAAGTAGACCAAGAATAATTAAAAAAAACCCACAAACATAATCTGATCCTAACTAGGAAAAAACACACTTAAAGATAAGATATAGTCAGCAAATGATTTCGAGCAGATTCTTGAGTAGACTGTAGAAATGTTATATTATATAAAATAAGGTTACTGCTCTACCTGGCCCTTAACTTCTACCCATAGAAGTTCAGATTCCTGCAGATCATGTGAAAGATACACATTCAACAATACAAGCAAACCTGTTTTCTTCAGAGTCAACAGGAAAATTCCACAGACTTCAGTGAGAGTTAAATTATGTGTACTTTAGAAAAAAATCATGTTCCTAACATCACTTTATGGTTTTGACCAAATACTTGTTAGTTTAAGCAAATATTTGTTAATATAGAAGATAGCCTAAGACACTTCTAAAAGCTGATTCTTAAATATTTTGCATTTTCTTTGCTTTTAACAGAGAAAGTATTAAAAAAGGAATATGTATTTTCCAGAAGCTACATTTTTGTCTTCAATTTTTGTCCTGATGTGCTGTTCTTGGATGATGTCTGAGCCTCTACCGTCCACTTTCAAGGACATGAGCAAAGAGTATCCCATAAGAGTTAAGCTTTATAAAATTGCTTTTATTTTTTCCAGTTTTTCCTCACTGTAGAACAGAATAGAATAGTTCAGCTGGAAAGGACCTACAACAATAATCTCGTCCAACTGCCTGACCACTTCAGGGCTGACCAAGTTAAAGGATATAATTAAGGCCATTGTCCAAATGCCTCTTGAAACACTGACAGGCATGACTATAGCTGTTACAACTATAGCTGTTACGAAAACTAGGAAAAAAACACATGACTATAGCTGTTACGGAAACTATGGTGTCTACAATTTTCATGGCAACAGCTTCATTTACAAGCACTTGGATAACCATCTCTGCTCTAATCTGTTGACCAGCACCATCGCATTTTTATCTCCTATTCAGTCATGTGTCTTTACAAGCATTCAGATAATGAGCCATCAATAGTTAATGTAGCAGTTGATGTGCCTGGTTCAAGCTAAAATAATTGATAGCAATGTTTATGAAGCAGATACAGTGAAATGGGAGTACATAGTCTTGTTGCTAGCTTCAGGCATTCACCACATGCTCCTCCTCTAAATATTTATGTTTCTGTCCTTTTTCTCTTATCCCAGCTTTTTCTTTGCTGGACTGTCACATCAGTCTTCTTCCGTCATCAAGTATTTATTACAAAGTCCACAGCTTTTAAGAGAAAATCTCTTGCTTATAAATATTTGCAACACGCTACTGAATACACAGAACTTCACAAGAGCAAGGAAATAAACTCATACTTGAAAAGAATCCAAGTAACTACTTATATGTACAATTATACCTATGATTGTGCTCTGTTGGGAATACGCTGGCAGTTTAAAAAAAAAAGACAGTTTAGAGAGGAGCCAGCTAAAAGCATTGTCCTACTTACACCACTGATACAGTCAGTCTGTGTTTTGACAGATAATATTAGTTAGGAGTTGTCAACCATCATAAAAATGGTATTTAAGACTATGCAAACAACTTTTATTTGCTTTTATGTAGAAAAAGAACAGCCATGTATACATGTTCTGCATACATGCTACCTGAGGAAGGTAACACTTAAAATCTTTCCTACATGATTCTAAGGTTGGACATAACTAATATTTCAGCATTGTCTTCCACTTAAACCATTTTAACTTAATAATGCCAAGTTTCTTTTGAATTCCAGATGCTCTGTCTCTCCATCATACATTTCAATCCTCTAACAAAATGTACTTACCTCTATATTTACTCTACTAGAATTAATAATAGTTATGTTTAATACCTAGCCTTTTGCATATATATCAATATGGTTCCCTTAATTTTCATATCTTGAGATAAACTTGAGATAAACTAGCAAAAAAAGCATCATTCCAAGTTGTTTATGAAAATATTTATGTTCATATTTAGCAATCTAAACTGATTTTGGAAGTCACAAAGACTTGCTACTTGCACTGACTTTAATGGGAACTGCATGGGTTCAGAACACCTGACAATTAAGACATTTTTATTTAGTAGCCTGAACAACTGTTCTCTAAGACAGTGGAAATCTCCTAGAGATAGCAACAAGCACTGGATTAAGCTTTAATTTTCACACATGAATACTAAGTGCCTCACTAGACTTCTGAGACAGAAAACTTGGAACCTCCACCTCAGACACATGGGATAGGATCTCCATTTCACTTCTTGGAATTCTTTTTAAACTACTCTGTGGAAATGTGAGAAAAAAATGTTTTATCTTGCAATATGAAAAAAACTGATGGAGACCTTACAAAAGCCCATCATACAAAGGTTTTTAGTACCTCAAAAAAAGTACTGATTATTCATTCAAATATACAGGATGCCATTGGTACTCTATGTTCTTCAGCATAGCCAGAAAGAAATAAAACAGGAAGAAAGCCATCATTCCATCTTCATCACAAGAAGAGCTATTTTAAGAACAATACTATGGGTCAAACTATTATTTCTACCCAAACAGCAAATACCTGAAATTGCTTAGCAAGTGTCCAATCTTAAAGGAACAAAAATTCTTTTCAATTACTTAAAAATGTGTTTATTTTTTTCTGGTGGGCTATTTTATTTTTGTATCTATGTCACTATATGGACACACATTTAAACAGAAAATAGAACCTCAGAATAAGGCCCTACTGACTTACTGTTGTCTTCCTATACCTTTCTTGTCCCTGGCAGTAAAACATTCGTTGTTCATCAGTATTGGAAGAAACTGCAAGGCTATCAACAAAATTGTCTAATCACAATCCTATTAAAGCTTAATATTGATCAAATTACATAAACTGGTTCAATAAAACAAGGTCATTACATTTCCCTCTTTGGATTTTCCGTTTTATCATGCCTCCAGTAAGCATTTCTAAATAAGTGGTATCTTATTAGATGAAATAAAACCTTAATGATTACCAGTATATTTCTATTACTGATTTTATTACTGAATTATTGTAGCTAACAATTAGAGTTTAGCTGAAATCTATGGGGTATTAGGGGATATCAAAGGATTCTTTTTAGCATTGCAGTCCCACACCCCAAACAATTCTACTATCTATATTCAGAAAGAACAGATTTTAAAGTAGTGCTAATGATAATTTCTATTAGAGAGAAAAAAAAAAAATTTTTTTGCTACATTTTGAAGAATTTATACTTCAATTAGAACTAGGTGTTTAGAGGTCCAGCAGAGAGATCCACTGGAATCACAATACACTCGAAGGTGCTAGAAATAAAAAAATTAAATAAAAATAGATTAATAAACTGGAGCCATTTCCCCTCCATGTTCCTTATCAAGACTAAGAAGAAAGTGTGACTTTAATTCTTTGGTACTGAATGTTTCCCTGTCTGTTGTAGAGATTCATAGTAAAGATACTTTCAATAAAATTCTAAAGAGGCTAGTATAGAAACAGGCAAGTCAATTTTTCTATTGTACATGTAATATTAGAAGGTCTTTCATAAAGTTGTAAATTTTTATTAAATATTTCATCAAATGAAAAGTTACACATTTGTTTGCTAGCCACCGTTAACAGAGTTGTTTATTATTGCTGTACAGTTTCTCAGAGGAATATGCTGTCTCAGATGGACTAGATGACCTCTAAAGGTCTCTTCCAACCCAAACTATTCTATGATTCTGGGAAATAAATTAATATGTATTTCAGTAACACCCTCTTCCTAGGCCTGGATAGCTAGCCCCGCTTTGCAGGGGGTTTGGACCACTTGAGTTCCAACACTCCCTCTCAGTATAAATTACTCTATGATCTCTACCAAAGAATAGCATATTTAGACTGTTGTAGTTTTAAAAGGTCCATTTTAAATTTAGGGGTTTTATACCCATGCACAGAAGAATTCACCTTATGTAAGTTTAGCTATCTAAAAGTTAACCACCCAAGCTAGGCATTAAGGCTCTGTAGTCATGAGGAAAACACAAAACAAAACCAGAGCATTTCCTGGTTCACCCTACCCATCTTACAGAATTAACTGCCCTTTCTGAAGGGCATTTCCTATTTGCTTATAGAAAGATTCTATATGATTAAGACTGAATGCTTAACTTTTAGACAGCTTTATTAGTCAGAATGAATTGTACTATAAAAGACACAGCATAGGTGCAGATTCCAATCATCAGAACACAAGAAGAACTATAGCTATGTAAAAAAAAAAATCTGCTAACATAAATGTTTAGTGAAATCAGAACTTAGACCTTCTTTAGAAAAATCCAGCAACTGCCCAGTAAAGGAGATAAAACACACAAAGAGAAGGTTTGGTAAATAAAGAATTAGATATTTTATGTATCCTTTGAAGCAACAAAAACTATGTACCAACATCTTTCACCCACTTGAAAACATCAGCATAAGTATAGCAATGTCATCAATAGTATGACATTTTGATCATCTATTAATTTTCCCTAAAACCAGATTTTTTATTCAATGACTGAATGAAATCAATGTATTACTGTAAATATCAAAGCACTAGTCAATGAATGCAGGTCATGATCTACCATTTTCAATTGGAACAATATTTTACCTATGAAGTTTGCTTTCAAATTGTGATTATCACAGGCTTTTCAGCCTTGCAACAGCATTTCTCTAAGCTCTGTAGCAACATTTAAAATTTAAAAATTATTTTTATGAAATAAGCACAAAACTTCCAGAAAATTGTTGCAATATCATTGACTTCTAATATTAATGTAAAAAAAAGACAAAGTGTCAATATTTTATTTTGATTCAAAGGACTTTAAAAGAATTTAATATTTTTTATAAAAATTATATAAACATTCAAATTGAAAATCAAGCCATTGTGTTTGAAAACTTAATTTGGAATTTATTTTCTCAGAATCATCCACAGTATAATTCTGCTATTAGTCCAGATTCAAACTGAAAGTAACTCACTCATCAGAGTGAAAAGATCTTACACATTTTCATCAATCCTTTAATAATGAGCCCAGCTATGTCTAGCTAAATTCCCATTGCAGGATAGGAGAAAGAGACTGACAATTATCAGAGAATTTTTTCTGACTTTGACAATCATCAGGATCCACTCCAGCATCTTAAAGTCTTTTAAAGTGCTTGCAAGGTTGTTCTACATCATCTCACACAGCCACAGGCCTGGGCCACATTGTTATCCCTGTTTCTGGTAATATAATATTCAGGAGGCAATGGGCACAAACTGAAACACAGGAGGTTCCTCCTGAACATCAGGAAGCACTTTTTACTCTAAGGGTGACAGAGCACTGGCAGAGGTTGCCCAGAGAGGTTATGGAGTCTACCCTCAGAGATACTGAAAAGCCATGTGGATACAGTTCTGGGCAGCCTGATCTTAGTAACCCTGCTGGAGCAGAAGGTTTGATTGGACAAGGAAACCTCCAGAGGTCCCTTCCAACCTCAGCCGTTTTATGATTCTGTGAATATCAGGTTAATTCCTAAGTAAATCACTGAGCAAGTACATTATTAATGAACAAAACACACATATTTGACTAGAGACTGATGACCTATGAACATCTTCATATAAATAATACCTCAGCATCTTCCATACTTTGAAACTTATTTTTGAAAGACTAAAAGAAACGATAAACCAATCACAAAACAAGCCTAGTTCAGCATTGTTTATCAGAGCACATTTACAATAACTCTTATGATTCTTACGATTCATTTTAAGTCTTACAATGACATAAATTGTATTTTTTCAATGTTTGTTTACACAACAACTAATATAGATGACATTTTCTAGACAATTTAGCTTAGAGAATATTATGGTGAAATTTGCCTGAGAAAGATGTAACTGAACATTCTCCTCTTCCTACCACTCAAAACAGGAGTTACAGTTTCAAACTACAGTTACCAACCTTTTTAGTAGAGCACTTTTTAATGCTACAATAAAGGACCTAATTTTACTCCAACAAAATAAAACCATACTGTTAAATATTTAGATCCTATGCTTCCCCATTACAGTAGAGTTGTACTGTATTTAGCAATTATTATTTTTTTTGCTGGACTCAAGATTTATGATCTAAATACAATAAATTCCTGTTGTAAGGGAACATGCAGTGCAGACCCAAATACACCTTCCTTAGAGGCTTCCACTGTCAACAGGCAGCTTCGGGAAGAATAAACAAGATCACTTGTGAACTAGATTCTTATTATCAGAAGACCTAGTACACATAGAACACTTTTCAACTTAACTGTACTATCACGTAATTCTAATAGTTTTAGTAAAAATATTCAGACTCGTGTTTCATTCTTTGTGTGAATGATCCCCACACAAAGTAGAATTGCTCCACAGTGAAGTCTGAAATAAAGGACAGGGAGGGGTGTTCTGGGTTAAGTTCAAAGGTTAACCAAAGGTACTATGATATATAATGTCTTTCACACCAGCTTCATCTTGAAAACAGTTTGGGGTTTCTGAATGTCATTCCTTGATAATTCAAGATCTTCTTCTGATGAATGATACATCTTTAGTCATGGTACCCTATATTCATTTTTTCCTCCATCAACATTATTTTTGGCTTAAAGAATTTCTTTCATCTTTACCTAGTCACTCCATCTTCCTGCCTCTCCAGGAAAATTTACAAAATCACTCATATTCCCTCTCAACTCAGTTTTCCCCAGAAGTATGAAAACTTCAATTAGTCTTTTCATGCAGAAGATGTTATTACCTCTTTGCTCTAGCAGTCTTTTTCTGAATCTCTTCCAGCCTGAAGTTGGCTCTCAGTCACTACTGAGCCAAAACCCAGGCAATAAGGTTCAAACCACTCCTTGGTTTAATTGCATTAATACTTACGTATTTCTAATAGAAATCTCTTACATAATACATTTCAGAATTATATTTGCCTTTTTTACACCCACCTCCCACTGGCTGCCTACAGCCGTTGTATCACGTATATTTTCCCTCTCTACTACTGCTACCTAAAAGGTCGGAACATAAATTTTTGTTATCAACTGCTAGATATAAGGCCCTCATGTTTGTACCATGCAATATCATCCCACCTCTGTTACTCTTGTTCTTGTGTACTATCATACTCATTCCGTTAGTTGACTGTTCAACTCAATTTTGTGTCATCGAAAATTTCCACTAGCATGCTCCTCCTTCTTGTGCTCAAATTAACAAAAACTGATCCCCAAACACCTTCTTAATCAACTACTACTACCAGTCTCCTTCCATCCTGTCAATGTCTACTGTAAGTGAAAATTCTTCCTCTCTCTATTACTTACTTTACTAATTATCTTACTTTTTCTTACTCACTTCACATCTACTAGTAATTTAAATGGGGCCATTTCAAAAGATACCTATTTTAGGGATATCATAGTTCCGTAGTCTGACAGTTCTGGTACCAAAGAGTGATGTTGAGTTATTCTGTATAAAGATAATTTTGGTAAACCCTGGTCATATTTTTAGGTTAACTTTTTGACTTATTATTAGTTTTTCCTCCAAAATAAGTTTTAAAGTCTTCTCTATTATTACATTTAGTCTAACAGGTCTGTAATTGCCTGCTCACTTTTTCCCTCCTTCCTTAAATATAGCTGTTCAGTTAAACATAGATGTTCATAAAGTTAAGACTGCTAATCTAATGGAAATAAAAATTACTTCAATGATAGAAATTAGCAAGACAACTATATTTTTTTAACTCAGATTCGAAATATGTAGTTAACTATACATTGTTCTGTCACAGCATAGATCAGCATAAAAACCTAGAGCCATCTACAGTCATATTTTGCATTTTGGCTACAGCATTAACAGCTGTAGCTCTAACAGCATTAACTAATATCTCAAGCTTCATATTTCCTATTTCCAGTCAGACATTACCCCAGTTTTCATGCAGGTTCTTTTTGTTCAGATTCTATTTATGAAAAGTGCAATGATTTTTCCAGATCATATTTTCAACTGTTTAAGACAAAAACCAGTGTCCTAACAAAAATGCTTCAGAATGTAACTGTGTCAATACACACTTTCTACATGCAAAGCACTATGTAAATGCTAAGAAATAACAGAATTTTGAAAACCACTCAAGAAATCAAGAGCTAAAAGAAATGTATTCTGATAAAGCAAGCCTCATTAGATGTCAGGTTATAACTAAGTAATAATTATCATATAGTTATCGTATACTTATGTATTCTTCTCTTAAATCAAGTGAACACAGAATTCTTCCTCTCCATGATAAAAGTACTGGGTAGCATTTTGTCATAGGGCTATGTCAGGCAGCTAGCAATGCAAGCTTGCCATTAATAAAACCATAAACAAAAAAGAAAATGATAGAAGTATTATGTAGACTATCTCAAGTCCAGAAAGGAAGCTAAATAGTATGGCAGTCATAAGGAAGTTATTTTCTTGGAAGGCTGTTATTACTAGAAAGTTGTATTACTAGGCCAGTGCTCTGTACTTACAGAAACAGATTTCTACAGAATTGAATTACTTACATGAAGATCCAAACAACCTAACTGATAGGAAAAAATCTGGTTCTGCTTTAAAGTGTAAGCAGTATGTCACACAGTTCCTCATATGGGAAACCCACATCTCTACTTAGATATATGGATGAATGCTACCTGAAATACCCATTCTTAATGGTACATGGTAGTGCAAAGCGTTCATGTGACAAATCACTTTTAGGGGGTGTACGGCTATCATTCAAAAACATACAACACCAACATTTACTAGAAGAAATGAAGATCAAAATCATGTCATGATCCAGTTCCTTAGAATTTCTGTTTCTTTTAGGCTCTGTATCACATTTATGCTGAATATTATTTTCCTTAGGTAGTCTCCTGCATTTTAGCAGTTTTGCTTATGTGAGAAACAAACATTAAGGCTTAGACACCTGCTAGTGCTCAACAGAAATACCTCACCATGGGCTGAGTGGAGAGTGCCTCTGTGCTACGCGGCACACTGAATGGGGGTTCACAGATGCAGAACCTCCTCTATTCTTCAGATTTCTAGCAATAAAACTTTGCATAAAGGACCTATGCTGTCTTTCACTTATTCTTTTACATTGTTCTATGAAGAGACACCAGTGGAAGAAAAGCTCAACTGCCCACAAATTAGAAAAAAAACAAAAAAACCCCTTGATTTTACTGTATATCAAGATCATTGCTACGCCTTTTTGTTTGACCCAAGCCCAGTGCAGCCATTCTTATTGCCTGGAGCTCATACTGAAGTTGCTAATGCTATTCTTCAAATTATTACAGTCTCCCTCTCTCTTTTTCAGCCCTACCCCAAGATATTCCAATAGCGTGCTGAGGTTAGCCCTTAAGCAACTGCTTCTGCTCCCTACTCCAGTGGGTGCCTTTTTCCTTTCTATCTTTAGAACTTTCTCACTCATTTGATTAATCCTTACCACCTCCTTATTCCAATCACACAGCTGAATCTGTCTTCCTCTCTAACCACTGTCTACCAGGTATACAACTTTGCCCAGGTAAGTATGCCCAGGCCCTCATGGCTACAATCAAATTCTCTATTAAGTGACAGTTGGAAGACGCAAAGGAAATAACATGGGGAAAAAACTGTGTTTTGAATCATGGTATATTTCAAACCTCTGGCCAGATATACTGACTGAACTAAGATGTTTCTTTGCTTTTAATTCTAGTATATTGAAAAATAATGTTATATTGATATATAATATTGAAATATAATATCATACTATTATTTTAAATGAAGACACTAATTTTGCAGTTCCTAAAAAAGACCAAGGTAATTTTAGATAAAGAAATTTATATAACTATTTTTAAAATAAATGAATAAAAATATTAAGATATCAGTTGTTTTTGTGGTTTTGTGTAGTACCTTATTTAACCTACATAAGCTAGTTTTATTTGTTGTAACACTAGTTAGAAAATCTTATCTGGAATAGAGTCTGCAGGAAATATCCTCATTGTTTTTTCTTCATTCCCACCATTACGTCTTTAATTTAAATGATCCTTCATCTGTTGTAAATGCTAGAGCAACAGCCAAAAGAACCAGTAGCTACAGGCCTTCATCTTTCTCTCCTTGAAGTCAACAGCATTACTCCTACTCTTAACTTTGAAGAGAAGACAGGCCCCAAAGAGGTCAAACCAGGTACTATTAAATCTATAGGAGTTCTGCAGCCAACCTCAACAGGAGCAGAATTTGGGCCTCAAGGAATAAATACTGATTATGCTTAAAGTAAGGGGCATTAAGCAGAAAATCAATGAACCTAAAAAAAAATATCTTTATAAACTACATACCTGAGGCAGGGCTGAGTTAAGCTGTCGCTGGAGGGAGTCTCTGTCGTAGATGACATCCTGTAGGCGTTGCTGTGCAAGTGACAAGCTTTCCTGTGTCTCCCGAAGAGTATCAAGGAGACGGTCCCTTTCATCCAGCATGTTCACCATCAGCTGCTCAAAGTGAGAATCTGAGTCCGAGCCACTGCTTTGGGACCCCCGTTGACTCATCGGGGTGTCCTCGTTTATCGTTGGCATCACTTCACACATCATTTCTTTAAAAAAAACACAAATCAAGGAAAAGCTCTTCAGTAGAAAAACATTTGAGGGGATTTCATAAGAGGAATTTACTCTGTCATATGGACACCGTAGATTATTGCATTGTTCCCTCTTTCAACTTTGTGCTTTCAATGTTAATCAGATGGTCGATAGACAGGGATTAAATACAGTGATTAATTCCACACAGCAAAGACTTTGAATGTGCTTTCTAAACTGAGAGAAGAATGACTGGAAGGAGACAGAGGGTAACAGAATATTTTAAATTAATAGTTTTGCAAATAATGCTCTCTTAAAATGACAGAAAAGACTTCCTCTGCAATTGTAGTCTCCTTTCTTGTTGATTTTCTGCCCTCTCTTACTTAATGTCATTGTTGAATTGCTGGTATTGATGCCAGTAGCTGCCATTAATTGCCAGAGTTTGTCCTGCTCTAGGCATTTCTACAGTACAGCTCAGGCTAACCATCGATCCAGTATCATGCTGCCTTAACAATGCCAGGTTAATCTATTTTTCTATCTAGTTATTCCCACCCTCAGGGGAAATTATTCTCCAGTGAGCTCGTTCAGTAAGAGGTCAAGAACTAGAAACTCTCTGCTAATTACCATCCCTGTGGTATCTTGTGCAAATTGAATTACCAGGGACAGAATCACTGTTGTTTGTTTCCTAAAAACAGTCCTGAGCAGAGTAAATAATATCACCTAGTCCCATTCTTCAATTATAAAGCTTCTTATGTGTATCTCAAAACCTCAGTTTGTGTATGTGGAGAAACTTATGCTATGAGATACTGGGTTCTGTAGATGGAAAAAAAAACAAACCAAAACAAAGATATGACAGGTCTCAAAGCTCTTTTTTTTTTTTTAATAAAAAGACTGTGTTAATAATAGATGATATCTACCCAATGACAGTCACCCAAAGAATCAGAAACTGTTTTCTAGTATGACTGAAGAAGTACAGCAGATATAACTTTATACATAGTTAAGGGTTAATTTCTGGAAACTGATATTGTAGTAACTATTGGAAGCCTTTTATCTCAGCAAGTGGGATCAAGGTGCTTTTGGTTCATCTACTGGAAGTTAAAATATTTTACTTAGGAATTTGCTGTGGACCTTCCGGACATGAACTTTTTCTACAATACATGCAGTTGACACACTTCCACTGTTAAGTGTGCCATCGTGTAACATTGTCACCATTTCCCTCTCAATATTACGACAGATTAGCTCTACATATTCTTAAATCTGGTCTGCTTTCCAAAGTAGGAAAATGGGACTGGTGAAAGTGGAATTTATGAAAAATGGAAGATCTAGCTGTTACAGAATGTAATTTAAAGACAGGCCATACACCAAGGAACAAAGGAGCTAAGACACCTCTACTTAATTCATTAAAACAAACTCCTCCTATAAGTCACAAACAAGCCTTGTGCTAATGCTACTTGCTGCTAAGATTTACTGGGAAAATTAAATAGCTTCACTGAGATTAGCTGGTCTTGATCATATTCTGAATGTTCATGCAGAATTTAGTATTCTTAATTTTCACTTTTTCAGCAGATACGATAACTAGCAAAGTTGGCATCAAACATTGGTATTTCAGCATGAATTATCAGCTACTACTGCATAGCTTTCATAAGCAATAGCTTCACTACTGAGGTTTCAGGTAGGTCTTGGTCCTGTTTTTAAAGCGGACTGGAGGCAAGGTAAAGGTTGCTTATGGCTATTATCCACTTAGTAATTATGAGGTGCAAGAGAAGCAGTTAATAGCTTGAAGTGATAGACACTGAAAAGTGCCTCAGATCTCCAATATATTTAGGTCAGGTATATTTACTCAGGATTATCCAATTCGATGCTGCATATCTCCATTACACATGAGGTTCAAAAGTTTCTATTCCAGAAACCTTTGCCTCTCCTAAACTACAGGTTCCACTAGCAAGTACCACAATGTCCTTTCATACTGATATGAGGTTAATACATCAGTGCCTCCATTGCCATAAAAAGCTTCAAGATTAAAAATATTTGCACCATTAGCAACTGACCTTCATGGTACCTACCACTTCCTCTTCTGAGTATGGACAGTGTGTACTGTGAAGCACCACAGATGGGGAGTGACTAAACTCTGCAGCTGCACCAGCAGAAGGATGGTTTGAATAAATGAGTACTCATCCTCCTACACTTCAATTTCTCTGCAGAGGCAGAACAGCTTTTGGGGAGTTCTTGCTGTTGTAACTGCTTTGCCCACTGTCCACAGATACCTCAAGCTGTGGGACTATCAGCTGGAGGGAGCCACTGTCTTGCCTCCACGATCCTCTCACAATGTTGTGGGAGTACATTTCACTTGGCAAGTGGCCATCACTCTGTGGAGTGTCTCCACCAGGTCCCACCTGTGGCTAACCAGTTTGGGATGGTCAAGTTCACAGTGAGCAAAGGGATAACTAAAACATCCAAGGCCATCTGCCACTTGCTCAGTTCAATCATAACTTTTCCATATGCAGCAGGTGGCCAGAGACCAAGGTCTCTGCATGCCCATTCTTCAAGACTAAAGAAAACAATTCAGATCGTCACTGAACCTTTCCTGCCTCATGATCATCAACATCTCATGGGGCAAACTTCCTGCCCTGCGGGATTCTCACTGGTGAACTTCCATCATTCAAGAAATTACCTCCTGCACATGCAGATCAAGTTTATGGTCTGAACACCACAGCATACACTACCACTGCTCACAGGCAGTGGCAGAGTGAGAGTGGTGCAGTTTTTCATGCATGCTGGTGTGTGTGTGGAAACAGGTAAGGAAACCTCTATGCAGACAGCTGTTGCTACCTTAGCATCTTGTATTCAAACTAGATAGAAAATCTCCTCCTACAGTCATTACGGGGATGCGGGAAGCCATATATACAAGTGGTTGTGGGGCAGCAATGGAATCCATGGGTTGAATGCTCATGGCACTATTACCATGTCTTCTCCACCCTCTAAGCTGCTGCATGCAGGGAGGGGAGCGGACCATGC
This sequence comes from Haliaeetus leucocephalus, assembly GCF_000737465.1. Taxonomy (NCBI): domain Eukaryota; kingdom Metazoa; phylum Chordata; class Aves; order Accipitriformes; family Accipitridae; genus Haliaeetus; species Haliaeetus leucocephalus. Next base: position 7,710,988 of record NW_010972587.1, read on the forward strand.
ACTGTGCTTAATTTGAAAGCCTGGGCTGCACCATCCTGACATGGCACAAGTAACAAACTTGGACTACGAGTAAGACCGCAGAGAAGGCAGGGAACAGGTGGGCAGTTCCTGATGTGGGCAGTTCCTATTTGGAAGTTTTCTCCCACAGCTCACAGCCCCAGGACAATCTTTAAAAGGTACAGCAGGTCTTGCAGTCACACTGGTGATGTACGTTGCTTTCCGGCAGTTTGGAAATCGATACCATTATTCCATTGGAACCACATGCATCCTCTCCCTTTCCCCACCCTCAGCTTGGAGGCAAATATCGAAAAGCAGTATGCTAACCTGGGCCAGATCAGAAATACTGGTAGGGTGTGCCAGAAAGGGCTGCATTGATACTTGCAACAGTGAGGAGCAGGAGAAACCGGAATCCTGGGCCATGTCCTCACATGGATCTTTTGTGGGAGCCAACAACAAGGACCCCTAGAACAACTCTGAAGGGAACCCAGCTTCTCAGGATGTTCCTGGGTCATCAACCCAGAAAGACAGAAACAAACTTTCAAACAACTGCAGGTTTATTGTGGGGCACCCAAAGAAAGATTTCTTATAGTTCTTCATGAAAGACCTATATGCCATGGTGTTCTGATTTACTATGATTTGTGTCTTCTTGCCTTTAGAAAAGCATTCTTTTTCTTTTTTTTCTTTTTTTAAACTTTATCTGGCATTTATCACTCTTACACCTGCCAGCAGATGGGATGCTTTCAATGTCCTGAGGCTGCCACCATTTAACACTGTTCCCAAGAAATGCTGGCCTTCTTCCAGCGCATGTTCAAGAACAGAGCCACTTCCCCAGGACCTTACTGCACCCTTTATGAATCTTCTGCTTGATAGCAGAAAGAAATCAAAATACTGAGACTATCTGAATAATTTTAAAAGGAAGAAAAAAAAAAAGGGAGGTTCATCAAGAGGGGCTGCAACAAAAGCTAGGGCAGGTATAGCAGAGAAAGGACTTCAACAGAAGTAGAGGAACAGTGTCAGCAAACAGACTGATCACAATTTAGTAGTAGAAGACTGGCAGCTAAGGACAAATAGGAGGGCACATATGCATTTGGATCTTTAGATAGGAAGTGACTCACGTCAGGGAGTTACAAGAGTTCCTGAAGTTTCCAGAGTCTTCTGATGGTATGTATGTATTAGACAACCCTTGGTTAACCACATGATGATGTGGTTCACACATGGGGTCAGGACATTAGATTTAAGAGTAAGCTTCCAGTTTAATTATAGCTGAAAGGAATTTAGTTTGCACACACCAAAAACACATAGAGAACCAAGCCAACACCATGTAGATGGAAACAACTGGGATTCACATTAAAACATAAAATAAAAATAGTATTGCTATGAACAGTTAGGTCTGATTGCTAATGTGGTCACAGCCTGAGTAATTTTAATTGTATTTTTAAATTTCCAGTGGGGGAAGAGGGCAACTTCTGATTTTCCTTCTACATAATTTTAAATTTTAAAGCTAATTTTGGTGATTAAAAAATGCCAAAACCCCAACAATTTTAACTCTGGTTTCATAATATAATCAACTGAAATATTTCATACACTGACATCAGAAGGAATCATTTTAACTACCTATTCTTGCCCCACTAATCGCAGACCATAAATCTGTGTTAAGCTAAAGCATATTTTATACAGGAAGGATTTCAACCATTAGACACTGAAAGTGATCTCACTAGTAAAATAACCAGAATTAGTCATTCTTTCTGTGAAAAATATATGCTTTTTTTCAATTGTATTTATAGGGCAGACAGAGCCACATTCAATGCTGTAGTTTTTAAAGGCTCAGAATAAGGCTATTGGCAGGCCCACTTCTATTACATTTTAGACATACCATGCCACACGTGTTTTTGTAGCTGATCTGTGAGTTTACAGAACTTTTGATATATCTCAGATACATTTCACTATATATGCATGAATCAATTTTCATATAGACAGGTCAGATGTATCCCAGACTTTGTGGATATATATACATTTCAGGAAAAATGGACCATGCATATGTGGCAGGTATTAATCTCAAGTACACAGTTATTAATTCATGTAGATATCAATTCTACTCAGAACAGAACTCAGCAGGATAAATAATGGACCATCTTTAAAATTCCTTTTTGTCCTCCATTCTTACTGCTTCAAAAACTGGTTAGGCTCATAGGACTTGATTTTCTAAACCATAACTTTTGGATAGACCAAATATAGTCATAAACTGACATCTGGATATTCCATGTTGTCTAACTGTGTTTGTCAGCCAATGGTTTGAGACCCTGCTCCCCTGTCATACAATTGACTGTATATAACTATACAATCAGAGACAGCGCCAAAAGATAAAAGGTCAGGATGAAGTTTCCAGCCCTCTGCTCTTCTGAATTAGTCTTAAACAGTGTAACAGGCTGTTAGTTCCTCATTCAACTCCATGTGCACACTGCAATTCAGATGCAAAAATATGTTCATTGAGTCTGTGCATATATTTTAATCTCTCCATTCAGTTTGCATGTGCCAGCTCCTATGCTAACATTTTTGTTATCCCAGGGTAGTATTCCTCTCACTAATCAATACATTCCTATCAACTACTACAAGGCAATTACAGTTACATATCTTTGATGAGTCCTATTAGGGAAAAAGAAGTCAGAACTGACAGTAACAGTAAAGGAAGGATGAGCGAAGACATACAACAACGTGCATGAAGCATCAGAATGCCTTCTCTGAAGTTTACAACACAAAGCTTGAACTGCATTGCCACAATTCTAAATTTCAAAGTAACTTCTCTTACAATTTTCAGGTTAATGCAATAAAAATACAAGAAAAATTGTAGTGTGAAAATACCTGCCTTAAACTTCAGAAATTTACAGCAATCACTGAATCTTCTTTTTATTTTTCCAAACCTGCACTGAGCAACCTCTTATTTTGCATTTGGCCCAGCATTGGGCAAGGGGTTGGCACAGATGACCTTTAAAGGTCCCTTCCACACTGAATAACTCCGTCTGTCTGAAGAGAGCTTTAAGTTCAAAGGATTCACTTATTTACCAGAGAGATTCTGAAATTTAATATACATTTAAATAAGCTGGAGAGGAATTGGAAAAAAAGCCCAAAACCAAAACCCCACATTGTGGCTCATTTCATTGCATTCAAAAAAAAAAAAACCAAACAAATAAACAAAAAACACCGCAACAAAAAACCCACCCCACATTGATTTTATTAGGAAGGCCTGCCTTGTGGAGAATTTGGGGCTCTATATACTTGGAAGACTTCTACAAAAAGTAAACAAAATTGTCGTTAAAAAATAAAACTCAGTTACACTTGATTACAAGTATGGCCACATTTTTAGATATTGCTATTTACCCTAAACGTGCTGATCTCTGAGTGACATTAAAATAAAAAAAATACCTGCCCAAAAACTCCACAAACCAGAGAAATCTGAAAACATAACCACATGAGAATGAGAAACAAACACGTACTTTTTAGACAACCAAACTTAAACAAAAATCTGCTTATTTTTGGAAATGTAGGCAATTATAGTTTGTCAGAAAATATACACAAAAAAAGAAACTAAAATATTATATGGGATGATAAAATGCCACCTCTCAGAACATTTTAAATTTAAAAGTTTGAAAAGTCTTATAATTCAACTTTTATGGCCTCACTTATATTCTTTCAAAAGGTTTGAAGAAAGATTTTAATGCTTTATATTTTTTTTACTTACCCAGTGAATCACAGTAAAGCAAATAACGAAAAAATATTTTTAGAATAAAGACTGAAAAGCTGCTGAAGCCTAGCTTGGCAGGGGAACACATATGTACAGTATGACTGTAGTTAAGTAGTATATGCTCCTTCTAAAGGGAACAAACAGTACATATAAATAAATATTTTTTCCCCAGAATTCCAACATTGAAGTTGTTCCTATTCAAGGTCATAATCTGTCATCAAGTCAATGTTTACAACATATGTAAAGGCATGAGGTGCTTGGTACATTTAGGAAGTTTTCTGGCTATGCCATTAATGATAAGTAAAAATAGGAACACATCATACTCACATCAGGGAAAAAAAAAGCTTTCCTAACACCATCCTCTCAAAAAACAGTCAACCAATCAAACAAACCAACCAACCCCCAAACAAACCCAAGAACCAAGAAACAGACTTGCTTGCTTCTCACAGGAAAGATACATGGTGTTGAGTAAACTCAGAAATCTGTAACCAGCTATCGGGAGTCAGCTTTGCAGAGATTGAGTAAATTCCCACTGAAGTAATTTACTATGGATTTCTTTACCAAGACACTGGTCACATGAAAGAAGGAGGAAAAGATGAAGGAGGAGTGCTTCAGGCATCCAATTTGGTTTCCTAATTTGATATCTCAAATCCTACTTAATTATACCAGTGGTGCCCAACCATGCATCCAGCAAGTCATGCAGCTCTTTGTGCCACTAGAGAACTGCAGGCTGTTGCCCCTAGAAAACTGAGTCAGAAAAGGAGCTGAGGGATGAATGGAAGTGGAGAGGGAACAGATAATGAAGACCTTCATTAACCATCCTGGTCCTCAGGAGGAAGTGAGGAACAGGGCCGATAACTACAGTAGCAGCAACCCACTATTAAGTGGCAGCCATCTTGCTCTGTCAGGATATGACTGAAGGCACACTGAGTTAAATAAATATGAGGGAACACAGGCATCCAAGAGAACACTGATGGACCTGGAATTTCTTTCAGTGGGTGCTAGGAACTGCAAGTGGTGGATTAAACACTTCTGTCCCATATCTTCAAGACCACAGAATACCATGATAACAGAATAAGACCTCATGTACATTATTCTGTGCAATACTTCCTGTACAGCCAAGATTGCAAAGAAGAGGAAGGAGTGGAGGGAAAGGGCTTAGCAAGGTGACATATGCCTCATTAATACCTAAACATGCATTATATATACCTCTTTATTCAAAGGAAAAAAGAGAAATTTTTTGTTCCTTTGCCAGAAAAAAGCTGACTTGCCCTGCAGTAATACAACTTAATTAAAGCTATGCTTGACTGATCTAAGACAACAAAAATAAGACTTTTTAAATGTGTTTCTCTTTCTTTAAAAAGAAAAACAAAAGATCCATTGATACTAAACTTAGTATCTGTGCAGTAAAAAGTTTACCACTTTACCTGGTATTCTGAATGTAAGTAAAGCAATTCCTCAATGAAATATGCATTTACTTTAAGTCACCAGCATTTTACTGTTAATACACAAACACTGTTTCTTAGATTCATCAGGAGCCACAGAGCAGACATTACAATTCCCTTTCTCGGGGAGCACACGAAGTGCCCCAAACTCTCAAGGACTGCAGCAGATACTGAACTTGTGTAGCACCTTATGACTGTCCCAAAGCCTCTGAGAGGTTCTGAAGGGGGAGCAGGATACTGACAAATTACTGCTTTCCTTAAAATCCATGTAGCACATACATGCTCCCTAGGAAAAGACTTTTAGGCAATGTAAAAACTTTAGAATTCTTCTTATTTGAAACAAAGCCTAAGCACTTGTTTTAATAGTAGTTCTAGACCTGTAAAGCAGCACATTAAAGTTCTCTAAATACATTCTCTTCCTTGTCCATTGTGTATCTACTACACCATCTACTGCAAAATCTATTCCAGGTTGATTGGTTCCTAGTTCAGTATTTTCTCCAATCATTTGCATGGAGCCCAATCCAACAACTGCTTAAATTCATGGAAATTCTGTCATGGACTTCAGTGGGTTTGGATCAGTGTAAATGGTTGGAAAAGTCACTAACATAGGCAAGCCATCAACCTCCTGTCATTTTACTACCTCCAAACAGGAGCATAAAAATAAAAAATATATGTTATGCACAACTAGGGAGCACGCTGGATGTTATGTGACCATTGCCTACAATATTATGAGGAATCATGAACAGGTTTCCCCTCTTAACACACAACATTGAACTGGCAAAAAGCAATGACTGTTTAAAGTCATCTGTTCTATGAGAAGGGGAAAGAATGTGGTTCATTGCCATTACATTATTAAAGATTTTTCAGGTTGAAAAAATGTCACAGCATATCTATAGCCTTAGCTGCATTATGCTCCCGTGAAGAGTGAACTCGACATTAGCTCAGTTAGGAATTCTGCAGCTCAGTTTGGACATCCAGGTGAGCGGACAAAAATTGCAACAAACAGCACAGGATATGCCCACCCTTCGTTAAGAATTATATAAAGCTCCTTTTCAGGAGCTACTCCATTAACAACTAAATTGATAGCAATTCTCTTATATTATCTTCTATCCACAGATGCTGATAATTATGTATGGACCAGGTGTGAAAGTACATCCTCAATACTGACTTTTTCTAAAACTACTTGAAATTTCTGTGGTACACATCCTATAAAGGTGGAAAATGAGAAAGTTCTAATCTTTCTTCTCATTGGACCCCACCCTATTTGACATCTTCTGTTATCTTGACTGTCCAAGAGTCTTGGAATTATTTATTTTTTTAAAGTGAATGTTGTAACAAACGCCTCTGCAATCTCATGTAGCCTGGGAATAATTCACCAGCTGGGCTTCTTTCACTTGGGCAAGCTCTGGCAATGAGAAGATGGAATACTACTTGGCTTCTGCCTGACAAAGGCTCTTAGACAAGCATTCATTTTGCTCACCTTGATGGCTACCACCTTAGATGTGAATCTAATTGTATTCCCTCCCCCTTCTGTCCATAACTGGTTTTAAAAGCTTGTTTTCTGTATACTCAGATGTTTGATTTGTACACCAAGGTTGAGGAGTCATTTCAAGTTACTTGTAATTTTGCTGCAGGAGAAAGAAGTAGAAATCGAACTACCATACATTCTAGCCTGTCCACAGTGACATCAGCTTGAAAACTCATTTCATTGGATCATTCCGGATATTTTGCATTTACAAGCTATTTTTTCCCAAATCATTAAATAGATACAGTGGCTGATAAAACCAGTTCTTACTGCAATTATGTCTTTTCAGATGTTCTCAGCAAGATTGCTCTTAGGCAGCACGGTTTAATTCCATAAGGAAAATCCTTCCTATTGTCTGAGTTGCATTACATGCATATTCCTCCTCCTAGTTAACTCCTTACCTGCCAGTCTCCACTAAACTATGATATCACCTTTAACAGAAGCATCCTGCACTCCTTCCACACAGGAGGGGTGATCAACACAGTACCTTAAAAAAAAAAGACTCATTCCAACCATTGGTTCTTTATGTCATCCCTCCAGCCTCATATCCCTCTCAACCACACCAAAAAAAAAAAAAAAAAAAAAAAAGTTGGCTTCACGTTTTTAGTCTGAAATTCCCCAACTCCCGACTCCCATTACAGAAATGCATTTAAATACCACACAAGTACTACAGCAAGAGGCAGACAGCAAGATTTTGCATTTGCACCTCACCTCCCCGGAGGGTATCGGGGCTGAGGAGGGAATGTCTAACTCAGAAATAGAAGGTTCAGTACCTAGTGGCTTTTATTTCGGCGTCTGCTATTTCACTTGATCAATAACAACCGCAGTCTCCACCAGCTTCGAGCGGGGACTCACACAGCCGAGCACTCCTGGATCATCTTCCTAGCAATGGTAACACAGGCGTTGCTCCGAGGAACCCCGAGCCCCTGCACCCGTCCTCCGGCAAGACTGGCTGCTTGGCACCTCAGCATTTTCTTCGGTCACTTCGTCAGCAGCCAAGAGGAGAAGCATCCATGGGAAAAATGGCATATTACAAATTTTGCTTTGAGAAGCAAAGCTCGGCTCAGACCATTGTCGGGAGCAGGAGGGGGGGGAGCGGCTCTTAAAGCTCCAGCAGCCCCTTTCGAGCAACAGCATCTTCGCAGCTGGAGGCCAAGCGATTACAGGGGGGAGGGGCCAGGGCGAAAGCATCTTTCGTTTATTTCTCATCTCTTGTTAAACTTAACTGAGCGATACCTGGCTTCTCTTGTTCTTCAATACCTCCCAGGCTAATTATGCCTCTGCGCGTGACTGAAGTCCACACGCACGCACGACTGCCTGCACGATCAAAAGCAAACGCGCTTTTCTGCTTTACAGAAAGAAATCCTCTGCCCACAGCTCATCGCTGCCTGGCAGGCACCCTACAGCGCCCGATCTCAGCGGTCCAGAGCAGGAGCCGCGGCAGTGGGAGCTGGGAGAGAGAACCCCGGCAGGTCACCCACGGCACGTGCCCTGCGAACCAGCCTGCGCGTCCCGGGCGCCTCCGTTCCGCGGGGCGGAAGCGGCCGCACCTGGGACAGAACGAAGCAGCCGCACCCGGGGCACCGCCACCGGCTGCCCGCCGAGGGCCAGGGACCGCCATCCCCCCGCCGCTGTGCTGCCCTAGTCCTGGCTGGTCGCTGGGGGATGCCTGGGTTGAAAGCGGTATGCGAGCTCTTAAAGCGCCGTATTCTGCAATTTAAAAGAGTTCAGGCGAAACGCCAGTACATCTCACCTAATCGGATATATAGTGTAATAAAACGTATCATCTGCTGTAATCCGACCATGACAAAACAGTGGTAAAATCTGCTATAATCTGAATAGTCCGGGCGTGTAATTAATATTACGCGTTTGGAAACGCTAGGCGTAAGCAGCCGCCCTCTCCCCGGGTCCAAAGGCTGGGCGGGCGGCACTGCCGGAGGGCGGGCGGCGGCGGAGGGAGCGGCTACGGGCGCCGCTGGGCTCGGCGCGCTCCTCCTCGGCGGGGACTTCCCCTGGAAGTCGGTGCAGTGGTTTCCACCAGTCCTTAAATAAATTCTGAAGTAATCACGTCTCCTCTCCCTGCCTCACGCACACGGCTCCCCGAAGGCAGCTGCTGCTGCTGCTTCGCGGCTCGCACGGCGCTAATTCCCTCACGCCCACTCCTTAAAGGCAAAAAATAATAATAATAATTAAAAAAAAAAGGACACTGGGGCCCGATCCTAACGGGGAGCGGCGCTCCCTTTCCTCCTCTCCCCTCTCTCCTCAGCGCGACCGTTAAAAAGGGCGGGC